>NC_143575.1:211937129-212279245 GCF_048544385.1 Mastigoproctus giganteus
TTTCCAGGCAGGCACTTTACCCACCTGGCTAGCCCGGTTGGCCGCTGCCTACTGAAAGACACATTATTACCATTGGAAAAGAATATATGGGTAGTTCAAAAGCTGGAGCAGTTGTTAATAGCTTTTAACAGTATTTTTAACTGTGTTTAAAAGTTTTAGCACATTTCATTTATTGCTTTTAATGGATTTATCATGCATTTTATTTTAAGTTTATAAAGAATTTTCCAAGAAATAAGTGAGTTCATATTTGTTCCTTGAGGTAAGCAGATTAAATTTCTTAGGAACAATATAACAATATAATAATAAGTGCATCCAAGTTATGTTTTGCAGTTTAGTCTTGAGATCAAAAGAATAAAATATCCATGCTTTAGTTATGGTAATGAAGTCAGATAACAAGTACTGTGAGTTTAGAAGTGTTAGAAATATTCCAGTGTTAATTGTTTAACTTGGTTTGCATGTTTGTTTATCCATCAACACTGGTAGCAGCCACCTGACTGGCACATTCCTGAACTTCAAATGGTCAGTTAATTCTGTGTACCATCAAGTGAAATGTCAAAAGGCTGACAGGTGAATCATAATCAATTTATGAAAGAATCGTGGTTATGAATCAAAAATGAATGCTGATGTCACTGAAAATGATGAAAATGCTCATTGACAACTCTGCATTTTTCACAGAGCTCTGAAACCACACTAAACAATTAAACATGTCAGAGTAGAGTCCTTTGGTATCTGTTCCATATCACGATATAATATGCAACAGATATGTATTGTTGGATATAACATGTACTGAAGGATAGAAACATATAGGTTTCTATTTACAGCAGTGTGGGCTGAGATTTCTCCATTTTTAGGCAAATTAGCATATATTATTATTATTAGCTATATGGTGCAAGAAAGCCTGATGCCTATGTATTTGCCACATCCATCGATCCATCCATCCATCCACGTGTAATAACTCAGCTTTTAGCAAATGGAATTTTGTGAAATTTCATTAAAATCAGACCAATAGAAATTTGGCAATTATTATTTATTTTTTTCATACGTATTACATAGGCTATCCATATACCATACATTGTAGCTGAAGCAATGGATATTCTGTTTGTTGCCAAGTGCTAGATGGAGGAATGATTGAGCAATGTAGTAGATGCATAGAAATGAAATTTACTAAGTTCATGCACAAAAGTTATTTTTTTATTTTTTTGTTATAAATCATGAATTATTACTATTTGCTAATGTGCCTGAAATGTAATACACTGTGTACATTAACAAGCTTATTATTGTTATTATTATTTTTTTTTTCTATTCACATGCCTCATGCAAATGTACACAGCAATTCCTTAAACCAAAAATAAAATACAGAACAGAAAATTAAATATGGAACAGAAAGGGAGTCAAAATGCTAAAAAAACAGATGGTAGTAGAGAACATTATCTCAATAGTTTTCAACCTTTTTTTAATAACGGCACCCCTAAGTAATTTATTTTATTTTGCAGCACCCCTACTCAATTTTCTGCCTGTTAGATCCTATTCTTTCTCTGTATATATATATATATATATATGTTATATGATAGTTATTACAATAATATAATTATAAAAATTACATTTCGTAATACAAATTTTATATATATACACACAGTGTATAATAATTTTATTCTTGATATAGAGGTACTAAGTAAACATCAATTATAAATCACCACAAAATTAAAAGGATACTGTATACCATTTTATAATGAAATAAACATAAATAAATAAAAAATAAGAAGTTTAAGTAACTTAAACCCAAATTACGTGGCACCCTGGAATGTTGTTGCGGCACTCAGGTTGAAAACCACTGCATTATCTGATGCCACAGAGACCACAACAAAGTCAACTCCAAAAACTGCTGTTAACCAGATCCCGGATGCCACAGTGTGCCCTGCAAAATTAAATTTAAGAAAGAAGAGGGTAAATGTGACCACATGGAATGTAAAAAGTTTAAATGTTGTTGTTGTTGTTATTTGGTTTTTAGGAGCATTAGCAACTAAGGCCATATTGCTCCGGGATATGCGGTGGTCATTCCCTGACCTTTTCGCATCCTCCGTATTTGGTGGTGACGGGCTCGAACCCCGGTCTAATCAAGAAGCGTGTGCTATCCACTGCTGCTGCTCCTTCCCACCAGGCTACGGAAGCGCCTAAAAAGTTTAAAAGGAGGCAAGATGAATAAGGTCATCAATGAAATCGATAGGTGTAAAATTGACATTTTAGGAGCAACTGAAGTCATGTGGACAGGACAAAGTCATTTCAAAACTGGAAATGGGTTTGGTTGTTATTTCTGGAAGTGACCAAGTAAAAGAACATTGTGTCGCTGTCATTTTGAATAAGGATTGTTCAAGGTCTCTTCTTAGATACAATCCTATTAATAGTAGAATGATGACGGTTAGACTTCAGAGCCAGCCAATAAATCTCACAGTTTTAGTTGCATATACACTGACATCAACATCCACAGATGAAGATATGGATGTTTATTATGAAAATCTCAATCAGCTCTTGATCTGGTCCCAAAAAATGATGTTTTGATACTAATGGGTGATTTTAAAGCAAAAGTAGGCAAGACAGTTTCTTCTAGTCCGGAATGTGATAGGTTTGGTCTTGGCACTAGAAATGAACGGGATAAAAGTTTAATTGAATTTTGTCATCTGAACAGTCTTGTCATATGTAAACACCAGCTTTCAGCAGCACCCGAGAAGGCTCTACACATGGAAATCTCCTGATCATAAAACAAGGAATCAGATTGATTACATCCTTATGCAGCAAAAGTGGCATTCCAGTGTAATCACAGCAAAAACACTTCCTGGAGCAGATTGCAGTAGTGATCAACAGCTACTCCCCCATCATTCTCAAGCTGAAGCTGAAAAAGATCATGAATAAGGTTTTCCCTAGACTATTAGATGTAGAAAATATTCCAAATGATTATATATTTGAAACAGGCAATTATTTTCAAGCTCTGATAGCACTAGATGACGATATGCTGCCTGAGGAAATGTGGGAAAATACAAAAAGCATTATTAAGGATTCAGCAAATAGATACATTAGAGAAAGGTCAAAGATAAAGAAGTCATGGATTACAAAAGCCACTTTTAAACTTATTGAACAGAGAAAAACTGCAGAAGTCCAAGGTGTACAAGGAAACGAAGAGTATCAGGAACTAAGCAAAGTCATCCAGCACTGTTTAAGCCAGGACAAACAGGATTATATCAATCAAAAGTGTAAATAAATCAAATACGACAACAAACGAAACAACACTAAGAAGATGTATGATGTAATTCAGTCCTTAAGACAAAAGTTCCAACCAAAACTTAATGTAATTAAGGACTCCAAAGGGGAAATTTTAACAGAGGAGAACACAATTAAAGGAAGGTGGAAAGAATACTGTGAGCAGCTCTTCTGAGCACCTGCTGATACTAATGATCTGCCACCCCCTTTTCAAGAGTGTGATCATGAACCAGTTTCACTGAAGGAAGAAGTCGAAAAAGCCATCAGAGAACTGATGTCTGGCAAGTCTCCTGGAATTGATGAAATCCCAGCAGAATTAATTAAAGCTACAGGTGTGAACAGCGGCGAGTTTTTTCATAAAATGATTGTAAAAATTTGGGAAACTGGACAGTGGCCATCAGATTGGAAGAAATCAATTTTCATTCCCTTACCAAAAAAAGGAGATCTAAAAATTTGCTCAAATTACAGGACTATTAGCCTAATTTCTCATGCTAGCAAGATTCTTCTTAAAATCAAATTAAACAGAATCTGAAGAAAACTTGAAGAAGAAATGCCAGAAGAGCAAGCAGGTTTCAGAAGGGGCAGAGGAACCAGAGATCAGATCTTAAGTCTATGACTAATTATTTAAAATGCAAAGAATTCAATGTTCCAGTTTTTTTGTGTAGTACAGATTATGCAAAAGCATTTGATTGTGTTCAACATGAGAAACTATGGGAAATAATGACTAATATGGGTTTCCCAATCCATATAATTCAACTGATTAAGCTGCTGTACCAGGAATAGGAAGGAACTTGGAGAACCAACATGGGAAACATGGACTTTTTCACAATAGGTAACAGTGTCAGACAGGGCTGTATTTTGTCACCTCATCTTTTTAATCTTTACGCCGAAGATATCATGCTTGAAGCTTTGAAATATTTAGAGACTGGCATCAAAATTGGAGGACTGAAGATAAACAAACCTTCGTTATGCAGATGATACTGTGCTAATTTGCAATTCTAAGGATCATCTTAAAGAAACTCTGAGGAGAGTATGTGAAGCAAGTAAGAAAAAAGGATTGTTTCTGAATGTGTGTAAAACTAAAATTATGGTGATTAGTGATAATCACTGTTCCAATAAAGTGAAGGTTAATGGGCAAGATATTGAAGAAGTTGATGAATTTGATTACTTAGGGTCAAGAGTAAATAAAAATAGTGACTGCTCAAATGACATAAAGAGACGACAGGCAATTTCTAAAATGTTGGCCACTGATCTGACAAAATTATGGAGGGATCAAGATCTGCCCCTAAAGAAATCTTTCTGCCCCTGAAACTGAAAATCATTGATTTGTTCATTTTTCCAGTTGCCACTTATGGATGTGAAGGATGGATTTTGAAAAGAGTTGACAGGAAGAAAACTGAGGCATTTGAAATGTGGTGTTACAGGAGAATACTGCATATTTCTTAATTGGATTGAAGAACAAATTAATGGGTATTGAATAAAATTGGCAGGCCTAAAATTCTTCTTCATAGCTTCATAGCAAAAAAAAAAAAAAAATTTTTAAAAAGTTTTTTTTTTTTTTACCAAAATATGCACTTCTCCCACATAATAATGCACTTTGAAAATATCTATCCAATTGAAATAGGAATACAATATTTATAAAGTTCTCACACAGAGCTCCTACTTTAGAATTTGAAGTTTTCTTCACTGTTGTTTTAACCTTCCTAAAATTTGTTTCATTAATGCCTTACAAACTTTTAATTATACATTATGGCATAATTTGCAAACATATCATAAACATAACATCAGAGTAAGTATACCTGAGATGTATAACTTAAAAGACTGGAGATACTGATACTCCTACTAGGCGGTTGCCAGAGATGTGAGGATTCAAATACCTTTCTGGAAAAAAAAAAAAAAAAAATTATAATTTTTTATTAGCAAGATTATATAACATCTGTATTAATAGGTCATGTTATTAATACCTATTACATTGGTGGGCAAAAATAAAGATAGGTGTGTATGTGTGTGTGTGAGAGAGAGAGAGAGAGAGAGAGAGAAGCACGATTCACCTTACTGCAGTCCTGCTAATTGCAAAAGAGATGAGAAAGCCACTCTCTGAAGTAAGCAAGGAGTTGTGGGTCTGTAATAATAATAATACTATATCTGAGAGTATTGGAGGTATTTGATCTATGCTTATTAGTGCTCAAGGAACTGTTTCATTATACACCACACCCAACACACACATACCTAATTCATGTATGAAGAAGAGGAGGTCAAGTCAAAGTTTTGGTTTCCTAGCTTTTGGTTTAATGTATATTCTGATATACATTAAATAATTTAATGTATATTAAAACATTAATGTATATTCTGATATACAAAAAGAAACAAGTTATCTAATATACACAGTGCATTACATTTCAGGCACATTAGCAAATAATAATAATTCATAAGTTATAACAAAAAAAATTAGCAAAAATAATGAGTTTTATGTCCAAACCAATAATTTTTTTTTTCTGTGCATCTGTTATATTGCCCATTCATTCCTTCAATCAGCACATGATGACAAACACAATACTAGTGCTTCAATATGGAAAAATAGCCTATGTAATATTTATGAGAAAAACAAATAATAATTGCTGGATTCCTACTGGTTCGATTTTAATAAAATTTGGAATAGATTAAGAAATCATTCTAAAAGAGCCAAATATAAAATTTCATGAAAATTTATCCACTGACAGTTGAGTTATTACATGTGGTTGTGCAGATGGATGGACATGGTGAAGCCAACAGGTATGTTATGCATATATGCTAATATGCCTAAAAATAATTTAATTTAACAAGAATTTTAATTTAGCAACTGTCAGAACTGGTTTAGATGATTGTTTTGGCTGCAGCCTAATCCAGCACTCCAATACCTGTTGGGCAATGTGGAGCCCATGGGGTTGAGGTCCAGTCCAACTTTCAGACATTGTCCAAAAACCAATCCTGTATGGCATGGAGTATTGTACTAATACTGACAGGCACACTTCCACAGTGCTGTCACATTGTAGTTAGCACATAATTGTCCAAATATCTAAGTAGGTCATGGACTTCATGATTTCAGACACTACCAGCAAAGGACCAAGTCTAAAGAGCTCAGAGAGTCCTATACCATCAGACCAACTACACCAAGCTTTGTGGCTGAGACAACACACCCCAAAAGGAGAAGTACTCTCTAGGCAATCTTAACAGCAAAAATGAAAAACATGAAAATGAAAAAATACTCATGAAAAAAAACACTGTGTAACAAGATTCATCATTCCAGACCACCTGCTGGCACTGTTCTATAGTCCGTGGATGTTGAGAACAACACTCCAAGCACCATTTCAAAATGGAGACTACGACACTGGATTTATGCACAGTTGCCCTACTACCAACCCACAGCTATTCAGCTCCCTACAGATGGTTGAAATACTGACACGTTCCTGGGGCTCTTGGATCTGCCCCCTCTGATGTTTTCTACAGGCAACCTACACGGGGCATTAACTACCCTCTTCGTAGTTTGTTGAACACACTCCACAAGCTTATGAGGGTGGTCAGTCCTTTTTTGTTGGGATATCACCTACAGTCTTCCATCTTTGAATAACATCCACCAAAGTGAATTTTGAGAAGTATATGTATACAGAAAGGTTACTAATGTGGCATCCATCCCATGTTGAATGACTATAAGTTCTGACCCACAATCCATACTATCTTCTAATGCATAGGTAGACCTATGAGATTTACAGAGATGATGTTGAGCTGATATGAACCCATGGGCAACTACTGGCACAGTACATAATATTTGTAAGGGGGATGTCTGCATACTTTTGGTCATAGCGTGTGCGTGCATGCGTGCGTAACCAAGATATATACACACATATATATAATCACTTTAAGTAGACATAAGAGGAATGCTTCCATAGTTAGGGTGACTGTATACTTTTGGAGAAAACCCGGACAAAAAGTGTTCCAAAGAAGAAAATCCGGGACAAAACTGGGACAATACAACTATTTAAATGAAGGAAATCTGGGCCAAAACCGGGATAACATTAGTGTTTGCATATTTTTAATTATATGCACATAAACTGCATGTAGCTGTTCATTAAAAGTGCATTTTCATTTTTCCGTTGACATGGCTGAAAATAAAAATTATTTTATTAATCCAGTGGATTTTTAAATAATAGATACTTTTTAATGAAAAATATTTGCTCTGAGGGTAGCTAGAGAAAAGTTCACAGACTGCCAGGTGCCCACAGGCTGCTGTATGGTTTAGCTCAGGGGTCCCAAACCAGTGGCCTGCATGCAGCCCTCAGCCACAGAGTATTTAAATTTCAGAATAATCTGATTTCTAGTGGTTTCACAGAACCTTTAGTGATAAGTTTGGTGATATGTATGGAAAGTGTGAAATAAGATATGAAACAGCCTGTGATAAAATGCAGGTGTTCCATTTCATTGATGTCTCATATTTAAACTTATATTTAAAACTTGAGTACACCTAATTCTGTTTTTACACGATAGATACGTTCCTGAAAAATACGTGTAAAAAAAAATCGTGTAAAAAAAGACATTGTATTTATGGAAGGAAAGACGATTGGTTCCGGATCTAAAAAATCAGTAAAAATAATTAAAAAAAAACACATAAAAATATTCGTTTTAAGCTTATTATTTTATTTCAACAAAATACACATGTAATAATATGTAATGAAAATGTATTAAAGTAAATTTGTATGCATATTAAATGAAAAAAATTCTTCATGAACAAAAAAAATCTGTTTTACACATAACAAGATTTTATTTATTTTCACTTTCTGATAATAAACGGCGCATACATTTGCATACGACTGGAATATCACTAGAAATGTTGTGGACATGGTCTTCTTCCTCTATTATGAAATTCTTTCTGTGATCTCTTGAGCAAAATCAGCACGAGTCTCCTCTGGTGCTGATGTTTCACCGGTTTTTACGAACGAATTCAGTTATTAATCGTTGTGTTCGTGTTTTGGTTAGGCCGTTATATAATTCTCTGTAAGAGGCTGTCAACAACTTCAGTTCACGTTGAAACTTCCCAGCGCGTTCTTCATTAGGGTCATGTTTGACAAAATGATTACCTAATTTTCTGGCCAGTTCCAGACCTTCTTTTATTAAATCTGCATTTAGAACAGGATCATTTTCTTCATTATCACTACGTTCTGTGGGATAAGGGGTCCCAAGGACAACCTCTAATATTTCATCTTCGCTTAGGGCTTTGTCGGCTAACAATTCATCAATATCTTCAAACGATAGATCATCGAATCCTTCTCCACCAATTTTGTGTGCCATTGTAATGATGTTGGGAAATTCGGTCGTATTAGGGATGATGGGATCTTTGCTTTTTACACATTGTGGCCAAACTGCTTTCCAACACGCATTTAAAGTTGCTGGTTTTAATTCAGTTAACGCTAATCCAACTTGATTGATACAATCCATAATTGAGAATTTCTTCCACACATTAATGACTGTTAGTGTTTCATCATTCAGTTTGTCCAAAACGTGTTGGAATGTTTGTTTTACGTAGTATGTTTTAATTGTCGCAATTATACCTTGGTCTAGCGGTTGTATCAAAGATGTAGTATTAGGTGGCAGAAATAAAATTTGTACGTTTGGGTGTTCCAAGACAGGATGGCCGGGTGCATTGTCAAGAAATCAGAAGAACTTTAAATTCGAGACCTTTCAAATTCATATAACATCTGACTTCTGGGGCGAAACATTTGTTGAACCATTCTGTAAAGAGAGCAGTGGTCACCCAGGCTTTCTTGTTTGACATCCAGTGAACAGGCAGTTTATTGATATCTACACCTTTCATTGAACGTGGGTTTAGGGCTCGATTTACCAGCAGTGGTTTCAACATACGATCTCCTGAAGCGTTGGAGGAAAATAACAAGGTCACACGATCCTTAGCTACCTTAAAACCACCAGCAGTTTTCTGCGATTTGGCTACATACGTTCTGTTCGGCATTCGTTTCCAGAAGAAACCAGTTTCATCTGCATTCCACACTTGGTCAGGAGTGTATCCTCCATCTTCAATAATTTTTGCAAGTTCCTGCGGGAATACTTTAGTGGCCGATTCATCTGCAGATGCAGTTTCACCTTTAATTTTTATATTAGGAAGAGCATTCCTTTTAAGAAACCCTATCATCCAACCTGTACTCGCAGAAAATTCATACTTTCTGTTTAACTGAGATGAAGTGCTTGGCTCCTTTTCTTTAATCTGTCTGTAAATTCTTAGTGTTGTTTGCTTGATGGCATTTCCATCTACTGGTACTCTTTTTTGTGACTGATCTTCTATCCATATTACCAGAGCCTTTTCCATTTTTTCCTTGACAATATCTCTTGTATATGATGATGAATTAACACTTACTTTTGTTCCAGAACATACCGACTTCCTAATTGCAGCTTCATTTTTCTTAATAGTTCTTACGGTAGCTTCATGTACACCAAAATGCTTTCTTACAGACGTAGGCCATGTCCAGTTGCAAGACGATCTAAAATTTGAATTTTAAGTTCCAAAGAAATCGCTTTCCTTTTCATTTTGGTAATAGGCGAATTATTCGACATTATATAAGGGCTACCGAAAAATATCTCAGTTATAATTAATAAAAAAAGTATGAAAAATTTGTAAAGTTACAATTTATTGACTATCGGCAAAATTAATAAATTTATATGTGCACAAATTTCACTAAAGATTCTTTCACTTTGAAATAGAACTTACTACTAAATGTCTTTCGAAGATACAATGCACGAATACTGTAGATGTGCACCAAAATTCAATAAAAACGTTGATGATTCATAGATACCTAGACGTACACATTGGTAAACAAAAGCCCCCATTTCAAAACGCACACACTAGCTAATCTATCACACTAATAAATAGCTGATAATCACACTAATCTATTGGTGCGTGTAATATAGAAATGATACTAATATGCCACAAATAAAAAAAAAAAATTCTTAGAATTTAGGCAAAAAAAATTCATAGAAATAGTGTTAAATCAAAATGACTCGCGTAAAAAGAGAATGAAATATTTATTTTGAATTCGTGTTAAATCAAATTCGTGTAAAAAAAGTTCGTGCAAAAACAGAATTAGGTGTAGTTGTTTAGGTTTCTTTTTTTTTCTTAAACTTCAAACATTCAGCAGCAGTTAATAAATAAAGAATCATTATGCGACAAATCAAATGTAACATATTGCAGTGCATTATTGTCAGTCATCATCTCAGTCTTTTTCCAGTGTTCTCATTTTGTCTTGTGCTTACATTGTGCAATATAGAAGAGGAGAAGGAATGATAGTAAGGGAAGTCCTAATTCAAATATTTTCATTGATAATTTCCTATGGAATCATATTTTTCTGTTCTTAAGATTTTAGTGACTTATGCGAATCAATAGGGGAAACATTTTTAATCTCACTATTAACTTAGTTATTGCTACAAGGCACTAAAAAAATAGCTAAAAGCAATAGTAATACTTATTGCCATAGTTTTGCACCTCATTTAATAATAGCTAATTAAATTTGCTCTCCTTTTCCATATCATTAGTTATGAGCAGTGCAGTATAACAAATAATTTAATTATTGAAATACACAACAGTTTTTTTTTATTTTATTTTTTCAGATAACCTCAATAAGGAATAACACAGTAATCCTTAAAGAACTTCATTTGGTCACATAAAATGACAACAAGAAAGCGAAAGATAAATGATAAAGGCCGTAAATTCAATGATAGTTGGACAAATGAATATTTTTTGTTTTATACAATGAAAAGGCACTTTGTCAGATATGCCATGAAACTATTAATAGTTTAAAATTGTTCAATATTAAGAGACACTATGAATCCCGTCATAAAGGGTATTCATCATTTCATGGAGATGTACGATTGAGAAAGCTGAGTGCACTGAAAAAAAATATTTGGATAATTGGCAAAGTTGTTTAAAAGTTTTAAAAGATAAGTTGCCAGGTGTGTGCGCTAACTAACTTGTGACTAAGCATATTTGTGAGAGAGGAAGGCCATTCACTGATGGTGAATTTATAGACTTGCATGTTAACAATAATGAAAGAAGTATATCCTGATAATTTACAATGATAATTTATCCTGATAATCTACAATTCAGAATTTAAGTTCATCTGCATCTACGATTACAAGGTGTTTGGAGGGCATGGAAGAAGAGCTCTATTCTACTTTGACTGAAAAAGCAAAAGAATTTCAGTATTTTTCATTAGCTCTTGACAAGAGCCTTGATATAACAGGCACTGCTCAACTACTAATTTTTATTAGGGCTATAGATTCCAAGTTTGTGATCAAAGAGGAGCTGTATGCTCTTTAAAGTATGACAGATATAACAACAGCAGAAAACATATTTATGAAAGTGTCTGAAAGTTTAAGGAATCTTAATCTGAGCTGGAATAAATTAAAAATGTGACAACTGATGGTGCAAGAAATATGGTAAGAGAAAAATCTGGGGTAGTTGCATGAATTAATGAAGAAATATGAAAGTTAATGGTACCATTCCTATGCAGTTTCATTGTATCATTCACCAACAGGCTTTATGCAGAAAAATTTTTAAATTTGAAGATGTGATGAATTTTTTTGTTGTTTCAAGAACTAATTTCATCAGTCATTAAGGACCGATTCTCAGGCAATTTAGAAACTGTCTGTCTGAAATAAATGCAGAATATGGGGAAGTGCTGTACCACACTGAAGTTAGGTGGCTTAGTAGAGGAAATGTCCTTAAATGGTATTTTTCTCTTCGTCATGAAATTAACATATTTCTAACAGAAAAAGGAAGAACTCAAAAGGAATTTTCTGACTCAGAATGGATTTGGGTTTTGGCTTTCTTAACTGATATCATGGAGCATCTGAATAATTTAAATTTAAGATTACAAGGCAAAGGAAAGTTTTTATCAGATATGTTCACTGGGGTGAAAGCATTTGAAAGGAAACTGAACATTTTGGTGAAACAATTTTGTGCATTTCTCTTGGTGTAAAGAATTACAATCTAATGGTGAAATGATTTCTCAGTCTTCTCTAAATAGATAAATAGATGCACTAAAACTTTTCAAGAGGAATTCAAGAACAGATTCAAAGATTTCCATACACATGCAAAGGAAATAAGAATGTTTCTAAATCCATTTGATGTATCCCCAGAGGAATCAACTGAAACCTATCAGATGGAATTAATTGACCTGCAAGCAACAGATGTTTTGAAGGACACATATAAGGAAAATAGTCTCTTAGATTTTTTTTTAGGACTTCCTACAAATAGGTACACCAACTTAAAGACATTTGCAGCGGGGAATGTTCTCCACTTTGGGAAGTACATATATATTTGTGAGTCAACATTTTCTAAAATTGAGGGGCCCATCAAGCTCTCAGCTGCCCACATCAACGCCAGAGCTTGCACTTGGGCATCGCGGGACACAGAGGCAACCCCCAAGGCAGAATGCGCTGGTCCCGAAGGAACTAGTAGTTGTTGGTGACTCTATTGTCAGGGAAACGGGGAACATGCTTTGTAAAAAAGATAGGTGGAACAGGACCAGGGTATGTCTGCCAGGGGCAAAGGTTGATGACGTTGTAGAGCGAATATCATCTTTTAAGGGCACAAAAGGTGATATAGTTGTACACGTTGGCACTAATAATATTAAGAGTAGGAAACCGGCAGAATTACTTAACAAGTACAGGTCACTGCTGAACAAAAGCCGAGAATTAGGGTTGAATTTGAAAGTGTCTGCAATTCTACCCAGACACGATAGGAGGGAGTATATGATGAGAGCCTTGTCGATCAATTCGGCCCTGGAAAGATTGTGCAAGGCTCAAGGGGTAGAATTTTTTTCAGCCTGGACTGTACTTGTTAACAGGAGAGATTGCTTCTACAGGGATGGGATACACTTAAATAGAAAGGGTGCAAGAATATTTGCTGATGCTATCGAGGGAGTGTTAGGTGGGTCCGAAAACTGCTAGCTTGGGGGGAGACAAAGACCAATAGATTGACAGTAGCCACTGGCAGAGGTGAAAGAGATTCTTGCACTGCTTCTATTAGAATGAGCAGAAGCCTGAAAAACAAGATGCATGGTATTTCAGAGACCGCTGGGAGCCATTGCGGTACAAGTAAACACATGGGTTGTGTTAGGGTAGCTAAGAATAGAAACAGGTGCAGGTATACTTGTGTGTACACCAATGCTAGGAGTTTAGTAAATAAATTTGATGAATTTGAGGTATTGCTCAAAACATCAAAGGCAGATATTGTTGGGATATCAGAGACGTGGTGTCACACAGATATAAGGGATGCAGAACTGCAATTTGGGGAGTACAACGTCTACAGAAAGGATAGACAGGATAGGAAGGGGGGAGGGGTTATGCTATTAGTTAAGAAACACATAAAAACCAAGGAAGTGAAGCCAGTCGACATCGCTGGACAGTGCAGTGTTGAGTCAGTTTGGTGTGACATAAGCATTGGGAGATCAAAATTGAGAGTAGGAGTGTGCTATAGGCCTAATGACTCTGATGAGTATAATAAGGAACTGTACAGGGAAATAGAGTGGGCCAGTAAATCAGAGAGTCTTATAATGGGAGATTTTAATTTCCCAGATATTGACTGGAATTTGGGGGCTGGTTACTCACGCACTAGCAGGGCTTTTGTGGATTTATTGGATGATTGTTTTCTACATCAGCATGTTCGGGAGGCAACTAGAGGGAGTAATACTCTTGATTTGATTATCAGCAGTGATTCTTCATGCATTAAGAATCTGCAGATAAATGAACCACTAGGTGGCAGTGATCACAGTGTGCCGAAGTGGGATTTACTCAAAGAGGTAACTACCATTACGGGTAAAGGGAAGGGTTATTGCTTCCGTAAAGGCGACTACGATGGACTGAGACAGTATTTAAATTCTATACAGTGGGACCAACTGATGATGTTACCAACAGCAAATTCAAAATGGGAAGCATTCAAAGAACTTATCTTGGAAGCTACTAGGCTTTACATACCAACTAAGAAATATTGTTCAAGGTTTAGGCCAAAATGGATATCAGATGAACTAATGAGGCATATGGCAGAGAAGAAAAATGCATGGGATACTTACAAATTAACACATGACACAGAAGCCTATGATAGATACAAGTTGATATGCAACCAAGTTACAAAGGAGGTTAGGCAGGCGAAGGCAGATTACGAGAAATCCTTGGCAAGGGATGCAAAGAAAAACAGCAAAGAGTTCTTTACTTATGTAAACTCTAGAAGGAAGGGGATGAATCAGATTGGTCCACTTGATATTGATGGGTCAACTGTTGATGATCCTGCTCAGGTAGCTAACAAACTAAATGAATATTTTGCATCGACATTCACACATGAGAAGTTATTCAGCAAGGGGAATGCCAGAGGTGTATTCAACTCTAGCAGTAAGCTACAGAATCTTGAAATAACTGGGAGGAGAAACTGTTGAAGATAAACACAAGAAAGGCACCAGGGGTGGATGGGATCTATCCAGTTATATTAAAGGAGGCAGCAAAGGAAGTAAGCAAACCCTTAGCCATAATTACGAGAGCTTCCTTGGACTCAGGGGAGGTACCCATAGACTGGAAAAGTGCAAATGTGACCCCAATTCACAAAGGAGGATCAAAGGCTGACACAAGTAATTATAGACCTGTGAGCTTAACTTCTGTTCCAGGAAAATTAATGGAGGCACTGGTTAAAGAAGCACTGCAGGATCATTTAGACAAGACTTCAGTTATAGCTCAGACACAGCATGGTTTTGTTAAGGGGAAGTCTTGCCTGACCAACTTGATTGGATACTATGATGCAGTCACAAAAGAACTGGATGCAGGGAATAACTTTGATATTATATACTTGGATCTTAGAAAGGCTTTTGATACTGTTGCACATGGAAGACTGCTACACAAATTGGAGCAGTGTGACATTGGAGGCAAATTGCTGCTATGGATAAAGGGGTGGTTGAGGGGGAGAAGACAGAGAGTGGTAATCAATGGACACTGCTCATCGTGGACTAATGTTATTAGTGGAGTCCCTCAGGGCTCAGTGTTGGGTCCATTATTGTTTTCTGTATTTATAAATGATATTGATGATGGTATATCAAGCTTAATGTCCAAGTTTGCAGACGATACAAAGGTTGGCAGGGTTGTCAAGGACACTACTGACACTATGCTGCTGCAACAGTATCTGGAAAGGTTGAGCAGATGGGCTGAGAGATGGCAAATGAAGTTTAACATTGACAAATGTAAAGTACTACACATGGGAAACAGCAACCCCAGAGCAACGTATCAACTCGGTGGTACTACACTGACAGTGGTAAAGAATGAAAGGGACTTGGGGGTGGTTGTGCAAGCAGATATGAAGTTCTCTGAGCAGTGCAGACGGGCTGCAAGAGTAGCTCATGGAGTATTGTCAATGATATACAGGAATTTTTCCAGCAGGGATAAGGAGGTGATTATTCCATTGTATAAGGCAATGGTCAGGCCACACCTAGAGTACTGTATACAGGTCTGGAGACCTCATTTGAAGAAGGATGTAGAGCTGCTGGAACGAGTACAGAGAAGGGCAACAAGATTAGTGAATGGAACAAAGGGGTGCTCTTACGAAGAAAGGCTTAAGTTTTGAAAATTACAGTGTCTGGAGACTAGGCACCAGCGAGGTGATCTGATAGAGGTGTATAAAGCCTTGAATGGTTTAAGCATGCTCAATGCTGATGGGATTCTTCCTCTAGCTCAGAAAAATCACCTGAGAGGGCATAAATTCAAATTGAGGAAAGACAGATGTAGGATAGACGTGCAGAAATTTGCCTTTAGCCAGCGGGTGGTTGGTTGGTGGAACAGACTTCCATCCCTTGTGGTGGAGGTTGATAGCCTAAATAAGTTTAAGGCTCAGCTGGACAGGTATTTTGAACGAACAGAGGGGTGAAGTGGAAGTGGGTTTTTTTTTTTTTTTTTTTGGCTGATGCTGCATAAGCTTGCTTTCTTGCATCAAATGCCTCTACTAATGCTAATGCTAATGCTAAAAATAAAAATGATCAAATCTAAATACAGGACACGATTTTCTGATGAACATTTACATAAAATCTTAATATTATGTGTAACTTCTTTCTTGCTTTTCTTTGTTAGTGCATCTGCTTCTGCGGCCATAATGCACCTCCAAAGGTTTTTGCAGTACTCTGATTCAAGCCCAAGGCGGGATTCGAACCCGTGACCTTTGGGTTGCCAGGCAGGCACTTTACCCTCCCAGCTAGCCCGGTCAGTGTTAGGTGTAACAAACATTGAAGTTTATATTGAGAAACTTATAAATAAATTGCAGCCTCAAATGTCTCATTGAACATATGATTCCTTATTCAATCCTGTCAACAGGTCTATCAGGAAAGATCTGGCAGATGTTCTTAACTTTACAGGACAGAAGACCCAAAGTTAGGAATGAGCACCAAATTTTTCCTGTTTAATTTTGACAAATAACATGGTTTAATTAGTGCTATTCATATTTAACTAATTAACTATGAACAACTACATTACATCCTTCTCTCAACATATTAACATTAGATCAAACTGTCATACATTCCATTTCCAGGAATCTTATATAATTTCTCTAGTTTCGTTAAATTCTTTAATATATTTAAAAATATATAACCTATATCTTCAAATAGGCCTATGGGGCTGGGAAATTCCATACTGCAATAATTAAACCAGCTAAGGAATTAAAAACACCAGCCAAGGAATTAAAAATTTACTATAAAAATAAAATATACAGAAATAAAATATAATGGAAACACTATCGGAAGACTAAAATATTACAATAAATTACGATAAAAACATTAAAAATATAGTTAAAAATACCGAAGCAATAAAATTATCTAAAATAAACTGGATTAAAAGCGATAAAACCTGAAGCTTTCGGAGACTGCTGTCTCCTTCTTCAACAGTATACTATTACTGCAATGACACATCTTTAAGAAGCAGGCCCATGGCACTCATGCACGTGGTCCATCAAACACATGGTCGGCATTCCCCACGCGCGCATCGAAAACGGAAGTGGCTCGGGAGTGTCAAACAGAACCGGTCATTCCGTCTGAGGACAACCGCCTCAAACAAGGGGGTGTAAACGTGTTCCCCTGTCCCTGTTAATAGTATTACGACTGGATGAACCGATTCACAAGCTCTCGAGCCACTTGCATTCCCAAAATCCATGGGCACGGTCTGTAATGACCACGTCTTCGGGGGAGATCCGATGCTGCTTCTCCCAGAAATGCTCTGCCACAGCAGACCTCGCATAATTAGCAGTCTTAATAGCGGTCATGTGCTCCCGCAGACGGTCTTTTAAACGTTGCCCCGTCTCCCCCACATAACACTCCTCACAATCCGGGCACTTAATCTCATAGACCACACTACTAGTATAGTCCTGAGCTATGGGATCTTTAACTTGAGACACCACTGTGTGCAATCTCCATCCCGGAAGTTGCACACAGCAGGTCTGACACTCCTGCAGTGCCCGTACAATACGTTCTGAAAGGCCCGGATAGTAAGGAATGTATGCGGTAGCAACAGGGGCAGGCGACTCCCTACGATTGGATTCTACCCTATAAATATATTTGTCGAAGACCCTCTGGGGGTACCCACACTTCCTGAGGTCTGCCGTGACTCTGCAAATTTCCATTTCCTTATCCTCGGGGGTACTACAGTGGGTCCCCAACCTATTCAACAACGCCCTGGCTACACTATTCTTATGATGATAAGCCTGTGCTGAGCTGTAATGAACATACTGGCCACGGCACATAGGCTTTCTATAAATCGTTGTCTTTATTTTAGACCCATCTCTGCTAACCAGGACATCCAGAAACGGGAGGAACCCAGCTCTTTCCACCTCCGAGGTGAATTGTATAAATGGGGAGAAGCTGTTAAGTAAATTACATAATGATCTGAGAGATATGAGAAGACACGTTGGATTGATGTTGGAATACATTAGTACCAATCTAACCCCAATTCACTGTGCGTTGATCTTGATTGGTTGGTTATTGGTTATTTGGAGCATTAGCAACTAAGGCCATATTGCTCCGGGATATGCAGTGGTCATTCCCTGACCTTTCCGCATCCTCCGTATTTGGTGGTGACGGGCTCAAACCCCGGTCTGATCAAGAAGCGTGTGCTACGCACTGCTGCTCCTTCCCACCTGGCTACGGAGGCGCCTGTTGATCTTGAGAGTAGTGGCAGATAAAGCAACAAGGGTTGCGGACATTTACAAGCGTAGGCAAACCAATAAATTCAATAGGTTGCTAGAGAAATCTGTGGTTGTACGTAATAGGGATATTGGTAACTTTATTCATAACTTAAGTGGCAAACAGTTTACTAAAGAACAGGAGGAAGTATTGAACCTGGGTCCAAAGTTTGCTTTAGTACCTGCAAGGTCTCTCATTGTAGAGATAGCTATGGGAGTGGAAAAAGCCATCAACAAACTACCTGTGACCCAAGCTGATGAGATACGGGTTAGGATTGCGGCTATTTTAAGTCAGGCCAGGACGGTGCATTCTAATCTTAGCCATAGACATGAAAGAGCATTAAGACAACTTAGAAAGGATGAGGGTATTATAATGTTACCTGCCGATAAAGGCAGATCCACAGTTATACTGAACAAAGAAGATTATTGTTCAAAAGCTCTGGATCTTTTACAGAATACCAACATATATAAAGTTACCCATCAAAATCTGTTAGCTGGTTTGGAGAGACAAGTTAACAACATCATACAAGGCTGGCATAAGGCTGGAAAAATAACTACAGAAGTTTATTGGGCTCTTCATGCCTCAGGATGTCGATTACTCCAATTCTATAGCCTCCCAAAGATGCACAAGGTGGGCATTCCATTGAGACCAATAGTATCGTTTGTGGGTAGTCCCACCTATGCTTTATCTGGATTTTTAGCTAGAGTTATTGCTCCTATAGTGGGACGCTCCAGTTTAGTAGTTAAGGATAGCAAGGAATTTGTGAACTTTATAAGAAGCCAGTCTATAGGTGAAGATGAACTTATGATCTCGTTTGATGTTGTATCTTTGTTCACATGTATCCCCATTGAACATAGGGTGCATTGTGTAAGGTTGGCCTTGGAATAGGATGATAACTTAAGTGCTAGATGTTTACTAAGTATTGATGATATTTGTAAAGGCGTTGAGTTTTGCCTCGTTAGCACTACCATGATCTTTCAAAAAGTTATGTACAAGCAGGTCCATGGCACGGCCATGGGTTCCCCCATTAGTGCCATTGTGGCCAATTTGGCAATGGAGGAACTGGAAACCAGGGTGTTTCATCAGTTGGATTTCCCCATGTGCGAGTGGAGGAGATATGTGGACGATACGTTCACCATTTTAAAAAGGGGGAAAGAAGATGAAGTGCTCAATTTACTTAATAGCTTCTCCCCATTTATACAATTCACCTCGGAGGTGGAAAGAGCTGGGTCCCTCCCGTTTCTAGATGTCCTGGTTAGCAGAGATGGGTCTAGAATAAAGACAATGATTTATAGAAAGCCTATGTGACGTGGCCAGTATGTTCATTACAGCTCGGCACAGGCTTATCATCATAAGAATAGTGTAGCCAGGGCGTTGTTGAATAGGGTGGGGACCCACTGTAGTACCCCCAACGATAAGGAAATGGAAATTTGCAGAGTCACGGCAGACCTCAGGAAGTGTGGGTACCCCCAGAGGGTCTTCGACAAATATATTTATAGGGTAGAATCCAATCGTAGGGAGTTGCCTGCCCCTGTTGCTACCGCATACATTCCTTACAATCCGGGCCTTTCAGAACGTATTGTACGGGCACTGCGGGAGTGTCAGACCTGTTGTGTGCAACTTCCAGGACGGAGATTGCACACAGTGGTGTCTCAAGTTAAAGATCCCATAGCCCAGGACTATACTAGTAGTGTGGTCTATGAGATTAAGTGCCCGGATTGTGAGGAGTGTTATGTGGGGGAGACGGGGCGACGTTTAAAAGACCGTCTGGGGGAGCACATGACCACTATTAAGATTGCTAATTATGCGAGGTCTGCTGTGGCAGAGCATTTCTGGGAGAAGCAGCATCGGATCTCTCCTGAAGACACGGTCATTACGGACCGTGCCCATGGATTTTGGGAACGCAAGTGGCTCGAGAGCTTGTGAATAGGTTCATCTAGTCATAATACTATTAACAGGGACAGGGGGGACATGTTTACACCCCCTGTTTGAGGCGGTTGTCCTCAGACGGGATGACCGGTTCTGTTTGACACTCCCGAGCCACTTCCGTTTCCGATGCGCGCATGGGGAATGCCGACCATGTGTCTGCTTCTTAAGGATGTGTCATTGCAGTAATAGTATACTGTTGAAGAAGGAGACAGCAGTCTCCGAAAGCTTCAGGTTTTATCGCTTTTAATCCAGTTTATTTTAGATAATTTTATTGCTTCGGTATTTTTAACTATATTCTTAATGTTTTTATCGTAGTTTATTTTATTGTAATTTATTGTAATATTTTAGTTATATAGTTATTGTAGTTATTTTAGTTATTGTATATTTTATTTCTGTATATTTTATTTTTATAGTAAATTTTTAATTCCTTGGCTGGTGTTTGTCTTTAATTATTGCAGTATAAAATATATAAGCATCAGTATTTATAATTTTATATATATGTGATGATAAGCCATATTTAACAATAAGTCCACTCATCATATATGAAAAATACCTTCACACATGCCTGGCATAACATAGCAATATCTATCCCCACGACCAAGTAGGTTTAATGAAAATAACAATGTACAGTAAACCCCCGCTATTCGCGGTCGCTGATTTAATATAAAATTAAACCTAAAAAAATGTGAATTTTAAAGCACCGTGAACATTTTCCGCCATAAAAAAACACGGGCGTGGCTAAAATTATCTTTCCCGGTCAAAACAGCGCTCAGTGGGTAGGGGAGAGGGGTGACAAAATCCCGACGTGGATGTTTCTCGCTAATCATTGTTCAGTGTGTGCTATGCGCTTGTCATGGAAGGTTTCGTCGTTTGCTTTTAATTTATATGCTTATAAATTAAATAAATTTATCAATTTATAAATTGATATGCTTATAAAAGTGATAAATCTACTATTTTGCAATGTAAAACAGACTTTTTCGAGTGTGTTAGCGGAAGAAAGTGACTTTATTGTGGACAAATTCTTTCTAACCCTTACAAAAATATGGCTATGAATAACAAGGGAAATGTGAAAAGATCAAAGAAGGTGATGACATTAGCGAATAAAATTGAGTTATTAGACAAAACTTCTAATGGTGAAAGTGTCTCCTCAGTGGCAAAACATTATAAAATCAATGAGTCAACAGTACGATCAATCAAAAAATCAGAAGAAAAAATCCGACGTAGTGTCCGTGAAAACGCGCTAATTGCTTCAAAAATTTGCTCTGTAACTCGTGATATTAAATTAGAAAAAATGGAAAAGGCTTTAAATCTGTGGATAGAAGACCGAACTCAAAATAAAATTCCCTTAAGTTCAATCATCATTCGTGAAAAGGCAAAACTCCTTTATCAATACTTTAGTGAAACTGGTGATAGCTCTGGCAGGATAAGTTTTTTTAGCTAGCAAAGGCGCTGGCTTGAAAGATTTGTTTGAAATTTCTAATAAATATTACATTTAATATTAAATTGTTTCTTATTTTCATTTCGATGCCATATGCTTGCATTTCACTATGTACTGTCTATGTACATAGTCATATTATGAAGGTACATATAATACATACATAGACACAATTTTAGACTAGTTTTTCTTATATACTGTATTTAATACTTTGGAATGGAACCCCTTTATTACTATGGGAGCCATAACTCAGTATTCGCGTTTTCGGTATTTGCAGCATTTCTCAGGAACATAACCCCCGTGAATAGCGGGGGTTTACTGTCTTTCGGTATTTCACCAAGAATAATATAAGCAGCAGTGAAAAGAAGAAAGAAGGTAAGCAGTTCTCATTATATTGTGAGAACATGCCAGCACCTTTAATAAAAAAAAATAATAATAATAAAAAAATAACACATGATGTCTGTGTGCTGATTTTCTTCTATTTTTTTTTAAATGTACTTGAAGAAAACATAAGGGAAGCAGATATGAAACCATAAATGCTCAAGTTATATAAAATTAAACCTAAAAAATAAAAACAACAAAAAAATATATAAAAAATAAAAACAACTGAAATTTTGCTGTAAAAAATAACTGCAAAATACAATTAAGATTCAGCAGTTGTTCTTATTATGTCTCAAATTTATATGTAATTAATAACTGATTTTTCTTAGAATATTTAAATCTTAATTTCAATGATGAAATACTTGATTACATTACCTCGCAAATGTAGGCCAAGAAACATCAAGATCATGACCTCGTGGACAAAGATCAAAGTGAACATCATTCAGCTCATATAGGATCTTAATTAGTTGAATCCAGTGCACTGACTGTCTTAACAGAGAATCTTCAGTATACCAGGCACTAAAGAGAGGAAACATTTGTTAGAATAAAGAAATTTTAAATACCATAATTTGTTCTATGTCTGCATTAAAAACAAACAGCTAAATTTATTCACAGATGTTCATTTACGATCATTCCTCAAATTGTAGAATGTCTTTTATCATCATCTAACACGAAATTACGTTTTTTTTTTCTGCCCCAAAACTACAAGCCTAGTATCCATTGTTAAAATCTTCACCAGTGAACAATGGATTAAAATGAATCTAAAACAGGATTATAATTCATTAAAAAAATTACATCCATTAACTCTCACATTGCCCTTTGTTTGATAGCAACGAGAAAAATTTGAATCTTAAATCATCTCTATAAGAGGGAGGTTTTGTAGCTATGACAGAAAGTATAAGATGAAACATATCAGGTTAGCACAAAGAAGCATATTAGTATTAGTATTAGTATTAGTAACGGCCGTATGGTGCAAGAAAGCCTATGGCTTATGCTGCACCAGCCAAAAAAAAAAAAAAAAAAAAAATCCGAACAAAACAATGATAAAAACAAAAATTAAATAAATAAATAATAATAATTAATAAATAAATAAAAATAATAAAATGAAATTAAAAATTAAATAAAAAGGAAATTAATCCTATCATCCTATGCGCTTCCCTTACCCGAAAGTACTATCCAGATGACCTTTGAATTTCCCCAAACTGTCGGCCTCTACCACCCATGAAGGCAACTTATTCCAGTAATTTATAACTCGCTGGCTAAAATAAAACTTCCTGCAGTCCAATCTAAACATTTCCCCCCGTAACTTGAATTTATGTCCCCTAGTTCTAGCATCATTTATAATCTTGAAAATTTTGTCCTCATTCATTTTACTGATGCCTCTCAGAGCCTTAAACACCTCAATCAAATCTCCTCTAAGGTGTCTAGTTTCCAAACTCTGCAACCCACATATTCGAAGTCTTTCTTCATAAGGACGCCCTTTTGCCGATCTCACCAGGCGAGTTACCCTTCTTTGCACCCTTTCAAGAAGCTCGATGTCTTTCTTTAGGTGCGGTCTCCATACTTGAACACAGTATTCCAAGTGTGGTCTAACATAGGCCTTATATAATGGGATTATCACGTCCCTTTCTCTACTTGCAAAAGTTCGATAGATCATCGATAGGACACCATGGGCCTTCCTTGCAACCTGTTTACAATGCTCAGAGAATTTCATGTCTGACCGTATCGTAACACCCAAGTCCCTTTCCTCCAGTACTGGGTTTAGTTGAACTCCACCAAGTGAATAAGTTATTTTGGGATTACTGTTTCCCAGGTGTAATACCTTACACTTTGTTGGATTAAAGCACAGCTGCCATTTTTCTGACCATTCTTGAAGTCTATCTAGGTCTCTCTGAAGAAGCTCAGCTTGACAGTGATCATTAACTACTCTACCAATTTTAACATCATCTGCAAATTTAGACATCACGCCCTCTATCCCTTCATCAATGTCGTTTATGAAAATTAAAAACAACAGTGGTCCTAATACTGATCCTTGGGGAACCCCACTTCTTACATCAACCCAATCTGAGGAATAGCCATTTATCACAACCCTCTGCCTCCTGCCCTGAAGCCATCCTTCTATCCATCTAAGGATTTTCCCAGTGATTCCAACCTGTTCCAGCTTATAAAGCAACCGCTCATGTGGGACTGAGTCAAAAGCTTTGCTGAAATCTAAATAAACAATGTCGAAATTATTCCCTAAATCCAGCTCGTGAGTGACCCTTTCGAAATAGCGAATCAGATTTGTTAAACATGATTTTCCCTTTACAAAACCATGCTGAGTATCCTTGAGAATTTCAATTCTATCCAAATGATCCTGAATTCCACCCTTGATCAATGCCTCCATGATTTTCCCTACTACTGAAGTCAGACTGACAGGTCGATAATTTCCCACTTCACTTTTAGAGCCACCCTTATGTATGGGAGATACATTTGCACTTTTCCAATCCAAGGGAATCTCCCCAGAGTCTAGTGATGCTCGCATAACCAGCCTCAGTGGTTCAATGCACTCGCTTGCCGCCTCTCTCTTGTGTAGTTAACATATTTTATTGCCTTACTAGAATTTACAGGTATGATTTTATTATTTTATCAAAATACAAGAAGTCTTAAAATAAGCTCTCTACTCTTTTGTCATCTAGAAGTCCAAGTATTACTGATTATTATTATTTTATCAGTGTTTCCAATATATGCAGTTTTGCTTTAAATATATCAATATATCAATGTAAATATGTTCAGATGTTCATCAGTTAAAAAACTGGTACACAAGTGTGGCAACATTAAATTACAGAGCCTCACAACACGCAGTTAGCCATTATCATTATCTGTGTGCCTTGTCCCTCTATTACTTTATTCATCTTCAGAATGTCACTATTTTGGTCAAAGTTGGAATTTTGATATTTTTTGTGTAGTTAACATTTTTTATATTTTTTAAATTTTCCTTGGCTTTCTTGAGTGACATAATTGCTGTAATCTTGTCCACATTTGTTTCAGTCCAGCAAAGTCAAAAGTATGGTGCTCAGTTGGTCTTTATTTCAGATATTCTGGTGGCGTCCAGGATTATATTCCAGCAACCCTGAGAACATTGTGCCAATTTTTATGTGTTAACCTCTAATAAACATACCTAACATCGCTTTTCTTCTTCAAAAGCTCTTCCTTTTCAAAAAATCTTCTTCCAGTTTTCCCAATTAAGCCAGTTTCCATTTATTATGGCATACATGATAGGTTCATTATCATTTAGTTGTGTATCATGCTTTACAAGTCAATTCCAATTGGTGCTATTTCTTCTTTATCTGTTGAGTTCACTACAGAGATAGATGATACTTCGCACTTTTATTTTCAGCTAGACTATTTATATTTTTCTCTTCTTATTCTCAGTTCCTCTCTTACATTGATCACCATGTCCTTTATCTATATTCTGACTCTTCCTTCATCGTGGTTTGCCATTTTTCACTCATTTGGAGAGATTTTGGTTCACTGTCTGAAACTGAAGATATTCTTAGAGGGGGGGGGGGGGCTCTATCAATAGGAGATATAATTGGGGAATTTCAGGCAAAGGGAATATGGTTCCTTCATGAGTTATGCCATTTTTCAATTTGCACAGCATGTAAATCAGCTCATGAACACACAGTTGTACAGCTAAATACATAACAAAGCTGCATAGAGTACCATAAGAATTGGTGCAATATGACCTGAGTAGCTGATACACCAAAATTTTTCAGAGACAACAAGAGGGTTTTTTTTCTCTTCTCATGATGATGCTTCATTTGCAAAAGGTTGTGACCTACTGAGTGTTCAAGTCAATTTCATTTGTATTTTATCATCATCTAACACGAAATTGTTTTTTTTTTCTGCCCCAAAACTACAAGCCTAGTATCCATTGTTAAAATCTTCAACTTATGCTGTTCAGAAATTTTTGGAATCTAAAGTTGCCCTTGTCATATATTTGATGCAGAAAGATCATTCATATACTCCATTCTTCAGTCATTCCTCCTCATTATGGTTATTTTGGACTTTTATTTTCCACTTAACCTATTTAAAACCTAATGCCTCTATATAATTATATATATAGAATTATATAATTCTATAAGACCTGCAGATTGCTTCCACTTTAAAATTTCAAATTATCTCATATTTCACACTACTTGCTGTCGATAAAAATGATTCCATGGATGTTGGATCCCAGTTCATCCTAGATCTCCGGATCTTCACTGGACATTACAATTTGGCAATAAAGACTATGTATCCAAAGTATTTCAGAAGCTCACTTTCCATTATGTGTATTAATAAACTTGCACTTGCAGTGACTGATATAATTTTTTTTACGTATCTTGTTAAACCTTCCCAGATTTTCTGTGTCAGGTTTATGTCATTTATTTATCTTTATTTCTGTTGTAGAAGTTGATATAGCTTAAACAGATTCAAGGCAGAACTAGACAAACATTTGGAGTGAGTGGATGGGTGAAACGAGAAGATTTTTTTTTGGCTGATCTGTATAAGCTTGCTTTCTTGCATCATGTGCCTTTACTAATGCTAATGCTAATTTGTAACAAATAATGGATTTCAATAATAATATCATAATTATTGTTCAGAAATTTGTTGCATCTTCTTCTTGTGCAGTAAAACCCTAGTACAGTTAATACTATTTAAAAAACACTATGAAAAAAATATTTCAGAGTCTTGGACTTCTCTTATTAACAGTACTTTATAAGACTTATTTGAATGAAATGGTCTTGACATGCAACAAATTCAATACATCAAACTGTTGGACTTAGAAAACTTTGCATAAATGTATTGGTGTACACAGAAAGAAAAACAGTACGTGAAAATCATGAACAGTTAAACATGCAAGAATGAATAAACACTAATTTCGTTTCATTGAACACTGTAAAATGCATCACATATTGTTAGGAAGCTTTACAAAATATAATAAAAAAACATTGTTTACAATACATGTTTACAGTTAAGGAATATTAAAGAAAAACCAGAATTTGCTCGAAAGAAATTTGGTGTCACATCCTTATCATTTTCTACATTCCTAAATGATCCTGCTCAAATCTTGAATTTTTTCCCTCTGTGGTGCAAAGCAGTAAAGCATACCAGCACCTTTAATAAAAAAAAAAATAATAATAATAAAATAACATATGATGTCTGTGTGCTGATTTTCTTTTTGATTGCTTTCTTTTATTTTTTTTAAATGTACTTGAAGAAAACATAAGGATAGCAGATATGAAACAATAAATGAAAGAAGCCTCATATTTCACAATTTAATATTACTATTACATTTTCTAACAAAAAAAACAAAACAAAAAAGAGAGCAAATGGTGATAATTTAGTATAGCACTATTAGAATTAGTATTGGTATTTAAAATCTTCAAATCTTTTGCTCTAGAAGTTTAACATTGACAAATGGAAGCTACTGCATATGGGCAGCAGTAATCCCAGATAAATATACCAACTGTATGCACTCAGGGTAGTGGAAAATGAAATAGACCTGGGAGTAATTGTGCAGTTATATATTAAGTTCTCTAAGCAGTGCAGACAGGCTACCAAGACAGCTCATGGGGTTTTTTTCAATGATATAAAGGAACTTTGCTAGCAGGGAAAAGGAGATTATTGTACAAGGCAATGGTTAGGCCACATGTTGAGTACAGCATACAGGTCTGGAGGCCTCATTTTAGGAAGGATGTAGATCTGCTGGAATGGGTGCAAAGGACAGAGATTGGTAAAGGAGAACAAAAGGGTGGTCTCAAGAAAGGCTTCAGTTCTGCAAACTGTAGCATCTAGAGACTAGGCACCTGTCAGACTATCTGATTGAGGAGCTTAAGGCTTTCAATGGATTCAGCAAGCCAAGCTCAATGCTGATGGCATTCTTTCTCTTGCTCAGAGTACACACATGAGGGCATGTAAAACTGAGGAAGTATGGCTGCAGGATAGACATGTAGAGGTTTGCCTTCAGCCAGTGGTAGTAGTTGGAACAAACTTCCATCTGATGTTGTGGAAGTGGGTAGTTTAAATAAATTCAAGGAAGAACTAGACAATCTAAGTTAAACTACTGGAGGTGATGGACAGGTGATGTGGGAAGGGTTTTTTTTTTTTTTTTGTTTTTTTTTGGCTGATGCTTTATAAGCTTGCTTTCTTGCATTATTTGCCACTACTGACACTAATACTAAAATTATGATATTTGTCACCCTTGTGGCACTAGAGTAGTGGCATCTCTTTACTGAAAATTATATATTTTAGTTGTAATCTGGAACAGTTTCACATCCACTTTTTTGCAGTATCCATGAATGGACAAAGGTATGCAGGTGTGTCGGAAAATGTTAATCTGGATTCGATTTTTGGGCTAGGCACTCATTTGAAAGGGTGGATCTTTTGAAACAAATGGCCACTTTGCAGCCCAAAGTTTACTAAATACTGGTTATGGTGTAATTAAAAAGCTGTATCTGCTGTAACATCTAAACAATCTAAAAGGCTATATTCAGATATTGAACAACTAAGGTGAGTAATTGAATAGAGAAAAGAATATGTCCCAAGGTCAAATTTCCTCTGCTGCTCACAATTTCATTACTCAAATCAAAGCTGTTACTGATTTGGAAGGATGACATTTTGAGTCATGTTTGTAATCGTGCCACTTCTCAGCCCACCTTCCCAACTTTTCTAGATCCTGTTGCAGCAGCATACTGTTGTTACTATCATTAACGACACTGCTTACCTTTGTCATCTGCAAATTCGACATTAAGCTTGATATAACTTCATCAATATCATTGATAAATAAACAATGTGCCCAACACTGAACCCTGGGGGACTCCACTAATAACACTGGTCCACAAAGAGCAGTGTCTATTGCCATTGTCTTTAATAAAATACACATTCAAATAAGAAAACTACCATGTTGTAGGGGCATCACAAAATCTTTGCACATGTTGCAGTTTAGCTTTATTGATCATTGATCATCATCATTAGCAATAGTAGAGGCATACAATGCAAGAAAGCAAGCTTATGCAGCATCAGCCAAAAAAAAAAAAAAAAAACACCATTTCATCATCATCACTTAGCTCACTGACAGATGAAGAGTTGAAAGATTTCAACTAAAGATCAAGTGTTATGTGCCAGCATTGTGGTATTCGGAATCTAGTGTTTGATCTTCTCTGTATTGACTTTTTTTTTTGGAGGGAGGATATAAATGCTGATGAAAAAATCCTTAAATTCAAATTTATCAATTTATTTTCAGACCTCACCTTGTTACTTTTTCATTAGAGAAGCACTGCTGAAGAGTGTCAGCCAAGCACTGGTGCATCAAACAAAAGCGAATAAAAGCTCTTCCCTGACCAACTGATGTTTTCAACTAAAAATAAACAATATATATTACATGTGGTTTCCATTTGAGCATATAGAATGTATTTATTTATTTTTTTGAATGGAAGGTGAAGAGAGGATTGAAATAAACCAATCATAAGAACACAAGCCAGTTGTTTTTTTCTGTATAAAAGTAGTGATTTGATATATGATTAATGTTAAGAGCATAACTGGAATTTTAATAATTGTTAAAAAAAAAAAAAAAAAAAAAAAAGGTCAAGAGGCCTCTTTGTTCTGGGGACCATGCTAATACAGCAAATATACTGTCCATCTGGAAAGCAGTAATGAAGATTTATTGAAAATTAAAAATGGAGTAATGCAAGCGTTACCCCATTATGCCTGTATTACCCCATTTTTAGTTTTCAATAAACCTTCGTTACTGTTTTCCGGATGGACAATATATTTATTGTAAAAAAAAAAAAAAAAAAAAAAAAAAACCAGCAGTCCAGTCATTATGGTTCAATCACTGTGGTCAAACCCAATGATTAAATCATGATTTTTGAATGCAGCAACACGAACAATTGAGACATTGTGGTACCATAAGCATTGGCTGTAAGGCTGTCTAAGATGTCATTGTTCAGTCTTAACTAAGTCACTGAAAAACTAAGATAATAATGTTCACTGAAATATAAATTACAGCCCCTTCTTTTCTTGTTAAAGAAAAAAAAAAAATGGAAAAAATGTCATAGGCAACAGAACTATCCATTGATGACAGTTCTGTTAATGTAGTGCATTAATGATCCATTAATTCACTACTGCTGTAGTGAATTTAGTAAATGTCAGTTCTTTGACTTACAGGAAGATCAAGATGTAATTACTCTAAAATATTCATTAAAATTTTTCAAAGAACAATTCATTAGAATCTTACATGACCAACAAATATGAGAATAAAAATAAAAATCAATAACTTTAATAAAAATATAATAAATTACATAAACGTAAATAAGGTGCTTAAATAAAAATTTTAAGTTCCATAAAATTAAAACTGATGAGGGGAATTTTAATAATTCCACTCATTAAAAGCATTAAAGTGATGGATAAAACTAATAAGATCGATTAAAAGTGCTAAAACAGCAAACAGCATTCCATGCAGCATTCTCCTTTATCAACTTGAAGAATTTGTAAAATAATAGGAGAAGTTTACCTCAATATCGTACGTAGAACACTTCCGTATAATACCAGAAATTAAAACGAAAAAAATCGAAAAACTTGCATTAGAGTAACAAATAATTAAAAATCAATTTAGCCCAATAAAACTCGATTTAACACGATTAAAAATCAATTTAACACAATTAAAAATAAGAAAATTAATTAAAAGAATTTTCATTCCTGTGATCACAACATACGGTCGAAAAGCGTTGTCAGCTTCAAGAAGGAAAATTGTTTTGCAATTTTTTTCTTTAAATTCTTTTAATTAATCTTCTTAATTTTAATTGCGTTAAATTGATTTTTAATTATTTTTTAAATTATTTGTTACTTTAATGTAAGTTTTTCGATTTTTTGTTTTAATTTCTGGAGAGTATCATATGGAAATGTTCTACGTACTATATTGAGGTAAACTTCTCTTATTATTTTACAAATATTGATATCAATGTAGAACGTATTGAGCATTACAGCTCTGGTTCATACTATCCAACTTGAAGAATGTACGGCAAGTGACAGAAGAAATAGCAGAGGTTCGTGGACAAACAGACATGTGGTAGGAATGACTGGGCAGTAGTGTTTAAAAAGAAAAAAAAAAATCTGTCAATCACACACAGATGTTGTGGAATAACATATATTGGGCATATGCCAGTGCTCAGCACACTGAAAAATGGCAACCTGCACAATTTTGGTGGATGTGGAGATGTGTCTCTCTGCTGCAATTTATAATGGACCCATAGTAAAAATATGAAGTGCTTTAACCAACAAGTGCCAATGTATGTATAACTTCCTGGCAAGAAATTCTAATCCAGCACTTCAGGGTGGAGTTTCCTATCCCCTTACTCTTGCGGAGCAGCTCTAGCTATCACATTGAATGTCTGGATAGTAAATGTTACAACAGTGGGCTGCCAGGAGACTGGAAGACCAAGTTTTCAGTAAATATGTAAATGTGAATAGTCCCTCAGAGTATAAAGAAGCTCTCTACACAGCTAAGTGATTTCTCTGCCATTCCTGAAGTGAGCAAAACAACTCAGATCCCAGCCATGATGTTCAGATTGACTGTTCACATGAGTTTTGCAGAAGCACTGATGTAACACGCACTATCCATATTTATACTGCAGGTCTCATTATATATAGTATGAGTTATTCAACGATACTGTGAATAAATGGGATGTCATAAGTCACTGAAATTTCATTTCTTGCATTTAGACTTCTTTCCCAAAAACACTGGCACAGTAGTGAGTGATGGGCAGGGGTGGAACAGTTTCACCAAGCTATTAAGTAAATGGAAAATTACTATCAAGGTTTCTGGAATGAACATATGTTGTCAGACTACTGCTGGATGTTGTACCACAACATTCAAGAAAAAGTGTATCAAAGAAAATAATTCTCTCAACATTTTTAAGCTGTAGGTATCTATTTTACAATAGCGTACTTTATTATTTTAACTAAGTGTATAAAGTATATTGGGTTTAAACTGTAAAACTGACAAAAATATAATTGTAACAAGTCTCACATACCTTGTTGTTGTTGTTGTTGTTATGGAGGATTAATGGCACATAAACTGCTAAGGCTATAATGTGCCTATTCACTTATTATATTAAAAGATATGAGTTTTCCATAAAGTTAGAAGAAAATCTGAAATAATTAAAAAGCCCAGTTTGCCTGAGGAAGTCAAAAAATCCAGAAATATTTGCCTTATCACCAATGAGATTTTCAAGAGTTATTGGTTTATGAAGATTAACCAGTGAGATCAAGGATGAAGTTCTGTCTTGTTTATAATAGAGGCAGCCAATAAGAATATGTTTAACAGTCAAATTGTTAGAACAATGTGTACTGTAGTGGATCATCTCCTGTGAGTAAATGAAGGTGGGTCAGATGGGTATGACCTATTCTTGCCTTTGAAAGGACTACTACTTCTTCTTGTCTCGATGTACGGACACTGGAGCACCAAATTTTCGGATCATGTTTAAACTGAAAGAGTTTATTATTAGTCTGAGAGTGCCAGAGTGCTGTCCATTGTATATTTACGGTTAGTGCATAATCTGATGCTGGAACAGGGATATTCGTTAAATCTAAGGTAGTTGGATTTTTTGCAGCTTTATCGGCCAGTTCATTGTCTAAAATACCGGAATGTGCTAGAATCCAACAAAAAGTGACTAGTTGGTTGCGTTCTTTAATTTGCAGTAATAAGCTTCTGATTTCATCTAGAACAGGGTGAACTTTATCTGAGGAATTACATAACGACATGATTGAGCTGAGGGAATCAGTGTAAATAACAGATTTTGAGGAACAGTCAGAATAGAGATTTTCTAAAGCTAGTTTGATTGCAAATAATTCAGCTGAAAAGATACTGAATTCAGAAGGAAGGGCTGCTGATACAATTTGGAAACACTGCAACTGCTCCAACATTTGAATTAGATTTAGAGCCATCTGTATCTGTATATTTAGAGCCATTTGAATTAGATTTAGAGCCATCTGTATCTGTATATTTAGAGCCAATTGAATTAGATTTAGAGCCATCTGTATAATTTGTGTAGAAATCAGTATATCTTTGAATGTGAACTGCATGAAGTTGGTTGACATTTGATACTTCCAAAATATTCTTTCTCCATTGACAGAGAATTGTCATTTTTTTCTCTTTGCTTTGGTGCATTTCTCATTCCACCAGTAATTATAATGCTTTCAGCCCGGCGGATTTGATAGTGGTATTGTGTCTTTAGCCACATTTAGAAGATGCAACGTGATGTAATCTGTCACATTATCAATATGTTGGAGGCCAATTTTTTCCTCATCAAGGGCAATTGATGACTGAAATTTTGCCCAGTCTGCTCAGACAAATTTCCATTTTCTGCAGTGTTGAGTTGAAGGAGTCTGTGCTATCAAAAAGTTGCATACTATTGGGAAGTGGTCGCTGCCCGTGGGATCATTTATTACATACCACTCTATGGTTGGGACCAGTAATGGTGAACAAATTGAGAGATCTATTGCTGAGGTGTGTCCAGTTGGGAGCTGTACGTGTGTCGGTGCACCAGTATTGAGTTCAGTAAGATTTAGTGCCTCTAAAAAGCTTTCAATTAGGCTACTTCGTCTATCTAATTTAAGAGAGCCCCATAAGGGGTGGTGGCCATTAAAGTCCCCTAATATATAGAGAGGTGGAGGTATCTATATAAAGAGATCTTCAAGATCTTTTAAAGAGTATGTACGGTTTGGCAGTAGGTAGATTGAGACAAGTGTTATTGCACTGTGGAGAGTTATACGAACAGCAACAGATTCTATTTCAGTTTGAATTGGGATATTAGTTGGGATCTTCAAATTTACTAGGATTGCTACACCACCATGGGCAGCATTAGCTGTATTTCGATCTCTTCGATAAAGGCAATAATTCTTTATCGAAGGAGAAATTTGTGAGATTAGATAAGTTTCCTGTAAACAGAAGGCAACTGGAGAATATTGGTTAATTAAGTATTGAATATTATCAGTGTTGCAACAAAAACCTCTGCAATTCCATTGTAAGATGGTGTGGTTCATTTAGGTTTAGTTGAGGATCGTTCGTCTGACTGTTTTTTGCTTGAGAAGCATTTTTTTCAGTCTTTTTTTGGAAAGCTGGGGTGTATGGTATCCATAGTGTCACTTACGTGAAGTTCTAGTATAGATTCCTCATGATCTGGGTGTACATCTATTTCCATACTATTGGTGGATGATTCAGGTTTCTTATTGTCTTTAGTAGTTTTTAATTTTTTTTTGTCATGCAGGACTGTCCGAGTATCAGTTGGGATACTGATAAGTGTTGATCGATTCACTGGTTTTAGTTTGATGCGTGCCTTTTCCAGAGTTTGATAATGTATTTTTAACCCAGTTAGCTAGAGATGTGCTGGGAGGTATTGATATATCTGTTTAAACTGCTGTTGAAAGAAAGCTTCGAGTGTGAGATGCATATGAACGACTGGGCATGGTCAATATAACCTGTCTGCATGCTTCAGGGTATATGACTTTGTGCTCTATTTTATATTTTTGGATTTTCTTCCCTGTTTTCCACATTTCACAAGATTTGGAAAAGGCTGGGTGACTTTCTTTGCAGTTAGGGCAAACGGGACTTGAGGCTGAACAGTCTGCTTGTGTATGCTCCTTGGAACCACAAATAGGACAGAGGGCATCACCTCTGCATGCTTGTTGGGAGTGTCCATATTTTTGGCATTTAAAACAACGAATGGGATTAGGAATATAAGGCTGAATTCGGCTGTTTAAATATCCAGCTTTTACTGAGGATGGAAAATCTGGGGTGCTGAAAGTTAAAATGATTGATCTAGTTGAGACGATATTTCGATCTTTTTTAGTCATTATGCATTTGGCGCCGATTACTTTTTGATTACTCAGTTCTTGAACTAATTCCTCTTCAGATGTTGTAAGTTTCTGTTGTGATCCCATTCTGTTGTGACGCCTTTTGAGGAATTTAAGGTGTTATGTGGAGTAATAGATACTGGCAGCCCACCGAATGTCGTTGTTTTGAGCAGCCACTCGGAATGTTTGGAGTTGAATGGTTCAATAAGTAGGTCTCCGGATTGCAGTCGTTTAACCATTTTTGGTGTTCCAGCAACGGATTCCAAATATCTTTGGATGAATGGTGATAATATGATGACAGGTTGGTTGGTGAGAGAGTGCATCACCAGAAAGTTTGGCATCTCGTTGCACTGCACTTCTCTTCGGAGCATTTTCGGTTGATTCAAGTCTTCATCATTGGGTTTGTCTGGCCTTAAGTTTGGAAGCTCTAGAGGTGGATAGTCATTTATATCCATCATTGCTCCTTTTCGTCCTGGAGGATAACTCTTCCCTCAGGTTACCGGCCCCTCCACATGGAGGCAGGAGTGGTGCCACCTAGTGACCAAGAGGCTGGAGAGGTTAGTTTGTTAGTGAATAGATTTATAAATATACTAAGAAATGAAAGGTGATTTTCCTTTCCGGGTTCTTACTCAAAGTCTGTTAAGTAGAGAACCACTTACAAAGAACTCAGGTTACGAAAGGAACTAGAAATAAAACAGAATGTAATCACTGGGAAAATCACACTATATATCATTCAGGAGAATTTGCTTGGACACTATCGCTTGGCACTCGGGGCCACATGCCCTGTAATGTCTTAATTAACTTGTTTATTGTCTTAAATTAACTTGTACTGATATTATCAGGAGTAGTATAAAAATTACATGTACTAAAAAAAAAAACAAGAAGATATTTGAATTCAGTATACACGACTGGTTTAGAAAAGTGTGTTTACATCTTTGATGGAAAAATCATAATCATAAAAAGCAGAATTAGACCATTTGAGCGAAAAGCAGGAACTGAAGAGAACATGATATTATTGGGCCAGAAGGATAGCTGATAATAACTTTGAGATTTAAAACTGACTTTCACATTGTGGACTGAAAAAAAAAAACCAGGAATAACTCATAGGGGAAAACATCCTTCCTCCACCTGAGATTGGCAAACTACAGCCTTGATAAAAGAGGAGTTTAAAATTTCTTCCAGTCATCAACTAGAATGAAACCCAGAGCTATCAAATCCCCCTCTGTAGCCCACATATTTTAAGTCTCTCCTCATATGGGGATCATTTAGCCAATCTCACCATGCAGGTTGCCATCTTTTGACCTCTCAAAAAGCTGAATGTCTTTTTTTCAGGTGTGGCTTCAATATGAGGAGAGTCTTCCAAGTGTGGTCTCACAATTGCCTTATACAGTGGAATTATACTCTTCTAATTTTATAAGTAACTGTTTGATAAATCAACAAAACACCACAGTCCTCCTTGCTGCCCATATGCATTACACAGAGAATGTTGCATCTATCTGTAATATAAAAATCCGCAAAGAATTTCTTCCTTTATCATTTTTTAATTCAGCCCCCTCCAAGTGTATAAGTAGTTATTAGTGCCAGTAGTAGTAGGAGCAAAATACTTTTGAAAAGAATCAAGGAAAAAAAAAAAAAAAAACCCTACCCACACCTCTACAATCGGCTTAATCAATTCATAAATTTATTCAAACTACCAACTTCTACACAACAAATGGAAGTTTGTTGTAACAGTCGATTGCTCTCGGGCTGAAAGCAAATTTTCACACATCTATCCTGCAACCATTCTTCTCCAATTTAAATTTGTTCTTTTATGTGTTTTGCCAGAAAAATGAGTAAGGATGCCATTAGCATTTAGTTATTCATCCATTTAACTTTAGTTATATGGATGAATGTTTTAAATTTAGTTATTCATCCATTCTTTCACTATTGGTGCCTGCAAGTCAATAAGTTCTTCGTTAGATAATTCCTTCTCTTCTTCCTCTATTAACTCCTCCCTGTCTTTAGCATCAGCCTCCAACTGAAGTAGCACTACAACCTTTACAATCTTATCTGTAGCTTCTTCATATGATTCATCTTTTTCAAATCCTTTGAAGCCTTTTACGTGCCGTGGGCATATTTTCTGCCATGCACCATTTAAACAACTTTTAGTAATTTCTGGCCAGGCCTTATTAATGTTTAAGATGCTGTGGTAAATACTGTAAGATTTCCAAAATTCTCTTAACGTAAAATTTTTCTCAAAGTCTACTTCAGACAATGCCTGAGCATTGTGTGTAAATAGAATGCTTTTAAATTCGAAATAACACCCTAATCCATAGGTTGGATGAGTGAAGTCGTGTTTGGCGGTAGAAATATGACTAATGTTCGAATTGAAATCAGCTAGATGCATAAGATGTCCAGAAGCATTATCTAATAGAAGCAAAATCTTGAAAGGAATGTCGTTGTCTTTACAATATTTTTCAACCTATGGAATGAAGCAGCATTTAAACCAATCCTCAAAGAGAGATATTGTTATCCATGCTCTCTGGTTCGATTGGAAGTGCACGGGCAGGGTGGCTTTATTGATGCCCTTAAATGCACAAAGATTTCCAGAATGGTACACAAGCAGTGGTTTTAATCTGTAATCTCCCGCTGCATTAGCCTCAAGCAAGAGCATGGCGCTATCTTTGGATGCCTTGAAACATGGAATTGTATTTTCTGCTTTAGCAATGTATGTTCGATCCAGCATTTTTTTCCAATACAGAGCAGTCTCGTCAACGTTAAAAATTTGCTGCGTTGAATAGCCTTCATCAATAATTTTTTCCAACACATCACAAACTTTCTCTGCAGCTGCAGAATCGGCACTGCTGATGTCACCGCATACTTTAACATTATTGAAATCAGCGCGAAGCTTGAACCTATTAAACCACCCGTTGCTTGCCACAAACTTGGGTTGGGGTTCACCGTACTTATCCTTAATATAGTATTCACTGTTGAAGCAGCGAGATTTAATTCCTTTGCAATAGATGACAAACGTCCTGCTTCGTACTTCTTAATCATTTTCATCTTCATTTCTAAATCAATTTTGTTTCGTTTCCTGGCACTACCACCACTTGCACTTTTCATTGGTTGCTTTCCCTTCGTCATTGTAATATGTAAATTGGAATGAAGAGAAGTTTCTAAAAATTTGTTTATTATATGATTAAAGATTTCAGCAAAGGGGAAAACATTTCACCATAATAACGTAAATTCCCACACAATTGCAGTTATCGGTATTATCGCAAATGCAATAAGATTGAGTTTACTACCTGTTTATAATTAGATGCATTAACAGAAAAGCCCAATAAACTGAAAAGTGCAAATTGTTTTTATTGTTTTTTGGTCGTGACCTCCAGAAACGTGCTTTAGAAAAATATCACAAAGTCGTTCAAAATTGATTCTTATAACGGGAACATATGATAGCGATGAAAGGGTATTGCAATTTCCATTATAAATATGGCCTTTTGGAGAGATAAATAGCTTAGTAATATGGCAAAATTTTCAACTTCTAACGATTTGGAATGAATTACAAAAAAAAAAAAAAAAAACTATGTGTTATTGCGTTCCCATTATGATATTTTCACGATAAATGGTGCAAAATACATTTCCATGATTTTTTTAAGTTTGCACCGGCTGGCAAAAACATACATAACGTCAAATTTCCGTAAGTCGAGTATTACGTAAGTCGGGGAGTTCCTATATTATAATCACTGCCACCTAGTGGTTCCTTTACCTGGAGATTAATAATGCATGAAGGGTCATGGATAAAGAACATTGCTTTCTCTTATTGCCACTCTAACATGCTCGTGTAGAAAATTTATCCAGTAAATCTGAAAAGTCCTGCTGTTGTGTGGGTGGCTAAGAACTCACAAGTTCCAGTTGATAGCTGGAAGCCTATGGCTTATGATGCACCGGCCAAAAAAAAATAATGATAAAAATAAAAAATAATAATAATAATAATAATAAATAACAATAATAATAAAATAACAAAAAAATAAATAACAATAATAATAAAATAACAAAAAAATAAATAAAATAAAATGATAAGAAAAAAATAATAAGAAGAAAATAAAATAATAATAATAATAATAATAATTAATAAATAAGAGAGAAAAGTAAATGGACAAGCTAAGTGTTTCCCTCCTCCCATGGGTAATTATCCAGCTGACCTTTAAAATTCCCTAAACTGTCAGCCTCTACCAGCCACGTAGGCAACTTATTCCAGTAATTTATAATTTTCTGGCTAAAATAAAACTTCCTGCAATCCAGTCTAAATATCTCCCCTCCCGTAACTTGAAATTATAGTCCTTAGTTCTAGAATCATTTATAACCGTGAAAATTTCATCCTCATTCATTTTGTTTATGCCTCTCAGAGCCTTAAACACCTCAATCAAGTCTCCTCTAATGCACTAGATTCCAAGCTCTGCAACCCACATATTCGAAGTCTTTCCTCATATGGACACTGTTTTGCCGATCTCACCAGGTGAGTAACCCGTCTCTGGACCTTTTCAAGAAGCACAATGTTTTTCTTTAGGTGCAGTCTCCATACTCAAACACAGTATTCCAAGTTTGGTCTTACAATAGCCTTATATAATGGGATTATGACGTCCTTATTGTTGTTGTTGTTGTTGTTTGGTTTTTAGGAGCATTAGCAACTAAGGCCATATTGCTCCGGGATATGCGGTGGTCATTTCCTGACCTTTCCGCATCCTCCGTATTTGGTGGTGACGGGCTCGAACCTCGGTCTAATCAAGAAACATGTGCTACGCACTGCTGCTCCTTCCCACCTGGCTACGGAGGCGCATGACGTCCTTATCTCTACTAGCAATTGTTTCATACATCATTGATAGCACACCATGGGCCTTCCTTGCAACCTGTCTACAATGCTCAGAGATCTTAAAGTCTGACTGTATTGTAACACCCAAGTCCCTTTCCTCCATTACCGTCTTTAGTTCAACTCTGCCAAGTGTATAAGTTATTTTGGGGTTACTGTTCCCCAGGTGCAATACCTTACACTTTGCTGGATTAAAGCATAGCTGCCATTTTTCTGACCATCTATGAAGTCTATTTAGGTCCTGAAGAATGATGACCTAAATAGTGGTTAATGATTGCCACCAAGCAGAGCGGCAATCATTAACAACTCTACCAATTTTTACATCATCTGCAAATTTAGACATCACACTCTCTATCCCTTCATTGATGTCATTTATGAAAAACAATAATGGTCCTAATACTGATCCTTGGGAAACCCCACTTCTTACATCAACCCAATCTGAGGAACAACCATTTATCACAACCCTTTGACTCCTGCCCTGAAGCCATCCAGCTATCCATCTAAGGATTTTCCCTGTGATTCCAACCTGTTCCAGCTTATAAAGTACCACTCATGTGGGACTGAGTCAAATGCTTTGCTGAAATCCAAATAAACAATGTCAAAATTATTCCCAAAGTTCAGCTCTTGAGCGACCCTGTCAAAATAGCTAACCAGATTAGTTAAACATGATTTTCCCTTTAAAAAACCATGCTGAGTATCCTTCAGAATTCCAACTTTGATCACTGCCTCCACGATCTTCCCTACTACTGAAGTTAAACTAACTGGCCAATAATTTCCCACTTCACTCTTAGAACTGCCTTTATGTATTGAAGACACACTGGCACTTTTCCAATCCAACGGAATCATTCCCGAGTCCAGTGATGCTCGCATAATTAGCCTCAATGGTTCAATGCACTCACTTGCCGCCTCCCTTACGATTATAGGGTACATGCCATCAACCCCAGGAGCTTACTGGCCTGTAGGCTCAAAAGTTTTTTCATTAAATAAACATGTGAAATTTCACATGTTTATTTAATGACAGGTCTGTAGTTACCTACTTCATTCTTAAAACCACCTTCATGGAAATGTGATACATCAGAACTCCTCTACAGTGCCGTACCTAGGTACAGGCAGACCAGACAGGTGCCCGAGGCCCTGGAATGTAGAGGGCCTGAATTCTGATATTTTAATTTTTTTAAATATAAAAAAAAATGGTTGTTTCTTAATACAATACTTTAATGATACAAAAAAAATTCAATATTGCATTATTTATATTACAGTAAATTTATTTATTTTATAATCAGATGTTAAAAGAAATTATTTTTTGCCTATTTTTAATATTTAAACCTAGTTTTAATGCAACAAAAACCCACAATAATGCAGATTCACAATTAAAACTGTTCCCTTTGGTCTGAATGTGACGTAATATTGCCTAGTTGCCTGCTACGAAATATTGAGTATTAAAAATAAAGTAAACAAAGCCATGCAAAATAGTACAATTGATATGAACACTGCAATTATATTGATAGATGGGGCTCTTAGTCAACTAAACTAATTTAGAACTTCAGGATTTAAATTGTGTATGGATAAAGCTATAAACATTGGAACTGAGTTGGAAATACCGTCGGTGTTACTAGAAGTTACCTATGAAACTTCATCATTTGAAATGGAATTTTTTAATACAATGATCAACGTAGCTATTGTTAGCTTACAAGAAAGATTTGATCAGATGAATGAAATATCCTGGGCTTTTCATCTTATTCTATAATCAGAAAACTTACATGAATTTATTTGAAAGTGCAATAGAAATGAAATGTCAACACCTCAAAGGAATTCTTACTGATGAAGGCAAGAGCACCAACATTGATGCCAAAGAGTGACATCAAGAAATCCAATATTTGCAGTATGTTTTGAAAGGAAAAATTTCAGTTGCTTAGAATTATTGAAGTTGAATTATACTTAGTTGAATTATACCCCAACATCATCATTTCTCTTCCGATATTATTAACATTGCTAATTACAGCTGCATCTGGAGAGAAGAATTTTTCAAGACTCAAAATGATTAAAGCATATTCACAAGCAACAATTGGCCAAGAAAGAATTAATGGATTGGCCATTATATAACAAGATGTCTAAAAGATATAAAAACATCAGACTTTATACATAAATTTATATCAAGTAAATATCATAAGGTAATGATGCGAAAACTTTTAAGTTTATATAAATAATGTACTAGTCGTTAAAGTTTAAGTAAATAATTATGATTTGAATAATTTTTGGGTGTTTCCTTTATTTTTCAATTTTACGAATTCCATCTTTAATTTTTGCGAGGGGACCCCAGACGAATATTTTGCCCAGGGCTGACAAAAGTTGGCTGCGGGCAAAATACGGCACTGCTCTTCTAATCCAGGAGAGTCACCCCTAAGTCAAATGAAGTCCCTCAGGATTAATCTTAATGATTTAATGCATTCCCTCACCAATTCCTAAAATAGCTCATATATGCAATTAACTTTGGGCCCCTGAAAGATTTTCTACAAGGTAATTCAAAAAAATGTAACCCAAATTGTAAGTGCTAATTTATCACTGACAACATTACGGAATTTGACTGTAACTGCTACAGTAGCAATACTGGTCTTCCCCAACTAGATATCCAACAGCTGTTACTGCTATTATATGTTAGCTTTCAATCACTAACCAGTAGTGTTTTCTTTGCAAAAAAAGCCGCACATTTTCCCAGTCACAGGACATATTCATAACTGAACATTCACAATCCCCAGATTTTTATCCTTCAGATTACTTAAAATGAGTGGTATATACTAACAACCTTCACATAATGAAAGAATTAAAATTCCAATCAGAAATTTCAATGATAACAAACACTATGATAAGTTTTTTTTTTTTTTTGTTAGTTGTTGGCGCATCAGCTTCTGTGGCTATAATGCACCTCCCAAAGTTTTTGTATTTTACTGTGATCCAAGCCCGAGGCGGGATTCGAACCCGCGACCTTTGGGTTGCCAGGGAGGCACTTTATCCACCTGGCTAGCCTGGTCGGCACTATGATAAGTCTCAACAAACATGATGAAAAAAAAGTTTGTGCTTACATTTGAGAATGAGGACACTTTCAACATTTATTTCAATCTCTATTATAATTATAAAAACAGAAATAAAACTTATTGTAATTATTGTCATAATTATACTTATAATAATATGAAATAAAACTGTTGTCTTTTAAATCGACCTTAATAAATAATTCTTTCTATAGTTTCGATACTGCTAATTTGCTCTATTAAACTAGTTCATTATTTATTTATCCACCTCTGAATTTTCCTTGTGCTATATTTTCTTAATGATATATCCTGTTATAGCAACTCTAAAGTTATTCAATATTTCACATATATTCTCCTTCAACATGATGTCTTCACAGTTGATAGTGATCACATAGCATCCCAGATTGCAATGGTATCTGAAATTAAAGCCTCTACACATACCTTTAACAACTAAGACTGCTCTCATCATCATCCATCTTAGCATCCATGATCACTCCCTGCTAAGGGTCTCTGCACTGTCAACCCTTTGATACTATCAGGATCGCAGATGTAACTTTCAATGGATGATTATTAAAGGATTAAATTTATTTTTTTTTTCAGACTAAAAAAAATGTTTGTTTAAAAAAAGAAGATTTTTTAAGAACACTTTTAAAAGCGTTAAAAAAAGTGTTCTCTAAGCAAATATATTAATTTACAGAATTCAAGCACTGCCTTAAATATAACTTAAATAGCGATTCAATTGTGGTAGGACAGAATATTCAATTTTAAATAAACTAACAAAACTACCCACCTCAGAGACACACTTCACATATTTCAAACCATTATGGATACCTCTGAAGTTTGCTAAGCATCGGCAAAAATAATCCCAGTAGTCTTTTCTTGACCCAAGAAGAGTCAATTTCTCTGAATTAAAAAAATAAATAAATTATATGGTTAAAATATCATAATAAAAATACCAGCAAACAAGCACAATAACTCACATGCAATAATCCCAATCAGCTATTCAAATAATGTAATGTCATGTGTATTGACTTCATTAACTTTTCATTAAAATTACTCATATTTATACATTATTCTTTAAAAAAGGAAAAGTTAAATTTACACGAAATTACATTTTATTCAAAGCATATTACTTAATGTTTCAATAATGCAAACATTTCCATTAGGACACTAATATTTTCCTTCCATAAAAGTACATCGCATTATTTCTTGTGAAACTCTTCAGTAAAAATACTTGATACGTGAAGAGAGCATATATGGTTTCTCTTCTCCATAAACAATATAGAGCCTTTAAAGTTTATATGTGATAAAATAAAACTACACTGACATATTTAAAGTACTGCACATGGGTAGCAGTAACCCCAGAGTAACGTATCAACTATGTGGTACTACACTCAGAGTGGCAGTGAATGAAAAGGACGGGGGGGGGGGGGGGGTAATTGTGCAGTCAGATATGAAGTTTTCTGAACAATGCAGACAGTCTGAAAGAGTAGCTCATAGTGTCTTGTCAATGATATATAGGAACTTTGCTAGCAGGGATAAGGAAGTGGTTATCCCTTTGTATAAGGCAATGGTCAGGCCCCACCTTGACTACAGCACACAGGTCTGGACACCTCATTTTAGGAAGGATGTAGAGCTGCTGGAACGAATACAGAAAAGGGCAACGAGATTGGTGAGTTGAACATAGGGGTGCTCTTACCAAGAAAGGCTTAAGTTCTGAAATTGCAGCATTTGGAGATTAGGTACCCGTGAGGTGATCTGATTGAGGTCTTTAAGGCTTCAAATGGCTTCAAATGGTTTTAGCAAGCTCAATACTGATGGAATTCTTCCTCTTGGTCAGGTTATGCACTTGAGGGGGGTATAAATTCAAATTAAGAAAAGGCAGTTGCAGAATAGATGTGCAATGATTGCTGGAACAAACTTCCATCTGTCATTGTGGAAGTTGATAGTTTAAATAAATTCAAGGAAAACTGGAAAAACATTTGGAGTGAATGGGAAGTGGTTTTTTTTTTTTTGGCTGATGCTGTATAAGCTTGCTTTCTTGCATCATATGCCACTACTAATGCTAACTTATTGTGACAGCCTCATAATCTAAAATATCAATGCCATGTAAAAAGGCCTTTGTCTTTTTCAGACCTTTTAGCTTGGCATAGCATACCATTATAAAAAGTCTATGTCTAACCCTCGAAACTTAATGCCTTAAATTATCCTTTTATTTTGTGTTTATGCGAGTTGCGATTTTTTTTTTTTTTTTTTTGTCCTAATGGTTTTATTTGCTATGTAATATTTCTATCTACTTAGCAATGTGAGCAGCATAACTCTTGAAACACACTGGGGTATTTAACATCACGTCTACAATTTTTTTTCTTGCATATTACAGTTATTTTCTTTCTTATTATACTTATAAGACATATTATACTTATTGATATTAAATATAGTTACAGAAAATTATACAAATTATACTCATTCTCAACACCTGTGTCTGAGAATAAATATAATACTGCTAATATCATTTGACTGCCAGCTCAAGTCAACTTATAAATAAATTCTTTGCTCATATAGTGCATTTGACTAGTTTATTAGAACTTTATGAATCTCAGTTCACATACTAAAATAATTACGAATACCACTTAAAGCAAGAATGAGACTCGCCTTTTCTTTTGAAAAGATTATTGAGCTGACATAAGAGCTGCATATAGAGCTGCATTACAGTATTAAAGTTACACAAGCCTGCAGTCAGCTCACTGAATATGTTCCATACAGAAGAAAGTTAATTATAAATTTAAAGTAACTGTCTTGTACACAAAATATTAAAAATAGAATTACATAACCAATAAAAATAATAATAATCAGACTTAAGATATTATCTCATCAATTTTAAACAGTTATACAGTTATTCTAATAAATATTATATTATTGCAGCATTTTATTCACTACTATTTTCTTTATGTTCTATATTTATTTAGTAATTTTTATATTAATATTCAGTACTCATACACATATTTTTCATATATATATCTGACTATATAATTATACATATATTTGAATAGCGTTTAAAATAGTTGGAAACGGAATCTTACATAATAAAATAAAATAATAAAGCATACATCAGAGGCAGCAAAAAAATAATGCCAGCAGTATGGTAAGACAAGAGCGAAAATAATCAAAATTAAAACTAAATCAAACCGGGGGGGGGGGGGGGGGTAACAAGAGTAAAAATATTGCAGTAGAAACTCTCTAAAATAATTTAGAAAATCTAAATGAAAGAATAATAATCCATTGAATTTTGAAAGCAAATTAAATAGAAATTTAGCAGTACCCCCCTCTGATGGGTACCAGGTCCAAATTTATGTGAAATATCACCAACAGAGGTGTTAATCACTACAATAAAATCTGACTATATATATAGGAAAATGTATACATAAAACGGCATATAACTTTCACTATAATTTAGTAGTACATATAAAAAAAGACAAAACATTGTTTAAAAATCATTTTATTTAGGAGAACACACTTTTCATTATATACAAGAATGAATAATATAAAACAGTTACAAACCTTTGCTGTACAATTTGTTTCCACAGTATATTGGTTTGTTGAAAAAAGAGAAACAGCAGAATATTAAAAGTCGATTGATATATTAATATATAAAATAAATATATTTTTCTAACGAGTACTGTTTCAGGAGAGTTAACACTATGATTTACAATTTTCATTACTGTATGCCTCAGTAAAAGAGAGGGTGAAAAAAACAGGTATCTGAAATCTCAGATAATGAAAGTAAGTTATCAGTTATAATGATAAATTATCAAGCTGATAGTTAAAATGCTTTCAGATTATCTATCAGAACAAAATCCATAACAGTTATATAGAATTTAGCAACAACTAGCTATATTATTATGAAATGAAAAATATTACCAAAAACATGTAGTATTAAAAATAATAATAAATGAATAAATAAATGCATATAACTATGTATATTAGTTCACCCCTTTTAGTAAACAGATGAACATAATAATAGTAAGAGTAAAAAATAAGCTTTTAGATAAGCTTTTCACTTAAGCAGAATCATGGCTAAAATTCATCACTAATTCATTGTCTTATATACATTGCTTTTATACAATTCAAATTCACAAGCACAAACTCAAAATTTTGGATTAAGTAAGAATAGTTGTAATACAATGTGGAACTTCTGTATTTTTGTTCATTTGAATGTAATCATATTTAATTAATATAAGTTTAATTTCTCTAACATAAGCTCTTTTAGTCTAAGTGCTAACCCGGGAAGTTAACCATGTGCTCTCTCCATATGGTTGCTAATACACTGATATTATTACATGTTGATTAGTTCATTATATCCAACCAGCTTTGTGGTGTTTAGAAGGGAATTCTTTCTCTCTTTTTGTATGGATTATTTGGGGCATCTAATCAAATAAAATAGGATTAGATTTATTTTGCCAATAAATTTATGGTGAACGCTACAATACCTAAGACAATCACTAAATATTTTAGGAAGTAAAATGAAGAAATTCTGAATTACCACATTGCAAAACATGCAGTAAATTAAAGAAAATGGTATTTTATAAATACACACAAACAAAATAAAGAATATAAGAGCACATAAAAACATTTTAAAAAATTTTAACATTTGAAAAGCTCAAATACTTATATAATCTCAGAAATGGGAGAAGGAAGACCAAATTTAAGTCTATACTTATTTTTTAATCAGTTCTAATGACAATTTGAAAAATTTCTGGTGAAATTTTAATCTATAAATCTTAGTGGTTTCATTAATTCTCTAAACCTAATTATGCATTTTATCTTACTTTAAATGATTTACAGTTAACTACTTGCCAACTTTTAGAAATTTGAATCTAGAAAACATTTCATATAAATTATATAGATTAATCCTCCAGCTGAAATGCACTGGAATAGTGTTCAAGAACATTCTTCCAAATTAATATGTCACATTAATCAGGTTGTTGTCATTATTATTATTATTTTTTTTTTATATAACTCACTACTATCTTAGACCATATTGTGTTGTGTTGTGTGTTCATGGATTTCCCCATGAATTATTCTGGGCTGATAAATCCCAGAATAATTCAATGGGAGGGGGGAGGGGAACACCTAGTCCCTCCACCTGAGATCTGCTGAATACAACCCTGACTGAAGAGATCTTTAAGAATTCCTCTAGTCTACAATGGGATTCAAACAGAGGTCTATCCAATAAGTGACAAATGACAACACCTACAAACAAATAGAGTAGGCCAGTAAATCGGAATGTCTCATAATGGAGAATTTTAACATTCCAGATGTTGACTGGAACTTGTGAATTGGCAACTTACACAGTCGCAAGTCTTGTGGATTTACTGAATGACTGTTTTCTAAACCAGCATGTTAGAGAAGCAATGTAAGAAAGCAATACTCCTGATATGATTAAACTGGTCTGCATTTTAAGAAAAGATCTCTGATGTTTTACTGCTGATAACAAATCTAAACTACATTTTTAAAGGATAATTCGAAAGTAACTTGAAATTTTTACAAATAAATTGGTTTATTTTGTATTTTTACAGATTTTACAAATAGGTTATTTTTATATAAAAATATGTAAAAACAGAAATATCAAAAACTACATCCTCCTTTCAAGCATGGATAGCCACAACTGGGTTAAATGTGCACTTTTTTGGTGACTGTTCCTCTTTTTAGCATCCAGCAGTAGTCAGCCATCATACTGAAATTCCATCCCCACCCTTGGTACCTTTTTTTTTTTTTCTCTCTTTTATATCCTGATGGAATCTTTCCCCCTGCTCTTCTTTTAAACTACCTTAATTTTCTGGGATATCAACTAATGAGAGTGCAAGAGGTATACTGATACCACTTCATTTTCTGGTATACCTTAACACTTATACTGTAGCCTAGTTTTCTGAATTCTCCAGCATGTCACTCACAATCAATCGTCTCATAATCTGGGCATTTGTTTCTCAAAAAATGGCATACTACATTTTTAAAGCCAATCCAAACTTCACTGTTAAAGTTTGGTTCATGGATTCTTCAAATACAGATCTAGCAGCAGCTTGCAGATTTGATGTCCAACAAAAATTCCTGTTTTGGTTTTTTTTTGTTTATAAGATACAAATTTAATACAAATGTACTTGAAACAATACAATCATTTACTTAGGGCTTGAACAAACGTTTTCATCAAACCTAGTTTCATATGCAGAGAAGGTAACAATATTTTGTTTCAATCTAATAGTAACTCATCTTTAATGTTTTTGAACCTGGTGTCAGAAACTGTCTTGGTGGACATACTTCCCTTTTCAAATGCTCACTTCTTACTCAACTATCCCACTCACACAGAAAGTAAGGCATTTTTGTGTAAACAAGTTGTTGGCCAAGCAGCAGACCAATAATTATAAAATCTCCATATACTAGCCAACCATGATCCTTGTACTGATTTTTTTCCAAAAGAAGCTTCACATTTTTGTAGTTTTCTTTTAAGTGTGCTGAATGGGCTACAGGAATTGATGCATGCTTGTTTCCATTATGAAGGAGATCTCCTTTGCCACTTCGATGAGTTATAAACAACTTCCACTACATTGGTCAGTAGAAAATTCCAAAAAAGTTCATAAGTGCAGGAATGTTGTTACAATATATCACTGAGCCTTCTTTGGGAAAATGGGGAACCAATTCTTTTCACAATGTCTGTACCTACATATTCTGCATCCCCATCTCTAACAAATTCCTCAAGTGAAGAATTTTTTTTAAAGATGAGGATATAGAAGTGTAGTATCAAATTCTAACAGGGAGCTAAATGATTTTGTGATAAGTGAGAGGAATGTAGAAGAGAAATTGTTGAAGCTAAACATAAATAAGACACCTGGGATGGTGGGATCTATCCAACTGTCAATATAATTAATGGAGACAATAAAAGACTTTTGGCATAATTATGAGTGCATTGTTGAATTCAGAGAAGGTACCTATGGACTAGAAATGTTTGAATATATACCTAATTCACAAAAGCAATAATTAAAAGCCTGTTAGCCTGACTTCTCTTGCATAGTAAAAGTAATGGACTCACTGCTTAAAGAAGTAATGCAGAACCATCTAGACAAGGATGCAATTATACTGCAGTCACAGCATGGACTACTGATACCACTTCATTTTCTTCTCCCCTCCCTGATTTTGCTCATATGTTCTGCTATAATCTTTGCTGTATTTTTTCCCCACAATTCTCTGTATTCCACATAATATTATATATCTTGGTTTACTCTCAAACATTGGCATGACATTTTACTTTTTTATAATTATAGCAATTGCTTCAGTAACTTACTCAAATTTATTCCTTCTAGGTTTTATAATAATTATGGTAATGTTGGACTTTTCTTAAAAAAAATTTCTAAATTTCTGTTATGTAGTTCGTTATTTCTACTATTATATTCTTATTCCTTGTCATATGTTAAATTACATATTTTTATGATTAAACACACACACACACACACTTGCTGGCTACTTCTAGACCAATTTTTGATAACATTCTAGAAGAGGGTACTTTGGTTCATGCACCTTTAACAAGGTGTCAGTTCAGCTTCTGATTAGCTGTGTTGGCTTGGCATGAAGCCAATATTCTAGTTCATCACAAAAGTGTTTAATGGGATTAAAGGCAGAAGGCTCTCTGGATAGGCAGGGAAGCTTTTGCATGCTCATGCTCATGTCTTCACTACAGGCTGTGCAGAAGGACATGGTACTGCCATGTTGAAACAGAAAAGGGTCCTCCCCAAACTGCTGCTGCAGTTTAGTGTGGGAGGGATTTTCTGAAATGGCACTGTACTACATGACATTCATTGTTTCAGGAATGGTAACCAATGGTTGAAGCTCAAACCATAAGGAAAAAAATCCCAAGACTGTGACAGCACCTCTGCAAAACTTCACACTTCGGATTATACACACTGTTAAATAATGTTCCCAGGCACCTGCCAAAACCAAACATGGCCATCCGATCAGCAAAGCACATACCAAGATTCATCACTCTATAACAGCTTCAAACATTCCAGGTACCAACTATGTTGGTATGTGCAGGTTGATACTGTGCACTGCATGCTGTGATTTTTGTTGTATGTTGCAATTCCTGCATAAAATGAGATATTATACAGCTCCCTATATATTATCCTTGTATTAATATTTTTTTCAGTGGCCTCTATGAACCCCTGGCTGCATACAATATTAGATACAACCGATGGAATCTATGTACCTGTCTTTTGGGTGCCCTGAGGTCTCTTTCTGTCAATTTCTGCTATCTGTCCAAATGTTTCCTGGCTATAGCAGCACCATGTCATTTCCAAATGGTGATTATGTTGGTCACCACTGACATTCATGTGTTTTGCTGAAACAGCACAAACAGACTGATTGCTAATATGGCATCCTACGATGAGTCTCTGTTGGAAGTCACTAAGCTCAACACGTCTATTATACTTTGTTGATCTGCTTACTTCTAGCTTGGACACAACTGCTTTTATACCTATTCCTGGGTCCCAGGGATTTGCAGATATGTTTGACAATATTAGCATGTGCGTATGTACACACATATTATGTTTTGTCCTTCTCCCCCCACAGCTATCAATTTATGAAGGTGGCATCTAGATTTTCAAGAAATTTGTAAACATTCTGAATACATATGTATGCAAAACGTTTGCTTGTGAACTTTACTGTAGAGTTCACAAGCCATTTTCTAACCCCTCCCCCCTTTTAAACCTTGTAATTATTTATTTTGTTTATAAAATTTTATTTTCATTCATTGTGGTAACAAAATTTTATTCTCATTTTTATTTATATGTTTATGCTTTTACCCTTTGGCTTGTGGTTCACATCAGAAATGAAGATACATGTTGATATTTTGCTTTCAATTCTGGCCATTGACACCTGATGAGAGGCCAGATTTGTAAGTTGTGTGGCAACATACTTATTTTAAAATTATTTTTATTCATTTTGTAATTATTTATTTCTTATTATGCATATTTTATTAGTTATCATCAATCTCCCTTCTACCATTCGCTATCACCCTCTCTTTCCTTTTTTTTTTTATTTTCCGCTTTATTGTCCACACTCTGCTTAGGTTTAGCATTTGGTGTCTTTGACTGCGCTAGAGTACTTCTCCATTTTTCTATCTTCTTATTTCCACTTTCTTGTAATTCTATTTCAATATACATATATAAATATACACACATACATACACACTGAGCGTTCAATGAATTATGGCCACCTACATAATACTGTGTTGGGCCACCATTTGCACAGATAAGAGCCACTATTCACCCAGGAACTGACTTCACTAGATGTCTGAAGACATCCGCAGGGATCTGCAGCCATGCTGCTTGCAAGTTGCAAGGCTTTCCACAGCGTCGGAATAGATGATGGTTGCGTGTTCAATTGGACTGAGGTCACAAACTGGAGGCCACTCAGGACTCACTGTGTTCCTCAAACAACTCATGCACAGTACAGGCCCGATGATATGGTGCATTATCATCTTGGAAGATCCCCATTTCAGTTTGGGAAAAAAATGCAACATGGCAGAGTTCACATGGTCTCTTAAGAGCTACCGGTAGACCTCACCAGTGAAACATTGGTCCATATGCACCAGGGATCCTAATTCTTGCCAGCAAAACATGCCCTATATTAAGCAACCACTATCACTTGCCTGAATAGTGGGCACTGTGCACAATGGGTCCATGAACTTATGTTGCTTGTGCCACACACAACGGCATCCATTGGCACATTGAACAAAGTACTTGAACTCATTCAACAAGCACACTCATTTCTAGTCCTCCAGCAAGTTGTTGATACCATGGCATTGGCCATCAATGATGAACACCAGTGAGGAGAGGGTGTCTCTTGGATCATCTGCTGTAGAACCCAATATGTCTCAGTGTGTGACGCATCATCATTGAGATATCGTTCTTGTACTCCCCATATTGTATTGTAAAGTCAACTGTAGCACAGTGACCTTCTGTTCAGCCAGTTTGTACAATTCACTGTGGCATAGTCCATTACAGATGGAGTGGTCATAATTCAATAATCATTATGATTTATTTATTTTTATGTATGTATGTATGTATGTATGTACACACACACACACACACACACACACACACACACACACACACATATATATATATAAAAAATTGAAATAAATTTTGAACAAACAGTTCAAGATTTAAAGGCATATAAATGAAGGCTGATATTATGTAAAGTAAATTTAACAGAACTGATTAATGTCATCAAATAAATGATTAAACATTATATCAGACTGTAATATTAGAGAATAAGAAATATGGAAAATTACATATAAAAAAAAAAAAAAAAAAAAAAAAGGTAAAGCTATGCACATTAAAACGAAAAGTGGAAAACAAGCTATTTAATAATACTAAAAGAAAAGAAAAGAGAAACCCCCTAAAAAAAAATAATTAAAATATTATTACTAAAATTACTGTTAATAGAATGCATTGAATGGTATGTTATCGAGGGCAGCACTAGCATTAACTGCAGTAACTGCAGTATCTAATGATAGACCAATGGGCCTTTGTATGAAAAATATAATAAAAATGTAATAATTTATGAAAAATTTTAGCAGCATAATGGCAGAATAACATCTAGCCAAACAGATATCAGACTAAACAAATATATACAAAAATTATATACTAAGACGAGAGGGGTAGAAGTTAAGGTGTACAAAGCATGGTGTCAAATGGCTTAAACCACCTCCCACTAACAGAACTGTAAAAGATTACACAAGGTGGGTGTTCATGACGAAAGAAGAGTGCAGCCCATTGGTACAGGCCAAATGGCAGGTCGCTGTGTGGCAGTTGACATTACAATACAATATTTTTAAGAAAATTATCCCAAATGACAATGTCCCATACACCCAGATGTATGGGGTTTCCACAGCAGATGACCCACAAGATGCCCTCTCCTCACTGCTGATCATTGTTGATTGCAAATGCTGTGGTGTCAACAACATACCGGTTGGACTGGAAATGAGTAAAAACTCATCTGACTGCTAGTTGGACGATTTCAAATACCTCGTGCAACATGCCAATGAACACCTTCATGAATGATGCATGCAACACAAGTTTATGAACCCATTGTGTATGGTGCCCACTATGCAGGCAGGTGTCGATGGTTGCTTAATATGGAATATGTTTTGCTGGTATAAACTAGAACCCCTGATGTGTGTGTGTGTATGAACCAATGTTTCACTGATGAGGTCAACCAGCAGCACTTTAGGAGGCCATGTACACCCTGCCATGCTGCATTTTTTTCTGGACAGGAATGAGATCTTCCAAGCTGATAATGTGCCATGTCATCAGACCTGCAGCATGCATGAGTTGCTCGACAAACACAGAGAAAGTATCACCCATCTTGATTGGCCTCCAAATTCGCCTGATCTCAATCCAGTTGAACACCTGTGGAATGTTTTGTAACAGGCAGCGACACATACAAACATACAACTGTCATCTATTCCAATACTGTAGAAAGCCTTTCAGGCTGAATAGCCACCAGCAAACGGTGGCTCAACATAGTATTAGGTAGGTGGTCACAATTCAGTGGGGTGGGTGGGTGGGTGGGTGTGCGCATGTGTGTTAATACAAACACAATAAAATACTAAACTCAAAATAGAACTATAAACATATATAAAAATTAGGCTTAAGTAATAATTAAACAAAATCCATTACAATCCTTTAAATGCTAAAAACATATTATTATAAAATTCTATACCTTTTTGCCCATTCTGAAGAACATATTCGAGTTTCATACAAAATCGATGCAGAGTTGTGTTGTCATCGTTTAAGGGAATATTTGTTTCCAGAAACTCACTTTTAAGTTCCGAAACGCAATCTGGAGAGAAATAACAAAGATATAAGATCACCATATGGTTGGTTTGAAAACTTTAAGACAAAAGTTTACAATTCTTCACAATAAAAAAAATTATAGGAGGAATAAAATAAGCTTATTGCATTAATCCTCATTATGTCATATTCTTACTCTGCCTATTGCAATTAATCTAGTATTACTCACAAAAAAGTATGCCGAAATCAACAAGAGGTGTAAGAGCAGAATTCATTAAAATATATGAACAATTTACTAATTATGTTTTTATTTATGAATTTTCACTATGCTCAGAGTGAAAACGCCTTTGCACATAAGGCACACAAGCTTCATTATCACAGCTTTCTGTTTAATGTCCTTACTAGCAACTGACAGTTCTTGTCTTGTGTAAGCTTCATTACCCATAAAATATTATACATATCTAATCTGATAAATCACTTTTCATATTAATAAAAAAGAGTTAGATTAATGAAGGAAGAAGCACAAATAAACTTTCCTTACAACAGTGGCATCGCTTGCCATCCTTAATGCTGGTAAACTAAAGAAAAAGATTTTGATTAGGTTACTAGCACTAACAATGGTAAGATAATTAACTTATATATTTTTTAAAATCATAAATTAATTATTTCGTTATAACTATTATTCCTATAAGTAAAAAGATGTCACCTGTTTTCGAAACTATTTTCAAAGTCTTAAAAGCTATTTAGTCTAATCGATATGTGTGAAAAGCATAAGACCACAGGAAAATGTTATGGGTTTATGTTACAAGCATCACAAACTCCACCTTTCTGATCTCTGCATGTTGAAAAGCACTCCTGTAATTTTCAAATTTCAAAAGTCAGTCAGAACTTTCAATATGTGGGTTAACACTATGAAACCTAACACTAAAATGAGGCCTCCAGACCTGCACGCGGGCACCTCCATAGCCAGGCGGGAAGGAGCAGCAGTGCGTAGCACACGCTTCTTGATTAGACTGGGTTTCGAGCCCGTCACCACCAAATACAGAGGATGCGGAAAGGTCAGGGAATGACCACCGCATATTCCCGGAGCAATATGGCCTTAGTTGCTAATGCTCCTAAAAACCAAAAATAACAAAATAACAAGACCTGCACACAGTACTCAAGGCATGGCCTGACCATTGCCTTATGCAGAGGGACAATCACCTCCTTTTTCCTGCTAGCAAAATTCCTGTATATCATTGACAACACCCCATGACCTGCCCTGGCAGCCTGTCTGCATTGCTCAGAAAACTTCATATCTGACTGCACAATTACTCCCAGGTCTTTTTCATTTTCTACCACCTTAAGTGTAGTACCACACAGTTGGTATGTTTCTCTGGGGTTACTTCTACCCATATGCAGTACTTTGCATTTTTCAATGTTAAACTTCAGTTGCTACTTCTCAGCCCATCTGCCCAAATTTTCTAGATTCTGTTGCAGTAACACACTGCCATTCATTAACAACCCTGCCAACCTTTTTATCATCTGCAAACTTCGATACTAAGCCTGATATACCTTCATCAATATCATTGATAAATATACAAAACAACAGAGGACCCAACACCGAACTCTGTGGGACTCCACTAATAACATTAGTCCACGAAGAGCAGCACCTTGATTACCACCCTCTGTCTTCTCCCACTCAACCATCCTTTTATCCATTGTAGCAACTTACCCTTAATACCATTCTGCTCCAATTTGTACAGTAGTCTTCCATGCACAACAGTGTCAAAAGCTTTCCTGAAATCCAAGTATATGATATCAAAATTATTTTTTGCATCAAGTTCCTTTGTAACCACATCATAATAGCCAATCAAATTTGTCAAACAAGACTTACCCTTGTCTGACAAAGGTAACTAAACATAGTGTTACAATGGTAGAAAGAAAGGTGTTGATAAGTCTGAATGCCAAATAAATGGCTTTTACTTTACAGAGTGATTCAAGAAGAAATATGGGCAGATGAAGGTGGACATTTCAAATAAAAAAATTGTGTGTAAATATTGGTTCAATTCCAAATGGTTATAGAAGTACGGCTATTTTCATTTTTTAAAATTGCAATGGGATTTATAATGGTAAAAAAATTAACAAAAATAATTTAAAAATAAATAAGAATAAGCATCCATGTACATAGCCTTCACTAGGTATGTGTTTACTTATTCTTATTTATTACTTCATTATTTTTTAACATTCAAATGACAATAGAGTTTAAACTCCATGGCCATTGTAATTTCTGAAAATGCAAAAAGGCCTACTTCCATAACCATCCAGAACTAAACCCAATGTTAAAAAAATTAATTTTTTTCTTAATATGACTACTGCCATCAGCTCTCTATGTTATAACCTTTCCTCATAAATCATCTAAGCATTTCATTTTTACTCGTTTTACTTTTGAAGTGACACATCTTGTGAAGCTGCCAAAGACAAGCAAAAGCTGGTAACACAGCTTTAAGTTTATAAATCAAATTGCTCATGTGAAAAAATTCTTGCTTGTGAGATTGAAAGTTTATAAATCAGTAAATTACTGTATCATATATTACCGTTTTTCAGTCCAGTCATTTGTATTTGTCTTTAACTAAATTCTCAATTGCTCATCAACTATTAAAAAGAAAGGAAAAAAAAAAAAAAAAGAAAAAGAAAAACTATCATCCCCTTCCAAACTATGGTAAAAATCTTTGTTACTTCTGAGGTAGCCACTATAGCAATACTGAAATCTAAAATCAGCTATCAAAAAAAAAAACAAAAAAAAACCAGAAATATGATTAAACTATTAACATTTTATATGGCTAGTTAATAACTGTCCTGATAATAAAAACTACTTTGGTGATTGTAATCTCTTAATAATATGCTTAATTTCTGTTATTCATATAGATGCTTTTTTTTTAATAAATCACGTAATTTTAGCTGTTAACTTAATTTTGTTTTTGTGTTTTATTTTATTTTTTTACCTTAAAGCAGGGCATGTGAAAGTAACAAAAATGTATTTTATATCAAATATTTACCTATTTTCCACCTCAAGATCCCTATTAAATATAGCTCTATACACCACTTTATTATATAATTAAGTAATGGGCAACAGAATATTAATTGCATTATATTATGCAATGAATATTTAATTAATACTGATATTGATAAGTTATTATATCAATATATACACTGATACAATAAAAACAATGAAATAACCTACATAACACTTTCTTCTCACAGTAACAGATCCAATTTCATTATGAAAAATAACCACTTATTAATGGATATGGGAAAATTTTACCAATAAATATATATTACACAGATTGAAATATATCAATAAGAAAAGAACTACAAGCAAAAACCACATACCTCTAATATCACCTATCACTTTATTAAAGGGTGGTGCTGATGCCATCCTTCATAGTTTCTACCATTCCTTAACCACTTGATTACTGAAGCGGTCCTCGCACTAGTAAAGAAAAAAGAGATCGTAGGTGAATGCATGGAGTGGTTCAGCATCAGACAGCTAAGCCGTGATCCCACGTCTTAGAGATGCGACAGACGAAAGCTTTCTAAGAAAAATCACTGTACAGCGGTTAAAGTTATTTTAGTAACCGCTAGCCGACTGTGTTGTAAGATGCCAGTGGGGAACTACGAAGTGCGCCGAGGCCTTCCCCAAATTTATTACAATCAACAAACAAAGGAGAATTAGCTACCAAAAGCGCTCTCCGGTATTTCGGAGCAGCGAATAGTCTGTTCAGTGTTAAAAAAAATAATAATAAATAAATAAATAAGCCAAAAATAGCCAAAGAATAAAAAGTAAAATAAAAACTTTCTGCTATAGCATTATGAAGTGTTAAAGATAACTGCATGTCGAAGCGTCCTAAAATACCGCCGGTTTCATTTTTAAATTTTTTATCCCAAGGTAACCACAGATTTCATTATTGTATATAAATCATATTTGTATTTGTACATAAATCATTATTATATTTGTGATAGTAACTGCTTCTAATTTAATATTGCGCTGATTTTACGGTCAACACAATTTTAAACATATCCATAACAAGGGACGAACTGGCTATCTGCTTGATTACCCAAAACGCCAATGTTTCGAGGTGTATAAGGCTTTGAATGGGTTGAGCAGGCTCAATTCTGATGGGATCCTTCCCCTTGCTCAGATTACGAACCTAAGGAAGCATAAATTCAAATTGAGGAAAGACAGTTGTAGTATAGATGTACGGAAATTTGCCTTTAGCCAGCGGTTAGTTGATTGCTGGAACAAACTTCCATCTGTCGTTGTGGAAGTTGAACGCTTAAATAAATTCAAGGTTCAAGGAGGAACTGGACAATTTTTTAGAGGGAATGGATGTGTGATTTTTTTTTTTTTTTTCCTCTGATGCTACATAAGCTTGTTTTCTTGCATCACATGCCTCTACTACTACTACTACCACCATCACCAACTGGGACAGAAGATATTCATTTCATTTTAATGTTTTCAAAGGCTGAGAAAGAAACGATAATGAAACAGAAACGATACACAGTACACTCTCAATTGTATTATATTATATATATTATTCTCACAAAGAATGTCCACCCTTGTGAAACTGCTGTCTGGAAGATATGAATCCCCCTCTGCCTATATTTGTCAAATTAACAGTCTATATACGCCTGTATACAGACGTATATAAACTGTTAATTAAGACGTATATAGACTGTCTGTATACAGGGCTTTATTACAGGCTGCTCAGGGGTTAACCAATACAGTTAATAAAGCTGATTTAATAATAATAATAATGTTTATTTTTTAAATTAAGTTAAAAAAAGAAAGCTTTCCAAACTATTAAGATGCTTATTGTCGATTAAAATAACTATATATACATATGTCAGATAATGGTGTCACAAAAAAAAATAATTTTAATCTTTTTTTGTGAAAATCCCAGACACGAAAAGTTCAGAACAGTCTGATTTGGTTTTTAATTTATTCATTAAAACTCGCGATTCTCCAAACGTGAGGATTTCCAAAATACTTTTGGTAGGTTTGGTAGGTCAGCAAAGTTTGTTGCGCACACCCCTAGGGGGGGTGCGCGAGATAATCCGCAATAAATCAATATTTATTAATTATGAAAACTATAGTTTTTCGAAACGTAATTGAAAATAAAAATTATAAATAAATGTTTTTTTTTTTAATACTGCAATATGCGGCTTTGTTCGATCGCGCGGCTTTATTTGATTATGCCGTCGGTTTCGCCCATGTCCGAAACGAAGCAGCCACGGGCTCGGAGTGTATCTTCCATCCGTGTTTAACTTACTGAGCAAATGTAGATCAAGAAAGGATGGATTGTGCTTGCAGCTATCGCTGAGCTATACCGCCGCCATGAGCGTCGTAGGTGTATTTGTCCGTAGGGATGGGGCCGAATTCTGTTGATATTTAATTTTTTTTTTTTTTTAAATATAAAAAATGGTTGTTTCCATGGGGGCCGGCAGGGCATTTTGCAAGGCAATACATATGGGAATATAAATATTTGTTCACCAAATTTTCGAATACATGCAATATCTGATGTCTCCATAAACTAACTGTGTATTACTTCGAAGTCCAAAGGTGGTGCCTGCACCATGGTTGTTTCTTAAATATAACACTTTAATTATCAAAAAAAAAATCAATATTGCCTTATTTATATTGCAGTGAATTTATTTATTTTATAATCAGATGTTAAAAAAATTCATTTTTCCCTATTTTTATTATTTAAACCTAGTTTTAATGCAACATAAACCCACAATAATGGAGATTCACATTTAAAATTGTTTGCTTTGCTCTGAATGTTACGATATCAGTTACGAAATATTACAACTGCATTAAATGAAATCAAGGAACAGGCCAAAGGAAAATATGCAAAATTGCAGTCTGAAATAAAGGTTTGTTAACAGAAAGTTTCTTGTATTCTCTCTATCTTGTGAACTCCTCTGACCGTGTGGTCGTCCCTTATTATAAACAGAAAATGTATTTATTTATTTAAATTATTGCTTTTAAATTTATTATAAGTGTAGTTGTTTGGTATGAAACATCGAGTATTATAAATAAAGTAAATAAAGCCAAGCAAAATGGTACAATTGATATGAACACTGCAGTTATATTGATAGAAGGTGCTCTTAGTCAACTAAACGAATTTAGAACATCGAGTTTAAATTTTGCATGGATAAAGCCATAGACATTCAATCTGAGTTGGAAGTCAGCGTTTACCTGTGAAACTTCATCAGATGAACGCCCCGTTGATCCAACCAAAAGGTTTGAAACGGAATTTTTTAATATAATGATCGATGTAGTTATCGTTAGCTTACAAGAAAGATTTGATCAGATGAATTAAATATCCCCGGCTTTTCATCTTATCCTAAAATCAGAAAACTTCATGAATTTCTTTAAAACTGCAATAGAAACGAAGCAATGTCAACACCTTGAGGGAATTCTCACTGGCGAAGGCGGAAGCAGCGCCATCGATGCCAAAGGGTTTCGTCAAGAAATCCAATCTTTGCAGCATGTTTTAAAAGGAAAAAAATATCTGGTTGCTTAGAATTATTGACATTTATTTATTAGTTGAATTATTATGTATTTATTTATTAGTTGAATTATATCCCAACATCACCATTTCTCTTCGGATATTATTAAAATTGCCAATTACAGTTACGTCTGGAGAGAGGAGTTTTTCAAGACTCAAAATGATTAAAACATATTTACGAGCAATAGTTGGCTAAGAAAGAATTAACGGATTGGCCATTATGTCAATAGAACAAGATGTACTAAAAAATATAAAAACATCAGACGTTGTAAGTTTTTAAGTTTTCGCATGAATACCTTACGATATTTAAAACAAATAAATAATTTAAATAAATAATTATGATTCGAATAATTTTTGGGTGTTTCTTTTTTTCTTCAATTTTATGAATTCCACCTTTAATTTTTGCGAGGGGGAGGCCCCAGATGAACATCTGGGGTCTCCAGATTCAGCCTACCAGTGCCGTACCCAGACCGGTACGGCACTGGTAGGCTGTCGTTACATGCGGAACTGTATTTATATTTTAAAAACACACCACGGTAAGAATCTTCGCGTATATTTATCACCAGAGCTGGGAAGCATTTAAATAATATTAAATACTTTTTATTCTCAGCATTTTGTATTTAAAATGAAAGATAATTTTGAAAAACATTTGGTATATTTTAGAAAAAAAAAAATAATAAAGTATTTAAGGTACTTAAAAAGTATTTTAAATACTTGTTATGTATTTAAGTACTTTGAGAGTATCTTAAATACTTTAAATTATTTAGATGCTTTCAAGTATTTAAAACAATTAACAAGTTTTTAAAATACTTTTGGAAAAAGTTTTTGTATTTAGTATTTTAAAATATATTTGAAAAAAGTATTTTGCATCTCGTATTTAAAATATTTTGAATAAGTATCTTTCCCAGTTCTGCTTATAACACGTTAATTCACTAATTAAATTTATTTCTCATTAGACACCGCCACAAAACAGAAAGCTGGCTTATTAAAATAGGTGCAAAGAAACCTCGATAATTGATATTAATTGATACTTCTGAAAACGACCAAGTACGAGCACATGATCAACCACATTGGCAACTAAGAACGATGCCGACTTAATTTTGAATATGAACTTTTCTAAGAAAATTCGAAATTATCAAGAAGACTTTTTAAAATTTGGTTTTACATTTATCATCATCAACGATGAACCACGTCCCAAATGTGTACTCTGTCTTAAGATATTAGCTAATGATAGCATGAAACCCAGTAGCGTAGCTATCCTTTTTTTCCGGCCCGGGGGCAAAGAACACCTTTCGGACCCCTACTTAATTAATGAAAATTGCAAAAACAGGAAACAACCAAAGACGCCGGGTCAGGAGGCAAATTGCCTTGCCTGCCTACATGGTAGATACGCACTGACGAAACCATCACGATTGACAAGACATTTAAAAACTAAGCACCCAGAGCACGAAGAGAAACCTGTACAATTTTTTCAACGACATTTAAAGTCATGCAATAATCAGATCACCATTTTGCAAAACTTTACGAAAATTAATGACAAATGTTTGCATGCATCTTTTGAGATTTCCTATCTTATTGCAAAAGAGAAGAAGCCGCACACCATTGGTGAAACCTTAGTTCTCCCTGCTGCAGTAAGAATGATGGAAATCATACACGGTAAAGAGAACAATGACAAACTTAAGTCAATTCCGTTGTCAGCAAATACCGTTAGAAGACGAATAGAAACCATTGCGGAGGATTTAAATACGCAGATAATAGAAAAAATAACTATGTGTGGAAAATTTGCTCTGCAGTTGGACGAAAGTACAGATGTAGCTAACATGTCTCAGCTTTTGGCATTTGTTAGATTCTATTTTGATAACGAAATACAAAAAGAATTGCTTTTTTATGAGCCACTCAAAGAAAAGTTGACAGGAGAAGATATATTCTCAACAGCGGACGATTTCTTCAATAAAAACAAAATTTTGTGGAAAAACTATTTGAGTACTAGCGATGGAGCTGCTGCTTTGATTGGAACAAAAAAAAAAAAAAAAAAAAAAGGAGGATTTAATAAGGGCAAAGTTCTTGAGATAGCACCACACGTGAAACTCATTCATTGTATCATCCATAGGCAAGCTATTCCAGCAAAGTTGGAACCCGAAATACATAAAGTGCTGCAAAATGTGATTAATGTGGTTAATTTTATTAAAAAAAAGCCCTTTGAGTAATAAAGTTTTCAAAATACTTTGTAATGAGATGGGGAATGACCATGAAAATCTTTTATATCACACAGAAGTAAAGGGTTTTCCAATAGTAACGCTCGATGTTTGGCAACAGCGCATGACGAAGTCGACAGTCACACAGGTGGTATCTTTGGTAGCCGTATTCAGTTAGTCTCTGCATTTTATTATGGAGCGTTACACGACTGAGCAACGAGTCGAAATTGTAAAAAATCAAAACCAATGTTCTATTCGTCAAACTTTTCGTGCACTCCGTGCAGTTTATGGTGTCGACGAACGTCCTTCAGAATCCACAATTCGCCGTTTAATAAACAAATTCGAAGCAACTGGGTCTGTGGCAAATCTGAAAGTGCCTGTACGTCAGCGAAACGCAAGATCCGTTGAAAATATTGCTGCAGTCCGGGAAAGTGTGCGTGAGAATCCGCAACAGTCCATTCCGCGTCGGGCTCAAGAACTTGGCCTGTCTTCGACGACAACTTGGCGAATCCTGCATAAGGACTTAGGGCTTCACCCTTATAAAGTGCAATTAACCCAACAACTAAAGCCCAACGATCATGCGCAGCGGCGTGCATTCGCTGATTGGGCGCTAGAGCAAGTTGGAGGTCGATCCTGATTTTGGGCGAAAAATAATGTTTAGTGACGAAGCTCAATTCTGGTTAAGTGGCTTTGTTAACAAGCAAAATTGCCGAATTTGGAGCGACGAAAACCCACGGGAGATTCATGAGGTCCCACTACATTCCGAAAAAGTTACATTAGGCGTGTTATTGCTGAAATTGAGCCACTTTTATGCGATAACGTCATCACCAATTGGGTATCCAGGATTAACCAAACCAGACAAAGCCGCGGCGGACATTTATCTGATATAATTTTTAAAACATAAATGTTAACACATATACTTCATAATAAAAATAAAAATAGATCACTATCACTCTCACAATTTGTTTTATTGCGTTACAAAAATCGAGCGTTACTATTGGAAAGCCCTGTACATTGGTTATCGCGGGGTAAAGTTCTCAGAGTTGTTGAACTCGAAGATGAGTTACGGATTTTTCTTTTAGAAAAAAAGAAAGGTTGTAAATGAGCCGATTTTTTTTTTTTTTTTTTCGTGATGAGAAGTGGTTGTCAGTAGCGTGTTACCTCGCAGGCATTTTCGAAAAAGTGAACACCCTTAATCTAGCTCTCCAAGGTAAAGGCGATATTTTAAGGATGTGCGGGAAGGTAACTGCTTTTAGAAAAATACTAGCACTCTGGAGAGAGCAGTTTGAAAAAGGCTGTTTGGAAATGTTTCCATCGTTAAGTGATTTTATTGTCGAAATCGATTTGAAAATATATCACTAAGAAAAACAACTATACTTGGGCACTTACAAAAATTGGAAACAGAATATTCAAATTTGTTTGAAAATATGTCAAACAAAGAATATCAATGGGTTTTGAGTCCATTTGTTGAAACAGTAAAGATTCAACACCTGCCGATCACTGCCCAAGAATAGCTGATTGACATGAGAGAAGACGAAAATTTACGAGCTGAATTTCAGGAAAAACCGTTGCATAATTTCTGAATGGGTTTGAAAAATGAGTATCCTAATTTGGTAAGCAGAGCGAGCGATGCAATCCTTCCATTTGGATCGACGTGCTTATGTGAGGTGACTTTCTCTGCAATGACTATTATTAAAACCAAGTTTAGAAATAAACTTAACTTGGAACCAGATCTTCGGGTAGCTGTGTCCCAAAATATGAAACCAAGATACACAGCAATAATGAAAAATATTCAAGCACATTGTTCCCACTAAAGAATGGTGTTGATTTGATTTATACCACTTTGTACTTTAATTTCAATTTCGTTTTGTTTTGTATTTTTGCATCGAATTAGATTATGATCTTTTCATATTATATGTGATTCTAGATATAATGCATACCATGTAAATTATTTATAAATAAAACAAATGGTATTACATTACATTTACTACAACTGTTACATTAACGATTTCATATCATTTTGTACTTGGAACTACAATTTAATTTTGTTTTGTATTTTTTTATTTGCGATCTTTTAAAATTATATGTGATTTTAGATATAATCCCTTCCATGTTTTTTCCATGATTTATAAATTTAAAAATATATATTAAACTTATATATTTATTATTTTATTTTTTTTTCCCGGGATGTGCGCTAGTCCTTTTAAGTAAAACAAGGGTGCACGACCAAAAAAGTTTGGAGACTACTGGATTAGAGCATAAAAGTATATGCCTGACTTAAAGAATTTTCATCGTGTTTTATTTCCTCCCTTTTCTTCCCGAAATAACAAGGAAATCATAAAAAATAATGATCCTCATGCTATCCTAGAGCAGTAATGCATGACCGGAGGCCTATCTTAACTGTCTGTGCAGCCGGCGACTGAATACCTGAAGTTTACTGAGAATTGTAAATAAAATATGCCTTTAATGTTGCAAAATATAAAAGAAATAAAATATGTAAAAATTATTGATTAAAGAACGTGCATTTATCCCTAAGGTTAACAAACATGGCGATGTGTGCATGCTTTAATAATAATTAGCACAGTACCAGTCAAAGAGCAGTAAGATATTACTCTGTGGTACCAGCCTTACGTGATACCATACATTCAGCTTACGATAAATAAGAAGACAACAAAACAATTGTCACGTTGAATATTATATCTGTCAAAATCTTTTTTTTTCCTTTCTGGAAATCTGATTTTTGTATGTATATAAATCGCCGTATCAGCAATTGTTAAGATAAATGTACTGTGACCTTAAATTAGTTACGAACAATTATCCGTTGAATGACATATCATTAATGGCATAAAAAAGGAGATTATAAGATAGGGAGAAAAGAAAAACAGCGCCGCATTCAGTAGTCACGTGTGCTTCAAATGAAGTTAACTAAAACGCGTGTGCTACTGTACTCTCGCGTTTGACCGCTCAGCTGCGATCCTGTATATTAGTAAGCAGCAAAGTATATGCGTATAAGGGAGCACTGCCATTTTCAAAATTAACAGCTATATATATATATATATATATATATAGAGAGAGAGAGAGAGAGAGAGAAATAATCATAAAAATATTTGTTTAATTATATTTTACTATTTTTCAAAAATACAAAAAATATTATATTTATATATACACACACACTGAGTTGGCGTCACATTAGTGCAAGAATGGGCTGGTCTATGACACGTGAAAGTTCAAAGTCGGGAATGGCTGATATAAAACTGTAGTTCGCACATGTGGCGATCAGTTTCTGAGTGTCTGCGAAGGAGAATGGGTCGGCGTCGAGATCCTTTCGACTTCGAACGTGGATTGATTGTGGGGTAAGTCGTTCAAGTGCCAGTACCTCGACTACAGCCAACATGGTTAAGTAGTCACGTTCTGTGGTGTCACAAATCTACTATAACTGGCTCAACACGTCGCCACCGTAATAGTATTACGGTGATAAAATTACCGTAATAATATTACGGAGCATCGTAATATTACGGCGGCGACGTTCAACAATAGTCGAACAACCAGCCAAAGGTCACACGTGGGACAGCTGAGTCGACGCCCGCGACGACGGTCATGTGTCTCATTTTGTAACATAGCAGCGATGCAGCAAGTGGCCCAGGTAACCATCCAGGACAATGTAGTTCATATAGGCTATGGTAGTCGACCGCCGTCAGATACCCATGCTCACTGCGCCTTGCATAGTCACATCAGCACCAACATGGAAATCTGTCACATGGTCTGATGAATAATTTCGAATGCTATCATGATGCCCGTATCCGCACTTGGAGAAAGCAGCATGAGATCATGGCACTTGGGTGCACTGTTGGTGTTCAGCAGGCTGAAGGTGGGGGTGTTCGAATCCCATCATGACGCTAGGAATTTTTGAGGGCCTTTTTCACAGCGTGGTTGAGTTAGTCGGTCTCAGGTGAGAGTAACATCACTTTTTTCTTTTTCTCCCGGAAACTCTGGTTTTTTTGTCCAGCAAATCGACCACACGCAATTTACAGACGTATTATATACAGCGCAATGTGGCCTAACTTGTTGGTGCGCCTAAAACCTACACCAACCAACCTGGGCCATGAATGTTTAGTATCCCGTGAATAATCGAACCGATGGGGGGCGCACGGTCAGACCGGTGAATTTCAATTGAATTTGAAATTCACCGGTCAGTTGAATTTCAATTCAACTTACAAATGTTGAATTGAAATTATATATATATAATTCGAACAAATGTAAATTCGAAAAAATAATTTTTACGTAAATGTTGTCACATACTATTTTTTCGAATTTATTCGAAAAAATAGTACGTGACTACATTTACGCGAATGTATCACAAACTCAGTTGTACACTTAACTTTCATACATTAGTGTAGTTGTAGTCGTACAGAAAGGATGTGCAGATAAATTGAGAAAATTCATGCACTTACAGACAAACTTCCTTGTGTCTCTTATAAAGGAGATTACTTAAATATAAAAGTCGCAATTTAATCATACTTTTTTCCTTCTCTCTTTGTTTTGATCATTTTCAGTCTGAAACACCCACCTACAGAAAAAAAATTTGTCATATCTCCAAAACAACGCCCGAAACAGATGACAGAGTATTCACCTTCTTACATGAGTACTTGGAATCCTGGCATGAACCCCATTACGCATGTTATGAGAACATCTCAATGGGAAACTGCTCGATATATCCATCTACTAATGGTGCCTACACATCAAAGAATGACTCATGTATGACTCAATCGTTTATGGCAAACCGTGTCGTATTGTGATGTAAACACCAAATTGTCACGATTTCCTTATACTGTTCTTTGAAATGAAGCCCGTTTTATGATATAAATTATTGGGTTGAAGTCGTATGAAACGTAACTACACTGGCAAAGTCACGAAGATCTCACGACCTAGTTAACAGAGAAAACTTTAGACCAAATGTTATTAATAATCTGAAATAGAAAGTAGTTTGTGACTAGATTTACGCGAATGTGTGGGTGAAATTCCCAAAATAACAACAATTTAAGCTTTTGCAGAACACCGACGACCTTTTAGCTATTATTAGAAATACGCTCCTCTCCGTAGAAATACGGAGAGAAAAAAATAAATAAAAAGCAGTACAAAAATACAGTATAACAATTGATTGGTCAAATAATTAGTCAATTTATTTATTCAATTTATACAGAAAAATTATTATGAATTATTTAATTTATAGGCAAAACTCAATTAAAATGTACCAAAAGTAACTGATGTATACGATGTTTATATTCCATTTTTATATTTTGTTTATATTCCATCACGACCAACTAGGTCAGAGGCAGGGTAAGGCCGAGTAGTCACTGGCGTAGGGACGCCAAGGTTTAAGGGAGCCAACGCCTCCCCTCTTCCCAAAAACAAAGCCCGCGAGAAACATTGGAGGCACCATCAGTCAATGTGGTCTAGGGATGCCATTTACCCATGAGTCGGCACTGGTCAGAGGAGTTTACAATTAATTATTTTGACAATGAATTAGATCATTAATCGTATTTAACAGTCACGCGACCTTCAAGCACAGTCCACGCAAAGCATTTGTGTTTCTGCACACTTTGGTTGACCACTTAAAATTTGATTTCATAATTTTGATTATGTCGTGTTCCCTTGAATTGTATATATTTTATTTTGCTTTTGCGAAATACTTGTCTCTGCCATAACTTTTAATTTCAATGACAATTTATTTATTATTATTTTCTTTGTTTCCAAAAGGGAAACGAAATAATAGCATTTACACGCAATTTACAGACAAAATATACCTAAATTTATTTTGTCTGCAAAAAGTGCTTGTTCTCTGGTTGATTTTCCTATTTGGCTGGATAAAACACCTACTCGGCCACAGTGTGAAAGAGCCTATCAAAGTTCCTCGCTTCGTCCACGGGATTCTAAACCTTTTCCATAGGGTGCCGGGAGGGTGATCATTATGATCACTATTCCACCCGCGAAAGCTGCCGAGTAATATAATCAAAATACAATTTAATAAAGCTGATAATTATAACTCAGTGGCTAGAGCACTGGTCTCATAAACCAGAGACCAGTGAGTTCAAGCCTCACTGGTGGCTAGGTTGTTGTCTAAAAGAATCATTTCATTCACTTATTATTTTTAACGGCTGCCGTAGCCGAGTGGTCATTTCAAGGAGTGCATAAGTACACGTGCCTTGAGTGACCGGGGTTAAAGCCCGTGACTGCTAAATACGGTGCTGTTTCTCTTATTCTCTGTATCTTGTGAACTCCTCTGGCAGTGTGGTCGTCCCGGAGTATAAACAGAAAATTTATTTATTGTAATAATTAATAGAAAATACCATATTACGTGAAATTAATATCAGCAGGGAAAACTTAAAGGAGGCTATTAACTCGCTCCCCAGTAAAGCAACGATCGGGCCGGACCAGTTCCCGCTATTCATGATAAAAATATGTAGCGCTTACATAATCGAACCGCTCCACCACCTCTTCCAGCGAATACTAAGTGAGGGGGTTATCCCAGAAAAATGGAAGAGATATTACGTAAAACCAGTTCCAAAAATAAGCAATCCTAAAACCAGTAAAGATTTCAGGCCCATCGCAATCGGATGCTCTCTGCAAAAAATATTTGAAAAAGCAATCCTGAGCACCATCAGTCAGCACTGCTTTGGGGACAGGCCAGAATACTTACATTCTGTGCTTCCTCGAAGGTCGACTATTACTAATTTAATGGAGACTCTACTCCGAATACAGCTAGCTTTAAACAATAAACAACAGTTGGACATCGTTTTTCTGGATGTTGCAGCAGCCTTCGACAACGTCTCAATCCCAGCTATAACAGTAATCCTCAAGGAGTATTTCCTCATTTCAGGAAGCACTTCAAGAAAGACAAATTATCGCAATAAACGGGAAACAAACAGCATCTTACTGTATCTCCAGGGGAGTACCTCAAGGGAGCGTATTGTCCGCCACCTTCTTTGCAATAGCACTAGCCCCATTTTTAGCTCAAAACTGTGAACAATTTATTACATATGCTGACGATTTGAAATTTTTTGTAATCTCTAAAGAACAAGAAACTGCACCCCATCTATCAGAGGAAGCAAACAAGGCAATCAAGAAGCTGGAAGAATATCTGCACTACATTGGCCTGAAACTTAATGAAAAGAAAACTGCCCAAATGACCTTCACCCACAAAAAGAAGAAAAATGAAATTACGATTTTTGTGAACAATACCAGAATCCAAAATTCCCCCTCACATGTTGACCTTGGCCTTAAGTGGGATGAAGGATTAAACTTCATACCTCACTTCGAACACATTAGGAAAAAGACATACGCAGCACTGTGGAGCACTAGACAAGAACTCACCGGTCTCCGAAGCCTTCATCTCATGATTCAATACATCCTTAAATGCGTTACACCGATTCCGTTGTACGCATCAACTATCTGGTCATCAGCCCCTGAGAGCAACATCAAGGTCTTCTTAGGAGTAGAATACTGGCTCCTGAGATGGCTAAACAAGATTGCCGGGAAACCGTTTACCATCTCAAGAGCGGTCATGTCTGCCAATCTGGACATCACACCCTGGAAGTATATCATCACAACCAGAAACATCTTAACTCTGGCAAAGCTACTAACGGAGAGAATAGATTCGCCGAAAGTGGGAAACGTGATCACTCGCCCTCGGATGATACGACCGAGAATAAAGAGGGAAGAACCAAGTCTCAAGTGCCAACTAACTCAATTGGACTCTTTGGGGAGATTTTTCCCAGCAAATACTGTGAATTATTTTAATAATTTAAATATAGATCCAGAGAAACTATGTACAGACAAAATGTATAGGACAGAAATCTTTGGTAATGTGTATCGGCAAGTATAAATATAATAAGAAGACTAATTTATATAATAATATTTAGCATTTAACAACCATTTGCAATTAATTAAATCAACTTAACAATTAATTCATTAACCACATATTCTGTGTTTTTGCATCTCCAAATTTTGTAAATAAGTTCATGTAAACATGCTTGTAAATACTATAATGTAACCACACCCTCTAGCCACGTGCTGTCTATGGGTGTCTCGAAAGAGAAATAAACAGATAATAATAATAATAATAATAAACAGTCAAACGCCATGGGGAGAGAGAGAAATCCATGGGAAGAATATCAACCTAGCCTCCACTGTCCGCTTTAAAAGAAACAAAATTGCCAAATGGGATCAAGTTTGGTCGAAACCTGATCTCGTTTTGGCAATTTTGGAAGTTTTCAATACTGTAAAATCAAAAACCTTAGAAAAATAACTGATGTACGGATTTATTTCTGCTCTTACTGAATTATTTCCAATTAATTTAAAAATGTGCTATTGGCAACAAAAATTTTCGTATACTTGATTTTGGGAAGTAAACAAAGGGGGGGGGGAAACATGAGTTGAATGTCCAGATGGACAATACAATATTGCAGATTTTACCACAAAATTAGCTTTCCATTTCACTTTTTCCAATATTCATTCACTAATGTTAATGAATCAAAAAGGACAAATCATCAAAACGGACCAATCATAACCTCAAAAAGGACCAATCATCCCTTGCTTTTCATGTTATTTTTAAATAGTTGCATCTATTTAAAATTAAATGTAATTATTTCAAAATGCAAGCTACGTTCACTATGTTAACTAGAGAAAGCAACGCACTGTCGAAAGAATCTCATGTGCAAATCGTATTTGTACATGAACTTTTGCCAAGAAGTGACGTACCAGAACGCAGGATGTGTCATTGAACTGACTCAGTGATCTTGAAGACTGTTTAAAATAGCAACAGGCCTTTGTTTTTCTCCTGTATCGTTTTGTGAGTCAACATCCGTTCACCTACTCTATCGAACAGTCAGAGCTTAAGAAAAAATTTGCTGTGTAGACTAGATACCAACTTGGTGTCTCAATATTGCACGCGCGTCCTCTTGGAATACGAGGGGGGGGGGGACTTCTTTCAAAATTCGGGTTCTCCTTTTATCCAACTTCAGAAACACTGTGCCAGTTTTATTCAGAGAATCTGACAAATCTTCCAAGAAACTGAATGAGTTGAAAAACCTAGCTATTTCATTGCCAATTCTGACATCTTCCATTTTGCATTTCGTCTTTCCTTGAAATGAAATTCTTTCATATTTCTCTTTCAAGATAGTGTAATTTGAGAAAACAAGTATCATCCAAAGAAACTTCATTCGATAATTATATTCAAGAAAGTGTTGTCATGAGTTCCCGCGATCCTATTGTTCTCTGATTTTTGAATGAGTTGCCGGGCTTGTTAAGGCGATTGGTTATGTATGGCGAGAGGTTTGTTAGCTCAGGAATGTAAGAGACAGGGTGGAGCCAAAATGTGAGGGGAAAAAGCCAGCATCTTAGGTCACTACTTGCTAAAGGTGTCGAGTGTTTAAAGTTGATTACGAATAATATTAAATCTTTATTGCATTGCTATAATACGACCCTTCACGACCAATAGCCCAGGGTTTTACATCGAAATCCTGTGTCTCTAGGCTTCTGGTGTAATTTGTCAAAATATTATATGAAATTTATAAAAAGATAACAGCAAAATAATGAACACTTTCCAATGGACTTCCGGCGATATCAAGGTTGTGTAAATCTTCTGTCCTACAATGTTTTGCTTGCAATGACATCTTTTCTATACTTTTTGTTACATATAAATTGATGAAGATCTGCATCCAAGTTCCGGATAGTCTGAAGCATGCAGGTGGGAATGACGCAGTCAGCTATGTGGTGCTATTACAGTTGCTGCGGAGAGAGGAAAGGGCTCTGAGGCTTTGATGTGGGATATTCCAATAGCAAATGCCCAAGAAATCAGGAGAGCTGATGTAGCCTGTAATCAGTTTTATGGTGGCAATCAGTCTTCTTTCTTCAACCTGATTTCACAATTGTGTAATTGAGAGCAGCTGTTATGGTGGTAGTATATATGTCATTTGTGAGATTATGTTTGCGTGTAAGCCACCTAATCATTCAATATTCGTCGGAATGAATGCTGCGGAATCTGAAGTCGAGATTTCTGAGCCATAGAGGACACAGGGATGAATCGTCCTATAAACGTATCTTCACCATAACCTTAGTACTTTAAGGTTATGGTGATCTGTATAACTTATGAACTGTGGTGCATTATGGTATAGGTGCAATAAGCCAAGGAATTCTTATTTATACTGTAAATAATTCCATTTTTTTTTTTATTTAAATGTTTTCCCTAATTCCAGATATAATAATCATTTCACACATATCAGTCGAATTTTCAGCCAATGAGAACACAATGAGTTTTATTGGAGTTAGAAACTGTCATTTAGAAATGTTCTTAATTTGACGGTCTATGTTTGAATAATAGGCCCACTGTAGTTAATAGGGTTTTGTAATTAGGAAGTGAGAGTTCTGTTGTGATTGTTTATATGTGACAATTTATTGTAAATTGATAATGTATGAGGAAATATTTAGACATTTAATTAGAACTGATTAGACACTGATTTTGATATACATTATGTATAAAAATATATATATTTTTTATAAAATTAATAATTGTAAAAGCTAAAGGCTTTTTATAATAATTAATTTAGATAAATTGTGATAATATTTTTAAAATGATAAATCCAGTTGTTCTGTCTTTTCTTTACTCCATTCAGCTCTTAATGCGAATAGGCTGCTATGAAAAAAAGGAACCACATTCGCCACTGATAATGTGCAAGCAATATGGAAAGAAGTTTTAGAATATGTAGTAGTAGTGGCATGTGATGCAAGAAAGCAAGTGTATGAGCTTATGCAGTATCAGCCGAAAAAAAAAAAAAAAAAAAAGAATCACACCATTCCCTCCAAATGCCTGTCCAGTTCCTCCTTAAATTTATTTAACCTATCAACTTCCACAACGACATGTGGAAGTTTGTTCCAGCAATTAACCACCCGCTGGCTAAAGGCAAATTTCCGCACATCTATTCTACATCTGTCTTTTCTTAATTTGAATTTATGCCCCTTAGATTCGTAATCTGAACAAGTGGAAGGATCCCATCAGAATTCAGCGTGCTCAACCCATTCAAGGCCTTATACACCTCAATCAGATCACAGAGCAGGTGCCTAGCCTCCAGCCACTGCAATTTGCAGAACTTAAGCCTCTCTTGGTAAGCGGATCCCTTCATTCCCCTCACCAATCTTGTTGCCCTTCTCTGTACACGCTCAAGCAAATCTACATCCTTCCTAAAATGAGGCCTCCAAACCTGTACGCAGTACTCAAGGCGTGGCCTGACCATTGCCTTATGCAGAGGGACAATCACCTCCTTTTCCCTGCTAGCAAAATTCCTATATATCATTGACAAAATCTCATGACCTGCCCTGGCAGCCTGTCTGCATTGCTCAGAAAACTTCATATCTGACTGCACAATTACCTCCAGGTCTTTTCATTTTCTACTACCTTAAGTGTAGTACCACACAGTTGGTACGTTTCTCTGGTGTTACTTCTACCCATATGCAGTACTTTGCATTTGTCAAGGTTAAACTTCAGTTGCCAGTTCTTAGCCCATCTGCCCAAATTATCTAGATCCTGTTGCAGTAGCACACTGCCATTACTGTCATTAACAACCCTGTCAGCCTTTGTATCATCTGCAAACTTCGACACTAAGCCTGATATACCTTCATCAATATCATTGATAAATATACAAAACAACAGAGGACCCAACATCGAACCCTGTAGGACTCCACTAATAACATTAGTCCACGTAGAGCAGCACCCATTAATTACCACCCTCTGTCTTCTCCCACTCAACCATCCTTTTATCCATTGTAGCAACTTACCCTTAATACCATTCTGCTCCGATTTGTACAATAGTCTCCCATGCGCAACAGTGTCAAAAGCTTTCCTGAAATCCAAATACTGTATATGATATCAAAATTATTTTTTGCATCCAGTTCCTTTGTAACCACATCATAATATCCTATCAAATTTGTCAGACAAGACTTTCCATTAACAAACTCATGCTGTGTCTGAATTATTGCTTCAGTCTTGTCTAGATGATCCTGGAATGCATCTTTAACCAGTGACTCCATTATTTTACCCGGAACAGAAGTTAAACTAACTGGTCTGTAATTACTCGTGTCACCCTTCGATCCCCCTTTGTGAATTTGGGATACATTTGCACATCTCCAGTCCGTGGGGACCTCCCCTGAGTTTGTACAAGGATGCTCTCATAATTATAGCTAAGGGTTTGCTTAGTTGCTTTGCCGCCTCCTTTTAAATAACTGGATAGATTCCATCCACCCCAGGTGCCTTTCTTATGTTTAACTTCAACAATTTCTCCTCCACTTTGCTCTCGTTATTACAAAATCATTAAGCACCCTGCTACAATTTTATAACCTTCTGCCATTTTCAAACCTTAATAACTCATGTGTGAATGGAGATGCAAAATACTCATTCAGTTTGTTTTGCTATCTGAGCAGGATCATCAACAGTCGAACCATCGATATCAAGTGGACTAATCAGATTCATCTTCTTCCTTTTAGAGTTTATATAAGTAAAGAAATCCTTGCTGTTTTTCTTAGCATCTTTTGCCAAAGATTTCTCGTAATCTGTCTTCGCCTGCCTAACCTCCTTTGTGACCTGATTACAGACCAGATTATGTTTATATTTGTCTGCGATTGCATGTTTGATCGAGATCCTCGTCAAATTCTTGAGTTACTGGTAATCAAAGAATTGTTTTTATTATTTTAATTAATAAAATAATAATAATACTTTTTCCGTTATACACTGTAAACTGCAAATAATTTTAATAACATGAATAATTGGAAATATCAAATACAAATTTTCTGAAACAAAATTCAAAATATCACCCTTGCATTTGTTAATTTTGTTTTTAAGTTCCCTTCGTTTGTTTCAGTTTCGTTTCTACGATCAGAAAAGTTTCATTCTAAATTTTTACAATATTTGACCTTTTCTTACTGATTATACTGAAGTTTCTCCTAACTCAATCATATGGGCATTCAGTTAAAAAGAGAGTTGTCTAAAACTGAAAATTCTTATTATTATACTTTTTTTTTTTTAAATGTCTGCATCTTGAGGGAGTCCATAATAAAATGTTTAACTGGTCTTCAGCGTCGAATATACACAGGCTAGTTATATTTAAACTGGGTCCTTTTGGAGGCCTGTAGAAAGAGACAAGGCAGTAATGAAATTTCAAAGTGATGAATTCCAGACCATGCGGAAGCGAAAACCATGTTATAAGCATACTTTGCTGTTTTTTTTTTTTTTTTTTTCTTTCGCTTTTAAAGGTAACGTGTAAAACTTCCTTGAAATTTGACATAATAAATCTGAATATAATGACAAAATGTTCATGATATAATGACGATTTTAATCTCCTGAACAGATGGGTTGTCAAAGTTCTCACTACAGAGAACCATTCATTGTAAATCACTGTAGATTGTAAAAAGATGCGGTATAGCATCAGATTAGATTTTCTCATCGGTAGAATACAAAATAGACGTTTGCAAGATTTGGAGGCAGGTCAGTAGTAAGCTGAGGTGGCAAGAGCCTTAAATGCCTTAAGAACAGTAATGTTAAGGTTATGGGAACAATCAGGGAGGTATTCAGGGGAGAGCAGAAGGGGCATATGCTCCCCCCTTAACCAAAAATTTTAAATTAAAGAAAAAGAACGCAGGAGGCGTTCTAAAAAAAAAAAAAAAATCAGAAGCCTGGTCGCCATGCCCCCCCCCCTTACGATGATACCTGAACCTAGTCACTATGCTCCCCCTTACGATGATATCTGGATACGCCACTGGGAACAATAAGGACCTAGTCACTATGCTCCCCCTTACGATGATATCTGGATACGCCACTGGGAACAATAAGGAGACGGAGGTGATATCCTGCAGGTAATTCAAGGTAGGCCATGAATTACAACATTCACAGATAGACATCTAGTAGAGCAGTGAAAATGTCCTTCGGGCGGAATTTTCAACCTGACCTACATACCTGAATTCGATTGAACATGTCTGGGATATTTTAAACAGTAAATGGGGAACTTTGATCTCCTCCTAGAAACTTCCATGCGCTAAGATCCTGTACGCGATTGGAATTGATTACCACAAGCGGGGGTTCCTGAACTCTTAGACCGTCCCTCGCTACAAGGGCTCATCATCAGCCATGCAACTATCAGATCACTCTCTGACAGTTGCGTGGCTGTCAAAAGCGATAGAAATGTCTAAATTATGCAGCAACTAGTCTCTCAGTTTTGGATACTCATGCTTATAATGCTTAAAACAGAAGTACATTTCATATAACTGTAAAGAATTAATATAATCGAACATAAAAGAGTATTATTAAAGATATATTATTAATAATACTCTTTGGAAAAGTATTGAAATCCACTTCTTTTTTTTTTTTTTTTCTTTTTGCGCCAAAGCAACTAAGACCATGAAGATCAGTATGTTACGTCTGTAAATTGCGTATGTTCTACGATCAATGTGACTGTTTTTACTGGATAAAAAACCAGTTTCTGAGACACTCTTGTCTCAGACCAACAAACTCGACCACGATGTGGTGAAAGCAAATACTATGTGAATTCTCTTAACAAGACGAGGATCGAACATAGACCTTTTTTTTTTCCCCCCCACACAGCGTGAATGTATAGATATTATAATCACTTTACTAGCTGTGAGGAAGCCAAAAAAAAAAAAAAAAAAAAACACCATCCAAAAAGGAAATCTCCGTGTCTGCCTATCTACTTTTCAGAACCAGGATTCAGTGCCGTATTTAGGATTCAAGGGATCACAGTTACTTCAGGGCCCCGTTACTACTAGAAACATACAGCAACTGTGTCACTGCGCCCCGGTAAATCCGACCTTCAGAACAGAACATTGTGTCATGCCCCATAATAACGTAGTTTCCCAAATTTGCTTAATATTCGTATCATACTCCTGAAATATTAAATTTTTAGTGATTATTATTTAAAATAATTAAATATAAGTGACCGATAAAAGTTTTTTGTATTCACAGAGATACGATTTAACTTGCATTTAAAAAAAGCATATGAGAATTAATTATGGTCAGCATTTAATACACAAGTGGAGAAGGACACGAAAACTGGATGCGATTTAATATGAAGCGAAAGGGAAAACATTGGGAACCACTGATATGTTGTTATTATAACTAATTTTCTTGTTCTCTATTGATAGCAAATATTCTGTTCTTTTGTTTTATTTATTAAATATATTTTTTTCTTTTTTTTTTAATAAATAAAACAAAAAGCAGTGGTGTATATATATATAGATCCTTCAAATATTGATCTCAAATATCCGCGAGTTTATTTTGTACCTGGCTTTTCACAGTTATACTGCACTCGTTCCGCAAACCATAAAGCCAAACATGGAAAGGAAAACGAAACAAGAATCTAAAACCGTAAGGTAGAAACGACCCAGTTTCTTGGGCAGGGGCATGCATAAAGTTTGTGGATTTACTACTATAGCGGATGTGACAAGAGAATGAGCTAACTCTCTAGGAACGCCTAATAACGGTACGTTCATGCCATCTAACGTGTTATACTGCAACTATGAAAAACTAATCTGGCAAAACCGAATGATATCTGAAAGTGAGTTCGTGGGCGTCAAGAGTTCAAAACAATGAGGTTTAACTCCCGTCAGAGAAGACAACCTGATAAGACTAGTAGAGCATAAATGGCACTTTTTTAATTTATTCTTTTTTTTCTTTTTTAAGTATACATCCTAGGGGGGTTAAATTACTTCCTACGATCCAATCTGCCACGCCCACGAATTGGTTGATAACTGAATACAGTATATGAAAACTAATATTGAAATAATAATAATTTTTGATTACTTTATACTTTATATATTATTTTATATATTAGTAAGTAAATAAAAAATAATCAAATTGGCTTACTTAATCCAAATACAGTGAAGCTTTGATTTTAATATAGTACAAATATTAAAATGCAGTAAATATTACATAACCCAGGGGCCCACATTTGGTGGGTATGGGCTTGGCGAACGCAAGGTCCTGAGCTGGATATCATAATTCTTCTCGTTCTTACTTTCTTGGTGTCCCCCCCCCTCCCCTCTCTCTCTCTCTCTCTCTCAGGGTAACGCGGGAATTTTTCTGGCTGGTGCAGCATAAGCCTCAGACTTCCTTGTACTGTAAGGCTAATAATAATAATAACGGTAATTTCACTAACTTGCATACTCCAGTACACTATACGTAATTAAATAATTAAAACAGAACACACAATAAAAGACTAAAATGGTAAAATGTAAAATGGTACTAAAATGGTACTTTAATATAATTATATAGTTTAAAAGATATAAAACTATAAAAAACATTATAGGTAACAAAATAAAAGTAATATCGAATTTAACCACAGAGCTTTCCAAATCCTAAGCTTACATCATCAGCAGACAAACGTTGTACGTTTGTCTGCTGACAATAAAAAGTCCACAAAAGCACGACACGAGTATCGTATTTTAAACTCATCGTAATTCTGCTGTATTACCGAAGGTACTTGTATTAGCAGATGGCTGCCAGCAAACATTCCACCTGAGAACTACAGATTCAAAGGCGGGATGTATACATCATCCGCGGTTCATAACTCGATTTGTTGCTGTAATATGAAGACTTTCGACCCACTTCCGGTCATATCCAATATAGTAACAATGCCATGTGATTCTGTGGCATGTTATATATATATATATATTTTTTTTTTTTTTTTGTCTGTTGAAATAATACGCTAATAGAGCCGGCTCATCCGTTAGGCTGCCCTAGGCGGTGACCTAGGGCGCAAAGGTCCTAGGGGCGCATTCCAACAAAATGTAATTTTTTTAGTGGTTTAAAAAAGTTATATTTAAATTAAGGAAGAATGGAGGACGATAAAAAATGTATTTTGTGATAATGTTCCATGTCGTATTCGTGTATTGTATTGTTATTATCACATCATACAATAAATCATAATAATATACAGCAAGCAGATAAATATAGACGAATGGATTGACAGCTGAATGGATAAGCTTGTTGGTAGGCAGAGTGATTGATAGATAGGCGGATGGGATGGTGCATAGTGTTAAGGTCAGGCGCCACCTGTGATTTCTCACATCTGCGCCATATGTACGCTGTGAAGAAATACAGTACTACTGTAAATGCCAGAAAAGTGTTGTCTGTTGTATATGACATATTGCGTTAGGTTCTGTTGGGTGTCCTGGTATTTGGTTGCAGGGCCCCTGGTGGGACCCCACATTGCCCGCACACACCGCTAGGAGGTAGCCAGGCTGCCAACTGGGGCACAAATTTTAAGTGTAAAATTTGTAAAACTTTGTAAAACACAGTAATTAAATCTGTCATTAAGTTTATTTTAAGCTTTTAATGTAATTTTATCGCTTTTAAACTACAGAGTTAAAGTACAAATATTTAATTTTATATTGCATTAATAACTTTAATTACTTAATTATGCACAGTGACAACGGAGAATGCAAGAAAGTGATATATTACAGTTATTTCCAGTGAAAAAAGCCATTTTGGTAATAATGTTAACAGTGAGAACAGCCGTGGACATTTCAAGAAGTCTTTGGGCTCTAGCGTACAAATAGCCCGTGAACCTTGCGATGAAGCGGGACAAAATTTGGTATGTGGTGTAGCATAGAATAACGTTGAAAGGAGGAGACAGCGAGCTTGCTAACATTACAGGTTAGCAAGCATCACCAACTTCGAGATGAATGGTGGGTTCCGATTAACTCTATTTAGCCACAGGAGGCTCTAGTATTCAATGTTGGAGAATTTCGTCAGGTGATTAGATGGGGCAGATGCATACATGAACATTGGAATAATGAACCGTTGCGTATACAATACGATCATTTTTGGCATTGTTTATACCTGTTTGATGTTTCATAGTGCTGCTAGTATTTTGGCTTTTGTTTCTTTAAAGTGCTGGAGAAATGTAAGGTTCTCTTCCCAGACGAGGTCTTTATGGGATTTGACTTTTTGAATTTGAGCGTTATTGATTTGAATAGTTTATATCATTCTTCTATATTCTCTTCGTAAATGTAATTTGAGTTGATTTACTGTGGTTAATTTCGAAGCCAATTGAGTTTAAGAAGATCTGTAAGTCAACTAATAGTTGAGTAGCCTGTCTACTTTTCGTGGAAACTTGATTCGGGTCATCAGAATAGATTAAGAGCTTGAGGTCGTCAGGATGACTGGAAAGATACGACCCAAGTGCAACAGCAAAGGGTGGAGAGAACCACACCTTCTGGGACTTCTCTTGTAGTGGTGTATTAACAGAGAAACTGATGGTGAATGACTGAAAGGTATCTTTGGTGAAAAGTGACCTGAAGATCTTGGCAGCCAAGATCGGAAGAATATTTTCATAGATGTTGAAATACTTTTGCGGGATATTAAGAATAGTGAGGACAGTGACTCTATTAAAGGCAAATTTGATGTCAAGGAAGATGATATCCAGTTGGGGTTTGTTGTTGAGATCCTGGATTCTGATTAGAGTGTCCAAAAAATTGGTGGCTGTCAATCTTTTAGCGATAGTTGTTTGGTTTTTTTTTTTTTTTTTTTTGTAGTTGTTGGCGCATCGGCTTCTGTGGCCATAATGCACCTTCCAAGGTTTTTGCAGTGCTTTGATCCAAGCCCGAGGCGGGATTCGAACCCGCGACCTTTGGGTTGCTAGGCAGGCACTTTACCCACACGGCTAGCCCGGTCGGCATTGTTTGGGGTAAGCAGGTAAAAGCCGTGGTTGGAGATTTTGGAATATATCAGTTTTTCGAATATTTTTAGCAAAGTGCAGCTTATTGCTATGGTCTGAAATATTTGTGAGTTTTCGGCTTCTTTGTCTTCGGGACTGGCTTTATTGTTCCAACATTGTTGGAAGCAGCCGGTGCGCAAGATTTCTTTGAAAATATGCAGTAAGAAATCAATTATAAATGGACTACAGATTTTTATGACGAAGGAGGGAAATTGGTCAGGCAAAACAATCGAATTTGATAGCATTTTATTAATTACAGTGATCAGTTGCTTTCTAGCGATTTCAACGGAAGTCAATGATTCCAAGAGATTCCATGCATTACTGGAATCTCTTGGAAGTTCGAAGGCAGTTGGACTGCAGGAAACTGGTTAAAAAATAGTCTCATCCAATCTAAGAAAGACATCTTCATTCATAGCAAAATTGTGTCGCTGACTCTGTTGAATTCTTCTCTTCTGCCTTGTCTAATCTTCAAAATTACAGATTTTCAGAATTATTACCACGGTTGCAGTACTGAACCAGGGTCAACACAAATAATTGTAAACAGCTATAAAATAACGCCACTCTGTGCTAAGTTTTACTGTCGACCATTTGTTGTCTCTTCAGTGACAGTTACAATGCTTCGACTGTAAAGGACTCTTTGGAAACGACTACATTTGTCCACATAATCAACAAAAAGTAACTAATATCGTTTTTAATCGAATAACATCACCCAGTGGGGAAATCGCTGTCCATCCAGGCCTGACGTAGCCAAATTGTCAGGAGTGAGGTGCAGTAGTACACGCTCTTTGGGTGAACCGGGGTTCAAGTCCGTGCTTGCTAAATACGATTAATGTTTGTATTGATAATTTATTGTAAACTCCTCTGACTTGGTAGTCGTGCCGGAGTATAAAGAAGAACATAAAACTCAATGCATTGCTGTGACCGGTTTCGGAACTAAGTTTATTTGGTTCCATCATCAGACAGCAGATCACCTGTATTAGAGATCTGGTGTCGCGCGGTGAACAGATGTATAGAATATAAACTAACAGCCAAGCGACAAATAGGAAGAAATCTTCCGATTAGAAAGTAACTTACGTCACGTGTATATTAAACTCCTATTAGGAGAGAGATACTAACATAAGACAGCAGAACCTAAGATTCACTTTTGATAACTCTACTGTTCTCTCTCTCTCTCTCTGTCTCTCTCTCTCTCTCTCTTATTGTTTTCCATTTCATAATCGAATGATTTCCAAAATCGATCATTTCGATTATTGAAATAATCGATTATTAATCATTTGATTATACCATTTACTATGAGATAGGCTGGGTGAGCCCAATATTAAGACGTAATTCAGAAGAGAGCAGATTATTAATATTAATTCAGAAGCGAGGTGATTATTAATAACTTGCACCGAAGTGCAAGTTATTAATAAATTGAAATAGTTCTATAAAATACGCCACTCTGCATTATGTAATACTTCAATTTATTAATAACCCGCATTGAAATGGCACCCCGTTCCTTAATTACATCTTAAAAATGAAAAGGTTTAGCAAGTAAGACAATCAATAATATTAGGCTGATCTGTGACTGTTTAGATACCGATTCATTATATCACAAAGGAATTAAGATATACAGCAAACTTTGTAAAATCCGGTACTTTACAATCTGGAATTCATTAAATCCGGCACATTTTACAAAAAAAAAAAAAAACAATATTTTAAAATCCGGAAATATTAAAGCAATCCGGCAATTGGTACAAATGATCGCATTTGTTTTTAAGAATCCATGCAAAAAAAAAAAGGGGGGGGGGGTAGTTGCCATTTCACTCTTTAGAAGATTCTTGCAGGACTATATTCTCCTCTGAACTTTTTTAGGACAGAAAGATTTAAACTGCACAGATAAAGCATTTAGTCTATGTCTTATAATAGACTAAACTTGCCTTGGCAACGAGCTGCCATGGTACACTACTTTCAAACAGATGGCCTCTCCAGAAGGTTAATTGGCCATTTGTTTAAAATATGAGATTGCTATGACAGTCTGTTTCAGGACTAATTGGTCCAAAACAAGATTGAAGGTAGCCTCTAGTGTTCACAGGCAGACAAAATAGTTGCAAAAGAAATTGTTCGATGTTGCCATGCGGTATACGAAATCAATTTTAAAAGTTTGTAATATAGCTAAAGTCATCTGTAGAAGTAGTGCAATACCAGGGAAACTCGTTACAATGGCAAGTTTATTCTGTTGTGAGAATTAAGGCCCATGCACTTTAAATCCTGATAACTGTTTTTTTATTTTTTTGTTAGTTGTTGGCGCATCGGCTTCTGTGGCCATAATGCACCTCCCAAACTTTTTTCATTTTACTTTGATCCAAGCCCGAGGCGGGATTCGAACCCGCGACCTTTAGGTTGCCCTGATAACTGTAAGACCAGGTGAAAGGACAAGACAGTCATTATAAATGTTTACAGATGTAAGGTCAGTTTTTTGTGCTTAATATCCATCAAAGGTGCTTCTCCAAAACTACTTAAATTTTAAAATCCGACACCTTCCAATTCCCGAGGGTGTCGGATTTTAAAGAGTTTATTTGTAATAATTTTATACATTGTAAAGTATACATTTAATTATATAATAAATAAAATATTTATAATTAATGCTGCGTGTTAATCTTAACTTGCAATGAATATTTAAATACAGTACAGTCCCAGTCATCCGGGTCTATAGAAATTGGGGGGTTGCCAAATGCGCGAATATTTCTGTTGGATGAGCATTACTCGTATAGCTATTCTATTCTATTCTGTACAAATGAAATCTCATAATGTAGAAGTAAAGTTCTTAAGTCAAACACAAAATATATTTTATTTCTCTGATTTAATACTCTATTTACATGCTTTTTTGCCAAGCACATAACTTTAAAGCATGGCCAAAGTTGACGTTTAAACAAAAGCAGACAACAGATGTCCTCTCTAGAAGGTTAACTGACCATTTGTTTAGAAGATAAAACTGTTATGACAGTCTGTTTCAGGACTAACTGGTTCCTCAATAGACTGAAGGTGGTCTCTAGTATCGACAGGCAGGCAAAACAGTTGTAAAAGAACTCAATTCAACAAAATTTACTTAAATAAACAGGTAAGGAACGATTTCTAAAAATAAAGGGGGAAGGAATTATCATCTAGCTACATGTTTCATAGCGAATCGGCTACTTTTGCGGTATATTTCTGTGTATGGTGTACGCTCACGGGCCTATCTTCATGTTGTGCGAGCTGAAAAAACTCCTAATAAAAAATAAAAGTAGGCGAAAATCCTACTCACTTCGACTGAAACCAGCCAACTGCAGCCTCGACTGAAGGAACGAGATCCTGCAATATCTGACGGGATTCGAACCCATACCTCCCGAAACGAATCAAAAGTGGAGGAGCTTACTATACATTCAAGGGGAGCTATTTTGCGAGGCGCTGTTTATTATTATTAAAATCAATTAATCGAACCAATAAATATGGTATGCAGCCCTTACATGGCCATTCAGACAGGAGAGTGATCCGGCTAATACAATTAATTATTTTCATTCTATACGATCTCTTAAAACATACTAGAATGAATTTTTATATACTTTTTTTTTTTTTTTGTGAATAATGCAGTAATAATTTTAAACAAGTTAGATTATGTGCGTTACATTTCAGGTTCGATTTTTTCTTAAATTAACTGAATTTTTTTCTTTTTCTAAGATTAACAGAAGCGAAAAGTAAATATAGTTATCTCCTTATCAATTAATTACTAATATTATAAATTTAAAAATAGATTCTTAATAAAACTATATAGTTTCATGTTTTCTAAATTTAGCTGGGTCAGCTTAATTACAACTGTATAATATTTATTCTCTTTTATTTTTTCCAAGTCACATCACATTCATGAGTCTTGCACAACAATTCATGTGAACGCACTGTAATTTTTCTCAGTAATTTTTTTTTTTTATTGTTTTGGCATGCAATTTTTACGGCCGGATTGCCCTTCCTAACGCCAACCCTCAACCCTTTATCCGGGCTGGGGATATGTGGTGGTCAATCCCTGCCCTTCCGCATCCTCCGTATTTGGTGGTCACGGGCTCGAACTCCAGTCTAATCAAGAAGCGTGTGCTACGCACTACTGTTTTTTTTTTTTTTTTTGTTAATTGTTGGCGCATCGGCTTCTGTGGCCGTAATGCACCTCCCAAAGTTGAGGAATTTATTGTAGCTTAAACACAGAGCGTACAGATAAAGCAGAAATATATGAGCTTTCGGCTATATGGTAGCCTTCGTCAGAATTAAAATACATGAATGGCAGTTGGAATGAAGATGTGCACTGCCAGGTGCGTGAGACGCGAGGTTTAATTGTTTGTTGACGTCTGTGGCTGTGACGCATGATGACGTGGCCAGCGCTTGTCCAATGACAGAACTACTGACTCTGTGATCGGGTTGACTTGGTAACCACTGTTCCTGTTTAAGGATTTATCCGAAGATTTTATATTTAATGATTCCAACCAGGTACGCTTTAGGTATAAATCCACGCAAATCCTTATGAAAGCGCTTTCCATCCCCTAGGAGAGGGAGTGCGACCCACAGTCAGTCCTAAGTGTTTTTGAGACCCTTCTATTTATTTATTAACAAGCAAGCACCCTTGTGGGTATCACAGTTGGTAGAATCGCCGTCCTCCCGAACTCGGGTCTTTAACACATAGTGGAAAAGACCCGAATTCGAATCCCGTCGATGAATTTTTATGGGCCTTTTTCACAACGTGGCTGAGTTAATCGGTTTCAAGTGATTAGCTCAGTATTATATAAATAAATATTCTCTTTATACACCGGGACAGCCACATAAGGTCAGAGGAGTTCACAAGATAGAGAGAATACAAGAACATTCTATCGTGTTCAGTGTTCAAGCGGCCTGAACCACGGCCACTCAAAGCGCATGCACTTTTGCACCCTCGCGTTTAACCACTCGACTACGGAGGCATATACTGTATATCGCAAAATTTATACAATAGTCCTGATACTACTACATACTGTATTGTTTATTATTTATTCAGTTTTGACCCCTGTACAGCGCATGTGCTATGAGGGTTACAGGTTTCATAACTATTTTTACTAATATTAGCATATGAAATTATTATATTAAATTGTATCGATTAAATACATACATTATATACATTACATCACATACAATGGCATTACAATTAACCATTAGGGGGGAAAAAGCTCAATTGTAGGCTGTTATTAGAACAGGATAAATTGGAATGTTCTTGAGCTCTATATTTCTTGGAGTTGCACATCTTGTTTGACATCCAATCAGACCTCGTTGCACAAAGGAACTGTATTAGCTGGGAAAAAGTGTTCGAGACAGTTGAGGTTATTGAGCTTAGACCACCAGAGGGTGTTGTGGTGTTTCTTTCCTTCCTTCTGCTTGAGAGTCTGTCAGAACTCTGAAGATGTCGGGGTGTCAATTTCCCTCGTTAAGAGTTGTGACAGGGTAGCAATGTTTCTAGCAGCAACAAAGTTGTTTCCATGGTATAACTTACAGGTTAGCAAGCTTCACAGACTTCGAGATGATTGGTGGGTTCCGATTAATTCTATTTAGTCATAGGAGGATCCAGTATTCAATGTTGGGGAATTTCGCCAGGTGATTAGATGGGGCAGAAGACCAGGTTGCAGATGAATACATGAACACTGGGATAATGAACCTGTAAGATTTGAAAATCTTACAAAAATAAAATATTTTTTTATTAAGACTTTGAAAGTTAGTTTTCTTTTGATTCTTGCCGTTAATAGGATAAATGGGTAATATATGCAGTTTCAGAAATAAGAATTATTCTGGTAAGAGGTATAAAAATTAAAAGAGTAGCGGGAACGAAAACAGAGCCATTAGCTTTACTTCCGTTAAACCAGGGAACAGATGGAGGATACTATGACAAACCCAGCAGGGGGTCCGGCGCTACAAAAACAACTTAAGGTTTATGAGTGGTCACACACCGGAAACGTATTCTGTACAACACACACTAGTTTCTAAAAATAGACGCTATAGTAGCCAGTGTCACAATTTGTGGTTTTTTTTTTAGTGCAATAGAGACAAGCTGTTATGAGACAGGAAGAGTTGTTTTGGAATATTCGGCCGACATCAAAGAACACATGTTAACAAGTTGAAAATAATAAAAGAAAGGGATATTGGGAATCACGTGCTAGTGCTATGGGGCAGGCTGAATTAGGCCTTCCAACAAATGAAAAGAAAGAAAAAATTAAAAAGAAAGAGTGATTGGAAGAAAACACTGTGGGAAGGCGTGGAAAACTCCTGGAGAAAATTGTGGATGGAGATGGACACAAGTGGAGAGAGTGGAAAAGGAAGAGAAGGGGAGAGGAGAATTTTTTGAGCGGTGCTAGTGAAAGGGTGAGTCGGGTAGAGTTGCTTGAAAGATGAAGAAATAGCCGACGGAAAAAGTCGAAGTGGGGTTATCAGTAATGTAGTGAGTGAGAAATTAGGAGATGAACTGGAAAGGGGTAGTAAAAGGAAGTTCTGCAAACAGTGAGAATGAGAGAAGAAGATTCCCTTAGAACACCCAGTCCACCGAGGAAGGCGATAATATCCTGAAAGCGGAGTAGCAGTTGTGAATGCCATATGATGATGCCCTGGAAGCTGTAAGATGTTGCCCTGGATAGCAGAAGATAACAGCTCTGGATAAGGATAGGATAGAAGGCCCTTATGAAGACACCTGATCACAGAAATTAAGTAAGTGAAAGTTAATTTGAGAATACTGTAAGTTAAAAGCTAGAGAAAGGACTGTAGAGCGATATTTGGGGAATTCAATGATAAGAGAAAGTTATTTTTGAAAATACTGTAAGTTAACTGCTAGAGAAAGGACTGTAGTGCGATAATTGGGGAATTTAATGATAAAGATAAGATTAGATGGGTGAACCAAATAGGAGTAAATTCTACTCTAAGGCAATTATGGTTGGTTTAGGCAGTAATTTGGAATAAGGAGGATAGTAATGTAGATGAGAAAGTTAACGGAAGGAATTGTAGTAAAAATAGAAATACTAAATGTGTGGAGATAAAATTTATGTATATTGGCAACCCTTAAAGGTGTGTTTGAATGTAATATTGTATTTTGGTAATCAAGTTCTGTAACTGATAATGGTTAAAGAAATATATAAGAAAGAGGAATAGGGAATTAAAGAATAAATTGGTAGTTATGATGATACATAAAAGTAATATGATCAATGATATGTTTAACTTTAATGATAAAAAAATGTTAATGACACCTATGAGGTATGATTTGATTGTGTTGTAATAGGAGCAGAAATAAGGTGAGCATATAAAGAGTGTAACTATTTAACCTGTGTATGCATAATGAGAAAGGTGAGATAAAAAAAAAAGTCAAGTCTGTAAAGGAGCCTGTTAGATAGGAAGAGACTGTATATGTTGTAAGTACCTTGGTGTTGAAACAGTGAAATTTTATTCTTAATGAGATTTGTTTTGATTTAACTGTAAATATGCATAATAAACTTGTTTTTTTTTTTTTTTTGTATAACATTTGTGTAGTTATTTGTTGTACTGGACACAAGCCTAACCAATGGGAATTAAACATATAGAAGAGTTTCTCCCCTATGAACTTAGAATTTTCTGAGAAGTAAAGTCAGATGCGCAGGTGGGGAGATATTATAAAGGGGAGTTGTTTAAATTAAAAATAAAATAAAATAATATAAATTATAATAATATATATATATACACTTCATCAACCCCCCCCCCCCACAAACCGTTGTGTATACTGTACGATCATTTTAGCATTGTTAATACCGGTAAATCCCTGTTTGATATTCCACAGTGCTGTTAGTATTTGGCTTTTGTTTCTTTAAAGCGCTGGATAAATGTAAGATTCTCATCCCAGACGAGGCCAAGGTCCTTACGGAATTTTACTTTTTTAAATTTGAGCGTTATTGATTTGAACAGTTTATATCATTCTTCTGTATTCTCTTCGTTAATGTAATTTGAGCTGTTTACTGTGGTTAATTTCGAAGCCAATTGAGTTTAAGCAGATCTGTAAGTCAACTAATAGTTCATTAGCCTGTCTACTTTTCGTGGGGACTTGATTCGGATTATCAGAATAAATAAAGAACTTGAGGTCGTCAGCATATCAGGATGACTGGAAAGGTACGACTCAAGTGGAACAGCAAACAAAGGATGGAGGGAACCACATCTTCTGGGACTTCTCTTGTAGTGATCTATTCACGGAGAAACTGATGGTGGGTGATTGAAAGGTATCGCTCTCTTGAAGGATGGCTGCCAAGATCGGAAGAATTTTTTCATAGATGCTGAAATACTTTCGCAGAATATTAAGAATAGCGGGGACAGTGACTCTATTAAAGGCAGATTTGATGTCAAGGAAGATGATATCCAGTTGGGATTTGTTGTTGAGGTCCTGGATTCTGATAGGAGTGCCCAAAAGATTGATGGCTGTCGATCTTTTAGTGATAGTTGTTTGGGGTGAGCAGGTAAAAGCCGTGGTTGGAGATTTTGGAATATATCAGTTTTTCGAATATTTTTAGCAAGGTGCAGCTTATTGCTATGGTCTGAAATCTTTGTGAGATTTCGGTTTCTTTGTCTTCGGGACTGGCTTTACAGTATATTGTTCCAACATTGTTGGAAGCAGCCGGTGCGCAAGATTTCTTTGAAAATATGCAGCAAGAAATCAATTATAAACGGACTACAGATTTTTATGACGAAGGAGGGAAATTGGTCAGGCAAAACAATCGAATTTTATGGCATTTTATTAATTACAGTGATCAGTTGCTAGCGATTTCAATGGAAGTCAGTGCTTCCAAGAGGTTTCATGCATTACTGGAATCTCTTGGAAGTTCGAAGACAGTTTGGACTGCAGGAAATTGGTTAAAAAATAGTCTCAGCCAATCTAAGAAAGACATCTTCTTCCGTAGCAAAATTGTTTTGCTGACTCTGTTGAATTCTTCTCTTCTGCCTCTTCTGAGTCTACCAGCGACAGATGCACAATATGCTTCTCTCATCTTCTTGAGGCAGATCGCTCTGTCTTTTTTGAAGATAGAGGTCTGAGTGTGTTCCGATTTTTTCCATCTCCGGAATGATTTCTGCTTTTTGACGATAGAGAGGATACAAGGACATTCTACTGTGTTCAGTGGACAAACGGCTTCAACCACGGTCACTCAAAGTGTGTGCACTTTTGCACTATCGCGCTTGACAATCCGGAAGAAATTTTTACGGCCGGCTATGGAAGCAATTTTTATGGCCGGATGCCCTTCCTGACGCCAACCCTTTATCCGGGCTGAGGATATGCGGTGGTCATTCCCTGACCTTCCGCATCCTCCGTATTTGGTGGTCACGGGCTCGAACCCCGTCTAATCAAGAAGCGTGTGCTACGCGCTACTGCTCCTGCCCACCTGGCTACGGAGGCGCCTTGTGAACACACTGTCTAAAGATGTAAAATCACGGAAATCCTTATGAAAGCGCTACACACTGAATTTCGCATATCTATACTCATTATGCCCAGAACTGCTCCGGGTAGGGTTCCTAGGTGTTATTAGCTATTATTTTATTATTTATTTATTAAGTGGAGGGGAGGGGTGTCCCGGGAAAACAACCTGGTGAGGTCGTTCCGAGAATTAGTTGTTGTAACAGGATTTTAGGAGCATCAGCAACTTAGGCCATGTTGTTCTGTATATGCTGTGTGTAAATTGCATTTTCTGTGGTCGATTTTCTGTTTGCTAGTTAAAAAACCCGAGTGTCCGGGAGAAAAATACCATGCTACTCTCGCCTGAGACCGACTAACTCGAACTCAGATCCCTTCCATCCGGTGTAGGGAGGACGGAGATTCTATCAACTGTGCTATCCACGATCCCCCCCCCCCTTAGAACTAGTGCTGGCTCTCGAAACCACTGTATATTGTACAGGTCCCTAAAATATTGGAACAGTTTCCTAACGATATCCCTCCTCCTTCCCTAGTCTGACCGTTTTAGTCCATCCCTCCATATCCCCCAAAGTCTGAAGCAGTTGCTTCACGTATTGCTGCGAACCGCTTCGCTCAAGGTTTAATAACCTTTGAATACGTTTGAAACGTATTCAAAAAGATATTCAGAACTATTTTTCAGCTTTCACTCAGAAATGTGGGACTTTCCATATTTCCATCCCTTTGACGTTTCATGACTCCTTAAATTAGAAACGCCGGAAGCGAGCTCTATTTCTACGAACTGTTAAATGAAAGGTGACAGCGCAGCTGCATCGTCCTATATGTCAAACAGAACCGTAGTCCGCGCGCCGCATCCGCTGTAATATTTTTTTGCTGCGTGCACTTGTCGCTATTACTAAAGAGTTATTTCAGTCTCAGGAAAGCTATAAAGTGCCAGTGCCATAGTAAAGTTAGGCTGCCAGCAGTCGTTACAGACATACCTCTGATCTTAGAGAACCCAGAGGGGGCCTCAAATTGTTCTCTTCCTGATAATTACCAACATCGCGGCCGCCTTCTTGTAGACAGTTCACTTAATTCGAGAGGAATTTCACACAAAGGAAGACCAATGCGTTGCATTTTAGACATAAGTATACAAAACTAAAAAAAAAAAAAAAAATTTTCAGTGGATGCCCTTGAGGCCATCCACAAAAGCATTTTGTGGCAGAAAATGCAAATTTACTGTTGTATCCTTAACAATAAACAACTCGGAGGAATAGTCTTGCGTGCACGCATATAGCGAAACGAACAGGGCGACTCGTTGGTAGGCACAGCGGAACTGCACCCACAGCTTTTTAAATCTAAATATACAGTCAACGGAGTTATATGAAACTTTGTGAAGAACAATGCAACGCAATGAATATTTTTATTAACAGGTCCCGACCGCATATATATATATATATATATATATATATATATATATATATATTGGAGTTGTGTCTGATGACTTTTAATTATTAAGGTGTGTAAATGCAGTTATTATGTGCTACGTTAATGCTATTGTATAGGGACAATTAGTCATTATACATGCATTGTTTTTATATCTACTAAACTTATTATTAATAATAAGAAATATTATTATTTCTTATTATTAATTTTGGTTCTACATGGGAGCATCAGGTTTGTGGTGATCCCAACCAACCCACTAGTTATAAATAAACTAGCCCTGGAATGGATAGCCTAATGTATCATAGATGTGTTATATATTATATAATAATATATAACACATCTATAATTGTTATATAATAACAACTATTTCCAATAATAATTTCAATAATACGAATAAAAACACGAAATGTTTTCAACTTTCAAGTTTAACCGTAGGCGGAACTATACGCTAGACAGTTCCATATTTTGCTCCCAGTGTTGAGTCGATGCCTGGTCGGTGGGATGCCAATACGCATTTTTGATCTACACAATTATTGCAAATTAATTGTCTTGCTGAAATTTGGTTAAAATTTTCAGCAATTGGTTATTTTACCAATTGCTGAAATTTATCTCAGAAAATAATCTAGCTGAAGTTCTTGGTGAACTTACAAAACTCATAAAAATTCTTCTGACCATTCTAATGACTACTTCAGAGCCCGAACGCTGTCATAAAAGAATAAAAAACATTTTTAAGGAGCACTATGAATCAGGAGAGGCTAAATGCTCACGCAATGCTTTCGACTGAGAAAAATTTGGTCAACAGTGCACCAAACTTGAATGAAAAAGTTATTAATCTATTTTCAACAAATAAAAACCGAAGAATAGATTTTATTTTTAATTAAAATTTCAAGATTACTAAAGTCTGTTAATGGTAAGTGTCCAGTTAATGTTTTGTAGTATTTTTAAGTTGCTTATTATTGTTATTACTATCTCTATGTCTACATGTCTTATAACCAAGGCAATTTAATGTAACTTTAAGAAGCAGCAACCCCATACATCAATCACGGGCCGCCACTGGAAACGAACATAATGAAAATAAAAGCAGCAATTTGTAGTGTTCATCTAAAGATAGTGTAATCCCATGTTCTTGCTATTTTTCTATTCTAGAACGTTGTTCGCATAACGTGAAAAGAGCCCGCCATTGTGCTGTTGATCATGAATTAATTTCCTGGTTTTCTTTTTTAAACCTCAGTGTAATACTACATTTGCTGCTAAGCAAACGGAGTTTACAATTTCAATGCAAATGTTTTTTATTTATTTATTATTATTTTTTTTTTTTTTTTCGTAACCAATATAGCAATGTCCAGGCACAACACCAACAGGGTTGTGCTACGTGTATGGATTCGACCTCGCAACATGCGTTCCGTTGACAGCGTAAGCGCTACCTCAGGACTACACCAGCCCTTACTCTTAGTGGATGCTCAGCGTTAAGACTATGCGTACAATATGATACGTAGCATGCTAATGTAAATCACACCTACCCAAATATAAAAGATCAGGACAGGACAGGACAGGACATGAGAGCTGTCGCAGAGAGCAGAACATGCTCTCATGCCATACACTGTCGAAGGCACCTCAAAATCAATATACAGCACAATAACATACCTGCTGGCTGACTGCGTTATGTAATCCACCAGATGTTTGACAGCATCCTCAGCTGAACATTGCTTCTTAAAACCATACTGATATTGCAGCTGAAAACCAATTTCATTCAGCCAATCTTAACAACAACAACCTCATAAATTTTTGCTGTTAGGCAACAAAGATATTGGCCTATAACTCCTTGGATCACTTAACTCTTTTCCAGGCTTGCACAAAAATTTTATCTGGGCTACTTTCCGAAACTCAGGAAAAAGTCCTGAAAGATAACATTTATTAAATGTGTTTACCAAAAAGTGTGAATATACTTCCAACATCTTCATAATCACGTTATTTTCTATAAGACTTAGATAGGTGTTTTATTGACATTTATGTGGTGACATACCTTTTTAACTTCTAGCTCAGTAAATAAAGTTTGGTCATTAGGGCCAGAATAATACAATTCAACCTCCTTACCTCTGCTTGCACCTCTGTGTCCTCAGTAATTACATCATTGGGAAAAAGATTTTCAGCTATTATCAACTGTACAGTTGTAAGCCAATCTCTGGTCTCATTATCCCCCTGCCTGATTGTTGACAGTAAGGGGTTCAAATGCAACTTGTTTAACAAGGAACTAAAGCAACTTGTTTAACATTTTTCTAATTTGTAAACAAGGCTCCAGGGGTTAGCATTTCCAGCCCCCCCTGGACCAAAGTTTTCCATGATTCAAGTTTATTAACCACTATAGTTCTGTGATATAGCCTCCTTTTATTCCTATATAGTTCCTTAAAATATTCTGAATCTAAAGACCCCAGTGACCTATACCTTTGATATTGTCTCCTAGAAAAAATTACCTCCTTCTTAATCGAGCCAAATCAGAATTCCAGCATGCCACCACCCTTCGAATTTTTTTTCCTGCGCTTAGCCGCATATTATTATTATTATTATTATTCTAAGCCATATGGTGCAAGGAAGCCTGAGGCTTATGCTGCATTTTGTTGTGCTCTAAACCAGGGGTCCTCAAACTTTTTAGAGAAGGGGGCCACATATGAATTTTTGGAATATTTGGCGGGCTGGAGGAAATTCCTAATTACTGAAAACTACATTCTATGCATAACATTAAAGTTATGCAGAGAAACAAATGTTATACCTACCTATATCTACAGATTCAAAAATAAATCGATGGATATGTAATATAAAATATACCAGTTTGTTTATATCAAATTTTAATTATGACCTATTTATTGTAATAATTACAAAAATACAGTTAGTAATAAATACAACAGAATTATAATTAATGCGATGAATGTGGTTGTAGAGTGCGACTAAGTTTCGTAATATCGGGTTTTAAAGTACTAGTTCCAATTCTTAAAAAGTCGTGTAAATGCGGGTCAGTAAGACGTGATCGCATTTTTGATTTTACATATTTCATTTTTGAAAAGGTCTGTTCACATATACATGTACTTCCGAAAATTGTGTAACCCTTCTTGCAATTTTTTTTAATTTTTGAATAATCTGACTCAGATAATGTTGAATAAAATTTAATTAGATTTTCATTTTTAAATATTGTATTCAGTGCATTTGCTCCTATATTGTGCCCATCAGGGTTGGTGTGCAGGCTGGCAAGGGATTAGGAAATCCATAATTACTGTCTCTAACGTCTATTGCTATTTAATGACAGGGTCAAGAGTCAAGATTAACGGATTATTTTAACGATGTTTAAAAGAATAGCTTTGAATGGAAATAACAGAATTAATATCTAACAAGACTAAGCTGACGACACAGAGGCATCAACTCTATTAATCAACCGACGAATGTTAAAATAATCTGTAAAATGTGTTTTTCATAAATTTTATTGTGTAATATAAACATTAATTTTTACGATCTAATTTAAATATCTGCGAGCCGGATTCGGCCCGCGGCCGTAGTTTGGGGACCCTGCTCTAAACAAAACATTCTGGGTACATATTTCTGAACATTTAGCTCATTTAAACTCATACTATCCAAAGAGGTAATATTAGTCTTTACAGAATCTATAAACTTATTCCAGTTATTAGACTTGTAATTAAATCTATTTTTTTCCAGTAATAATTGTGCAATACTATTCTTATCATTATCCAACTTAATTTTAAACACTATTGATGATTGGTCACTTGTGGAATAATCAGAAATCACTTTCCATTGACATGATTTTTGTGATAACCTGAATGACATTAAAGTAACAATGTTTGACCTGCCACGATCATTATCAAAGGTAAACAGTTCTCCACGTACATTAGCCACAGTTAAATCATGCATAAAAATAAATTCTTTAATACCTCTCGTATCAGTGGAATTTGAATGCCACAAGTGTGATCTGGCATTAGCATCCGCAATGATAATATCTTCTCCACCTACAAATGTCATTAAAGAACCTAGATATTGTAATGCTGCCTCTATGTTGTCATAGGGGGAAAATAAACTGACACAACATAAAATGAAACACTCTGTGTGGTGATATGCACCTGACACTACTGTGACATTTAAACAGTTATTCAGAACTATTATTACAGTTTTTGATTTACTACTTTTATCATGGACAACCCAGCTTCCTATAAGAAAGCCAATTACCCTATGCTGACCTGCATGTTGTATGGAATATGGCTCCTGCAGGCAGAGGATATCAAACTTCTCCTCTAAGGAGACAACCCTTATTTGAACCAGGACAGAGCAAGAGCTTTGACAATTCAGTTGCAACACCTTCAAATAAAATTCATCATTTACTTCATTATTAACTCTGACGCCTTGCTGCATATTAAAATAATTCATCATTTTCTCGCTCTTGATAATTCTAATGCCCTTCTAAATTCAGGGCAACTGATGTCTCTCACTGAATGATCAAAGGCCGGCCGTTCCACTTACAATTTACACAAAACAACGGCTTGTCCTTATTCTTGCATTCTGAAAAGACATGGCCACCCTCAGCATAGTGACCACAAGAAACTGTTTTGTGTGGACACGTGTGAGGAATGACCATACCCAAGACAGCCTGACGTAGCCGAGTGGTCAGAGCGTGAGTGCAGTAGCACGCGCTCTTTTAGTGGACCGGGATTCAAGCTCGTGACTGCTAAATACGATTAACATTTGTATTGATGATTTATTGTAAACTCCACTGACATGGTGGTCGTGCCGGAGTGTAAACAAGAACATTTGACGCACTTTACCACAACAGTAAGTCATCTGAATTTATGTCAATTATATCCTAAAAATATTCTGTTCATCAAAATACGCAACAACTTAGGTGTTACACCTGCTACCCAATTAGATAACCGTGACTACTTACCTGTACTAAAACGAACAATAACACCTTTCTGAACCTCAGCTTCATCAATACCAAAGTTTTTATTATACATGTCCTTAATAAAATCGTCCCTTGACATATCCTTATCAACATCATATATTAAAATTGAGGGGTTATTTAACTTTGGCTTATCATGCTTAATCCCTTTGTTAAAAAGATTCAGAAGTTATAATTTTCTCTAAATCTTTAGACCTTTCATTCTCTACAATTACTCCCTTATTTTTAATATCAATAAAGTCCTGCCTCAACTATTTCCTTCACCTCCTAACTAGAGTTAACTTGTACACCTTCTGCAGCCCTCAAAATAACTTTATTCATTTGTCTGTTCTTTGTAATGCCTCCCCCCTTTCTTCCTATCATAATCAGCAAAGTTCTCCAAATACCTTGGCATTTTACACTATCTTCATAGGGCGCCTCAGTAGCCAGGTGGGAAGGAGCAACAGTGCGTAGCACACGCTTCTTGATTAGACCGGGGTTCGAGCCCGTCACCACCAAATACGGAGGATGCGGAAAGGTCAGGGAATGACCACTGCATATCCAGGAGCAATATGGCCTTAGTTGCTAATGCTCCTAAAAACCAAACAACAACTATCTTCATAAGCCTGTAACCCTTTCACCTTATCCGGATATGTAAGTGGCTGCTCCATGCCTCCCCCCCATTGGGAAAGGCTGCCCCTTTAACTATGTGTCAAATAAATTTGTACGTAACTGTATTTCTTCTAACTTAGCCTTCAACCGTTTATTGTCTATAATTAAAGCAGTGGTGATGACCTCCATGTCAACCCACTTGTCTAAGACATAATTGGAAGCAGCCTTCGTTACCTTATTTCCTTCGTAGTAGTGTAGTCTACGATCTGTTTCTTTAATTTAGTCACTAATTCATAGATAGTTGAAACATCTCCGTATCTATCCCTCTGCTCTTGAATACTGCTTACTATAATGTCACCCTCTCTTACGTTTGTTTCCGTACTTTTTCTCTCCTCCCCACTGAAAAAGCTATCAATATCTAATGGTAAATCATCATTGGAAAAAAGCTATCACTCTCTCTTGGACTTTTATCCTCAGTAAAGAATTGAATATCAGTAATTCTTACTTCTTTAAACCGGGTTCCTTTATCACAGACTATTACCTGGCCAAAATCAAAGTCTTCACTGAGCGGGTGTTCATTACTTTCAACTACTGTTATTCTCTGATTCTGTTGCAACATGTCCCGCATAGATTTTCGACTATCACACTTTTCTGTACAGATGTTTCCCCCTCCCCTGTTATCTGGGAGGACGTTCTAATTTCCACTAACTACTAGACCACCCCCACAACTTACTGATTGACTGATAACTGCCTTTGTAACTTTACCTTTCTGATGTTTTAATTCCACTAATCTTTTAGAGCCATCCGCATGTGGTCTTGGAACCTTAGATGGAAGAGGGGGGATGGATCCAATTTCGTCCTCTCCCCCCCTTCCCTAGCTGTTTTCCTTCTATCCATATCTCCAACTGGTTAACAGAAAGGAAATTAAAAGGAAGAGCAACATTAACAGTTATAATACTGCTAATTTCAATACCAGAGACAACCGTCCAATATCGTTGCAGTAATAACGCTACTCCAAAAGGGAATCGACAATCCGTTTATTAATCAATCTGCCTGTCAGAGCCAGAACTAGGGTGGGGGAGCGAGTGAAGCGCCAACCCCAGGTGCAACATTTTAAGGGCGCATTCGACAAGTTATATATTTTAAAACTGCTTCATTTTTGATTTAATTACAGTCGGATCTGTGTTTAACGAACTTCTTTGTAGGGAATTTTTTAAAATTCCTTTTGGTAATTACATTTAAACGTTTCTGTAGAATGAAGAAAATTTCCGTTAAACGGAAATTTTATTATAATCAGTTATAATCACACGGTTATATTATAATCACTTACGGAAAAAAAATCAGGGAGGAACAGTGTTTTACAAATTTCGAAAATAACAGAGAAACTCCAATTACAAACTTCTAAAAAGTACGGCTTCTTTTGTGACGTCACACCTCTAAGCTTTTTGGTTTGTCCTCCAGTGCTAACCACGGGAGGACAAACAAATTTTTTCAAATATTTCAACAGATATTTGAAAAAATTGCTAGATCTTTTAGACCTTTGCTGCTATTTGGCAGCAAAGATCCAATAATAGTGATACTGGCTCTGTGACTCGTTTGTTCATTCCACTAGTTCATTTTAATTGTGAAAACAAGTTGACTAAGTGGTTTTATCCTAATATTGAGACCTCTTTTATATTAACTGGTTATGGTTCTCTAAGACAAAAGTTATATCAGTTTGGTTTAGAATCATAACCATATAGTTAGTGTAAAATGGTAAACAGTTGGGAGCATGTTCTTTATGAGTGCCCACTATATGAAGAATACAGGTATATATTAAGAGATCAATTTTCTAATTTTGATAGAGGTTTTGAAAATTTATATGTTAAATTCAAGAAATATTATTTAAGCTTTCAAGAATAAATATTAGTTATTTTTTGTTTTATTAGGTTTTTTTTTTATTGTTTTGTCTAATTTTCTAGCTGCCCGTGTTATTTTGACTGTACCGAGTGATGGAAAAATATTTTTTTTTTCTTTCTCTTCTTTTTTTTTTTTTTTTTTGCTGGCTTCCAGGTTTGGGCAGCCTGGGAGTGGGATTGCTGGCGTACACCGTTATTGCACTACCTCTGGGGGGGGGGGGGTGCAGGATTTTTAACGCAAATTGCACTGACAGAGCAATTTGCGTTAAAAATAGTGCCTGCTCCCTGGTGGCGAAGAGGCCTGGTTTTTTTTTGTTTTTTTTTACAACACATCACACATACATAAACACACATAACACTGCAGGCTCACTTGTAGAAGTTCTACTTAAATACAGAATATACAGGTGGAGATGGACATTAGTCTGGGTGCCACCCTTGACATGAAAACGAAAAAAAAGGGGGGGGGGGAGTGACATTCTTGACAAAACCCGAAGCGGCCGACCAGTAATGTCAGTGACAATAGACAACAAGAGCAGGATCGACGCTCTGATCAAAGAGGACGCCTGCATCACAACACGCGAATTGTGTGATACAGTAGATATAGGGAAACTTGCTGTGACATAAAAGAACATCATAAAGAAACTAGGCTACAACAAGGTTTGCGCCCGGTGAGTCCCGAAAATGCTGACAAATGAGCACAAAGAAGCCCGGAAATTCATCTGTACGGAACTTCTCCAGCGCTACGAGAGTAAAGGAGAGCTTTTTCTTTCCCGTATAGTCAGAGGTGACGAAACCTGGATCCCCCATTATCACATTAAAATGAAGAGACAGTCGATGAAGTGGCACCATAAAATTCACCGCGCAAGAAGTTCACAAGACAGCTCTCTGTCGGTAAAGTCATGGTGACAGTGTTTCGGGACAAAGATAGGATCTTGCTTGTGGACTTCTTGGAGCGTAGCACCACTATTAACTCAAATCGATATGTGGAAACGTTGAAAAAGTTGAAAATCCGCATCCATAGAGTTCGATAGCATAAAAACCTTAATGAGGTTCTTCTTCTCCATGACAACGCACGACCCTACACCACAGTGCGCACGATGGAGGTCATTGCAAAACTGGGATGCACTGTTCTTCCTCACTTCTCTCATAGCCTGGATCTTGCACCTTCCGACTATCATCTCTTCGGCACACTGAAGGATGCACTCCGTGGAACTCATTTTTCGGACGACGATCAGCTCAAGAACAGTGGTTCGCGAAGCCCTCGAAGCCCTAAAAGTAAGGGCTTTTACAGGATTGCAATGTATGTGTGTGTGTGTGTGTGTGTGTGTGTGTGTTTAATGGCGCATAAGCTACACTGGCTATAGTGCGCTTGATTGGAATATAGCATCTTACTCAGAGATGGCGGAAGTGCATAGAAAATGATGGTGACTTTGTGGGAAAATAACAGTGTGTTTATTAATGATTGAGGATTAATTGATGTAAAAGGCATATTTCTAGGAATTAAATTTTCTGAGGAAAAACAATAGGAGGCATTACTTTCGTACCGCTCCTCATATGAGATATCTATGCCATCCATTAATGGTGAGAGTAAAGAGAGTTGACCCATCCTCTCGTGTAAGCAGAAAGCCTCAATAATAAGTTTAGGATAATATTACTTATCAAGTGATTACTTGAGAGTTATTTTAGATCATCATCATCAGCCATTTTCAATCCACTGCAGGATGAAGGCCTCTCCAGCAACTTTCCAGTTCCTTCTGTTTTGAGCACTGGCCATCCATTTACTACTCAAAAACTCATGAATTTCATCTATCCATCTCCGCCTTTGTCTTCCAGGTTTTCTTCTAGCTCCTCTTGGGTACCATTCTGTTATTTTCTTAGTCCATCTGTCATCATGTCTTCGAGCTATGTGTCCTGCCCAAGACCATTTTAGTTCTTTAGTTTTGATAAGAATATCCTTTACTTGAGTTTGCTGCCTAATCCATGTGTTGCTCTTCTTATCTAACAGTCTGATTCCCAATATAATTCGTTCCATTCTTCGCTGTGTAGTTCTTAGCTTCTCTTCCATTCTTTTGGTGAGTGCCCAAGTTTCACTTCCATAAGTCATGGTGGGGAGTATACATTGATTCATTATTTTACGTTTCAGACAAACTGGGATATTGCTCTTCAGTATGTGACTATATTTCCTGAATGCTATCCATCCAAAATTTATTCTTCTCTTGACTTCCAGCCATTTATCATTATTACAGCTAATAACTTGTCCCAGATAAGTATATGACTCCACCTTTTCAATTACTGCTCCTTCAATCATTATTTCCCTTTCCGTGGCATACTTGTTCATCATTACTTTTGTTTTAGCCATATTCATCTTTAGTCCAAAATCCTTACTAACTGTGCATAACTGATTAAGATTTTCCTCTAATTCTTTGGGATCGTGGCTTATGACCACAATGTCATCTGCAAATCGTAAATGGTTTAGGTACTCTCCGTTCACATTGACTCCTTTCTGCGACCAGTCTAATCTTCTGAAAGCTTCCTCAAGGGCAGCAGTAAACAGCTTCGGAGATATTGTGTCTCCTTGTCGAACTCCTTTCTCGATTTTAAATTTCCTACTGTCTTTGTCTAGTCTAATAAAGGATGTAGCACTCTCATATATTTTCTTCAAAATCATAATATATGGAGTATCTATGCCTTGTCTTTCCAGTGCCCGAAACATTGCCTTATGCTGTATGGAGTCAAATGCCTTTTCATAATCCACAAATGCCAGGCATAATGGTGTTTTATATTCATTTGCTTTCTCCATTAGCTGTGATATTACGTGAAGGTGATCCATAGTTGAGAATCCTGTCCTAAAGCCAGCTTGCTCTTTCGGTTGATTCTCATCAAGTATTCTTTCTAATCTGTTAGTAATGACCCTTGTGAACAACTTGTAGATATGGGATAACAAGCTAATTGGTCTATAATTTCCAATTTCTGATTTATCTCCTTTCTTATGCAGCAAAACTATGACTGCATTATTCCACTGCTTAGGCATCACACCTTTTCTAATGCACTTTGTGAAGAGCCTTGCCAGTTTTTGTGTTATGTCTCTTCCTCCCAATTTTAACAACTCTACAGTAACTTCATCTTCCCCCGGGGCTTTCCGATTCTTCATTTTCTTCAATGCATGTTCTACCTCATCAGGAAGAATATCGGGTATGTCGTATGTGTTGCTACTTTGCAATTCATGTTCCCCACTGCTGGTATCATTCCCTCGCTCCTTGTATAATTCTCTATAGTAGTCTTCTGGTATTTGAATTATGCCTTCTCTGCTGTTTATAAGTACACCATCGCTATTCTTCAGTTTCAGTATCATTTGTCTTTCTGTATTACTGCTCATGGCTGCTTATTTAAATCCTTTGTTTTCCCTTAATGCTTGTTCTACTTTTCTTGTGTTAAATCTTCTTATATCCTCTCTGAGTCTCTTTCTAATGGCTTTGCATAACTCAGTATACTCAATTTTCTCCCTGTCAGTGTTTTTCTTGCTCTTCATTTGTCGTCTTTGGTTCATCATGACAAGTGTTTCTTGACTAATTTTTTCTTCTTTGGATTTCTGTTTCCCTATAAGTTTCTTGGGCTTTATCACTTTCAGAAAGTTGTAATATTCCTCGTCGATATCTTGGTCCTGAGCAATCTGCAGAAGCTCAAACTTGTTCTTAAGTTCCAGTACATACTGCTTTTTCTCCTCCTCTGTTATTTCAAAGACCTTTGTATTATTTACTCGAGTCAGTTTTTTCCTTTCCTTTCCTACATCTATATCAAGTATACATCTTACCATTCTGTGATCACTTCCAACATTTACCTTATTCAGGACGGTAACATCATTCACAATATATCTTCTGTTAGTGATGATGAAGTCGATTTCACTAGTTGTTAATCCATTTGGACTCTTCCATGTCCACTTTCTGTTCACCCTTTTCTTGAAAAAAGTGTTCATTACTGACATTCCTTGAGATTCTGCAAATTCCACAAGTCTTTCACCTCTTTTATTTCTTTCACCAATTCCAAAATTTCCTATAGTTCCTCTTTCTGCGCTGTTTTGTCTTTTTCCAACCTTAGCATTGAAGTCCCCCATAATAATAGTGTAGTGGGTTTTCTGCTCATCTAGAAGACTCTCAATTTCAGTGTACATTTCTTCAACCTCTTCATCATCATGGCTCGATGTTGGTGCATAAAATCATTATAATCTTTAGCTTGTACCTCTTAGAAATCTTGAGTATTAGTCTTGACACCCTTGGTGATGTACTTTTGAATTCCAAAATGTTGTTTTTAAAATCTTTATGGACCAGAAACCCAACTCCACCTTCACTCCTTTCACTGTTTCCATTGGTGTACAGCAGATTTCCACTTGATAAACTTATAAGTGATTCATTTCTTCTTCTTGTTTCAGCCAAACCAATGATATTCCAATTCACATTTTCTAATTCCTTTTCCAGCTCTAATATCCTGTCTTCACCGATGAGTGATCGTACGTTATAACAGGCCAAGTTCAATTTCCGTGCATGGCAGCCTGGTCGTACCCAGAGATTCTTAGCACCCTCTACTTCCACTCTGATCCTCTCGCTGCCGTAAGAGGGAGAGTGAAAGCTGCTGGGGACTGAGGGCCATTTGTATTGTTGCGCTCTCATTGCTGGAGGGTTTGGTCTTTTCCTCTTCACGCTGACCAGGCGTCTTGAAGAGAACCACTCTACACGTTCGTTGCCACCTAAGTGACGTAACAGGGCTTACCATCGAGAAGGTGTGCATGAGTGGATTTTAGGGAGGCAGGCTAACCGGACTTCTCCTAAATCTTCCGTAATAGAGAGATATTGGATCCATCAGTGTTTTAGGCTGAGTGTCTGATAACACACAGGATACCTGTTCCCCTCTATTTTAGATATGCATGCTGTATTTTATCATAACTCGAAATGGATGGGAGAGTACAGGAATACCCTTCCGGTTCATCCCATGCATAGGTAATGTCAAGTACATGTACATACCTCATGATTAAAAATATATTTTATTAAGATCATTCCGTTTAGCAAAATTTTCCATTTCGATCCCAGAATTATAATTAATTATTGTGTAATCTTCCCATGCTCCATATTCGATTATTTCTTACAGTCAGGTTTTAATTACCCCGCGTCTGCTCTGCCTCATGGTTTTATATGCTTTCCTAGAATTATTCAGGACAACAAGTAAACTTCAAATCACTGGCGTATCATCACGATACGCCAGTGAAAGAGACATCACCCAGGGACGATGTCTCTTTATTGACACTCATGATTATTCTTCTCTTTCGCCTCCCTCCTCCCGAGTCTGGACCCTGGTGCAGCTGTATCACTGGATGATGCACCACTGACTCAAGTATTACTGGGCCGCAGTAGCTTTCAAATGTTATTGAGGACATCTTGTACAGATGATGATAATTCTCTAAGAAAACGTTAATTTTGTTTCTTGTAGAGGAAGCTTCCATAAAAGAGCCAATCAGCTCTGAAGCAATGAAGAGAGAGAGAGAGAGAGAGAGAGAGAGAGAGAGAGACGGAAGGAAAAGCAATTTCCTTCTCCTCTGCTCCCTCCCCCCGTCTCAAACACTGACATATATTGCATATTAAAAAAAAAAAAAAAAAAAAAAAAACATAGAAATATACCTCTGATACAGTATATAATACATCATTATAAAATTCGACTTGGGATGCAATTCCCACCGATTTATTATGATAGAAAGTATTTTCGCTGTAATGTGGATTTGTATCGAGACCGGAGGTCAGAATCTGACTACACTATTGCTACCTCCCATGAGTTTTACTGGGATTTTCAATTCACTAAACAGCGTATAGACCTCAGCGCACACACTTCTATTAACGCAATACACAAAAAACCATATGTGAATTTACGCATTATGACCAAAGTAGTCAACACGCAAAAAAAAAAAAAAAACATAAATAAATAAATAAAAACTCCCAGCTACTAACCAACTGCATTGCTACTTACACAAGAAAACGCAAAACTGTATCACTTGAAAACTTAAAATAAACACTTACGTCAAACACACTGCTGCTTATACGTGCCAATTATATTTGTTGGCGCAGGACGATATAACAATTACTCTTCCTACTCAGCGCATTGATGTCTTTCCTCCAGTCAGTTGCATAACTAGGTTATTGAGAATGTGGCCCTGGCCATAAGGACCGATTCACTGTAGGCGCAGAATCGAGTTAAATAAACACTCACATTAACTGAATTTATAATTAATTTTAGAACCACAACTGCTCTTATCTTGCATAAATTAATTACTGTATTATAAAAAGTCTGGTGCTTTTATATAAAATATGAAAATAATGAAAACCAAAGGCGCATTCCTGACATTTGGGCGCAGGCGCCAAAAATTCTACTTACGCTAATGCCTTCAGTTGTAACAAGTATCCCCTTTCTTTTATGTAAGCATTTGAGGGAGGGGACTGCAAGAAGGGTGCCAGTAAGGTTGGCAGACGAACAAAAGCAAACTGGACTACAAAGATTAACGGCATGTTTGGCGCGGTTTTAAAAACAAGCCCGAGCACTTTACAGTTGTTTATAATCATGGATTAAATATAGGTTTATTGCTTTAGCCCAAAACATCAAACGACAATCATGACAAATTAATACAAATTTAAAAAATAATATAAATAAAATTGCACAATATGGATACCATAAAATTTCATGGACAGTATCCTTCAATCACAGCTAGCTGTAGTGTTTGTCGGATTAAGTGAAGAATAATTGCCTGCAGCCGAATAATAATCATATTATTCGAAGGATATTTTTCCATAAATAATAAAATTAACAGAAACTTTATAAAATTACAGGAACAACTTTAAGTCCAAATATAAAATTAAACATCAAATTTTCAAAAAAAAAAAAAAAAAAAAATTCAATTCTTTTTAAGTATATAGAGGAACATGTTTCAACCTAGAAGCAAAAGGAACAGGCGCATAACTATCGCACCTGTTCTCTTCAGTGCTTCATAAGCATTGAAGTGAAGCTTTGTTAAGTGCCTCCCTGTTAGCCTTGTTAATGCTTCATAAGCATTGAAGAGAAGCCTTGAAGCATTTTCGCGGCATGTTTCAGCTTAAAAACTTTTTTAACTCGCTGGGCGTTGTTCCTCTAGCACCCGTCTTGAGTTTGCCCAGATCTGTGGGGTATCCTGTAAGTCCCTTTACTGTAGGTTGTTTCGAGTTCAAAACTGAGGCATCTTTTTTTTTTTTTTTTTTTTTTTCCTCCTTTCTTTTTAAGGTGCAACCAGAATTCATTAACAGTGGAAGGTTTGCTAATGACTGTCTGAGAACATGAACGCCGACGGCCTGAGAAATGTTTCCATACTCTTATGTTTCTGTTTACAGATTTTCATAATCGTTTCCTTTTTTGTAAACGAAAAAATAAAATAATAATAATAGATAAAATAAAATTGTCATTAAAATGAAAAGTTATGGCAGAGACAAGTATTTCACATAAGAAAAAAACATATATCCAACTCAATGGAAGACGAGGAACACGAGATAATCAAACGAAAAAAATACACCTCAGAAACTGCAACTCGGATTGATGCGTACGCAACATGATACGAGTATCATGTTGCGTACATGTATATCCATGAAAAGTGATCCCCGGATGTATTGACCGGTGTGCGTTAACGAGATCTTTGATGAAGACATGGACGACCGACCAAGAAAGACTGAACAGTTGCTTTGTATATTCTAGGCCAAACACAGCCGTAATTATTCTGAACCCTGCGAAAGTAATCTTTTAACTACTGCTATTCCCAAGCGGTAGTTAAAATATTCAGAGATATAGATATAGTTTTTTATTTGTTAGTTTTGAATTGACGATGTCTCTACTCCCTGGGCTGGCCCTATTTACAAAGAAAACTTATTCACTAGCAATCATCTGATATCATGTTAGTTTGCAATTTCAGTGTTTATGTCATCGTCGTTTTAAGTGACGGAAAATTAAGATGGAATTGATGCAGAAATAAAAAATCAAAAAGTCTCAAAAATGTATGGAAATTAATGTGAAAGTAATCACGAAGGCAAATTTTTATTGATAAGCAAAAAGTCAGTGACAACTGTTAAACGTAAAGCTGGAAATTTCCGAAAGGCAATAAAAATTGAATGCTAAATAACTTCTTCAAAAAGATGACTTTTTCAAAAAAAAATAATAATAATAAATAAATTCAAATGACAGATCGTATGAGAAGGATCCCACAACAAATAGAGGGAAGAATTTTAACCAAGGAAAACTATTGTATTTTTCTATTTATTTATTGTTATTATTTTTTATTTATTTATTGTTATTATTATTTATTTATTTATTATTATTATTTTTTATTTATTTATTTATTTTTTTTTTTTTTACTTCAGTGGAAATTTCTTATACGGACTAAACATTTGAGGGCTGTTTATTTATTTATTTTATTTTATTTTAGTCGATTTTTCTCAATCCAAGTGATTCCTACTGCTCTGGCCCAACAAGGATTAGCCTTCGCAATTTATCTCTGCCGATTGTAAACATAGTCAAAGCAAAATGTAGGGGGGGACTCTAATCATGAATTAGAGTCCCCCCTAATCATGAATTAGAGTCCCTTAGGATGCAATTCCACGGACCTGGCTAGATGAGCAAATGGATCCTATAAGTGGTTTCGCCACTTAAAATAAATAAACTTGTCATTCGTTTAAAGAGGTCTGGGTTGAAATCCCATCAAAGACCAGGGAAATTCTTATAGATACTGTGTTTTCCGTCGGTGGTGTAGTAAGCCGATGTCAGGCGAAGGAGGGAGTATGGTTTCCCCATAAGGTTTTCAGCCCATGAACACAGATTTTTACACAAATTATACACAGAAGAAATATAATATAATTCAAGATGCTGACGCTCCGTAAAAAAATCCAAAAAAAAAATAATGAAATGGTTGGAATACTGAGTGCTATCATGAATTTACAAAAAAAGTTTTCGTAATGCAACTTCTTACCTTAAGCTGTATTAATATTATTATTATTATATTATGCTAAGCTGGTTTTAAAACGCTTATACATTTAAATGTTCATTTTAAGTATTATAATAAGTTTGAGGAAATAATAATAATAATAATAATAATAATAATAATAATAATAATAATAATAAACACAACCAGGCCAATCTCCATCAGGAGAGGAACCTTTCAGGAAGATGCCCTGAGCCCATTGTGGTTCTGTCTAGCACTTAACCCGCTATCTACCATGCTCAACAGTAACAAGTACGGATATAACCTCAAAGAAGGAAGGAAGAACCTGTACACCCTCACCCACCTGATGTACATCAAGCTCTACGCGAGAACCGAGAAGCACCTTCAGCAACTACTCCAGTTCACCGAAGAATTCAGCAACGATATTAGGATGGAATTTGATCTATACAAATGCAAAACCCACGGATTGCACCAGAGAAAATGAGTCAACCGAAACTACCAGCGGCAGAGTGGTAAAGAGATCGAAGCCATGGCAGAGGGAGAGGCCTACAAATACTTGGGAATGATGCAGGCTCAGCAGTTACAGCACAAGGAAATTAAGGCCTGCCTGACCGAAAAATATCATCAGAGACTCAGAAGCCTGCTGAAAGCAAAGCTGAACGGAGGGAACACAGTTAAAGCCATAAACACCTATGCAGTCCCAGTGCTAACATTCTCCTTCAGGGTCATAGATTGGACTAACACCGAGCTGGAGGATATCATGAGGAAGACAAGGACAATGATGACCAAGTGCCCCCAACACCACCCGAAATCTGCCGTGGAGAGACTGACAATTGCCCGGGAAGGAGGAAGGGGCCTGATTTACCTCATCGAGCAACAGAAGACAGCGATAGTTAACCTGAAGGATTACTTCCAGAAACACACAGCAGCACTCCACCAGGCTATAAGGAAGATAGACAAGCGGTATACCCCACTCAACCTAAGCGAGGAGTCCCCCCACAACCAGCAGGTAAGCTAGAAAGATGGGCCGAGAAGGCACTCCATGGCAAACACTACAATGATCTCCATCAAGATCACATAGATAAAATTGCTTCCAATGCATGTCTCACAAGCGGGACGCTCTTCCCCGCCAACCAAGACCAGGTAATCAACACTAGGAACTATAGAAAATACATCGCCAAGGAACCCGGAGTGTCGGATGACACATGTCGACGATGCCACCTGGCCTCAGAAACGATCCAACACATCACTGCGGAATGCAAGGTGATCACCCAGACTGAGTACACTCATAGACACGACCAGGAAGCCAGGATAATAAATCAGAAGCTAGCAAGGAAATACCAGTTGGTCGAAGAAAGTGTACCATACTATAAGTAAGAACCCCAGGCAGTACTACAGACCCGAACCCACAAGCTGTACTGGGACCGCGCCATAATAACGGATAGGACAATTGCGCACAACAGACCGGACATAACCCTTGTGGACAAGAGGGAAAAGGCTACCTATCTGATTGACATAGCGGTACCCAACACTGGCAACCTGCAGAAAATCCATGGAGAAAAGCTCAAGAAGTACACGAACCTAAGACAGGAGATCAGAGAGATGTGGCATATGCAACAAGTAACGACCAACCCGATCATCGTGTCAGCCACAGGTATAGTGCCAAAGACCCTAAATAACAGCCTAGCACCAATAGGTCTCCTAGCGAACACCTACAAGGAACTCCAGAAAGTAGCAATCCTGAACACCTGTAGATAGTCAGAGAATTCCTCGACCAACAGTAACACCACACATAACAACAAACCCCCTGTGTACTTGGTAGCAATACCCGTCACGAGGTGGAACCCCCGATCAGGGAGAAATAATATAAGAGCAACAACAATAATAATAATAAATATATAAAGTCTTCTCCAAATGGCACCTCCGTAGCCAGGTGGGAAGGAGCAGCACACGCTTCTTGATCAGACCGGGGTTAGAGCCCGTCACCACCAAATACGGAGGATGCGGAAAGGTCAGGGAATGACCACCGCATATCTAGGAGCAATATGGCCTTAGTTGCTAATGCTCCTAAAAACCAAATAAACAAACAAACAAATCTTCTCCAATACAAGATAGAAATGTAAGAGCCAATGTGGGCCTGAGGTGGGGGAAGGGAAGGGAGGAGCAAGATTTTCGATTAGGGAACGGGAGAGTTAAAAATTATTTTAGCGTTCAGTTGGTGTCTGGATGCAATCATTTCTATGTTAACGTGTCCTTACATCAGAAAAAACTTCAATAATGATCGTTTTTCATACAGTTGCATATTAGACAAAAACAGCATTTAAATTCCTTAATTCAAAAGTTTAACGTGAATATAGATGAAAGTTATGCAACCAAAGGCAGAGGTATGTTTAGATGATAAGATTTATAAAAACTGTAACTCTTATCTTTCAAATTGCAAGGAGCAGTTAGCATAACGATAAACGAAGGCACTGACCTACAGGGAATTCGACCTTAGATGCATGCTACTTAAAAGAAAATAAATAAAACATTGTTATCTCCAACAGCTGTATATAAATGAATTTAGAGAACATCGAATTTTTCGGTAATCGACTGTTCGACTTTTATGAGATTTTACATCCGCTACTTGAATTGCGAATGGATACAAACAAGAAAATTTTGAACTGGTGTCCATACAAGCAACTATTCAAACTTCGTTTATCAGCAACTGACATGGCCACATACCACAAACACCAGTTCTATTGTGTTTGGATGTTCTATTATTATGTTATTTACTGAAAGGAAAGTTTCTGTTATCTTTGTATTGGTCAATATTTTGATTGGAAATATTCCACAGAGGAAATCTGTAATCCCTAATGATCCTGTATATCAGAGGACAATTTTGTGCTTAGAAGTAAGCCTGTTATTATTATTAGTAGTAGTAAAAAATTCTCCTTTTATGGGACTTTTTCCACTCCGCGATGGGTACTGGTACCAAGTGCATGGGGTGGTTGGGTTGGTTGTGTCGGATCACTATTATTATTATTATCGTTGGTCGAGGAACTCTCTTACACAATACTGTATGAGATATACTTAAATGATGCCAATTTTGTAACTACTTAGTAGTTGGCTACGTATATACATGATGCTATAGCACAAACCTATACGTTAGTTAACTTCTTCGTAACCTGAGGCTATTGCCCTAAACAAATTATGTAAGGGCAGCATTCACCCCAGGACCCTGGAATGGGCTTACCACCCGGTGAATTTAACTGAACGCCTGGCTAAAATTTAAGCGATTCTCGCGGTACAGTATGGTCTGCTCACTGCTCTCAATCAATATTAAATACGGTTAATTCGAACATACTATGCGATCGAGGTAAATGCGACAGGATATAATGTTAAATTATGCAATTAATTGTTGCTCTGGATCGCTTAAGTTACATTTATAAATAACAGAAAATTTTATAATATTGCGAAGTATTACACTTCCCCACTCGGCTACTTCATAATGCTACCGGGCTGGCAAAATTTTCTGGGGAGAACGCTGTAAGGGTGATAAATAATTTTAATAGAATTTTGAAACTTATAATAGGAAAAGATATTTGAAATGACTTGAATAAGAGAAGAATTGTTGTTAAAATATAAAATTCTTTATCCAGTTCAAAAAATATAGTTAAATTTAATTATTAATAATTTTAACATTATTCTTGATCAGGAAAATGAGCAAAGAAATTCTTTATATAACTTAAGGAATCCAAAGGCAATAGTACTGTATTGCCTCACCCTAGGGTACTGAACAGATTTGGAGAAAGGCATACATTGAACATAATTAATAATTTGTTACAAGTGTTGATTTTAGATTTAGGAGAAATTATTCTGTTTCCAAATCAAAATGTTTAATTAGAAGATTTTGGATTTTCAATTATCCAGTAGATTAGATTAATTTCATTTCTTTCTTTCTTTGTTATTTTATGTTTGGAAAATGGTTTTAATTTGTTGAATTATAACCTGTTGTCAAGGAATTTAATTTTCTTAACAAGTTTATTTATTGTAAACAAAACGTTTTGAAGAATAAATTGTATTGTATTATTATTTTATTTATTTATTTATTTACTGAAAGAAAGTTTCTGTATTTTCTTTGTACTGGTCAAGTTCTGGATTGGGAATATTCCACAGGGCAAATCTGTAGTCCCTAATGATCTTCTGCATCGCAGGAAAATTTTGTACTTAGAAGGAAGTGCTATTAACGGTTTGCTACAAATGCATTCAAATTTATGGGGATAAAATATAAATACAATAAGTAAACATTATTTTATGATCGTTTTCTTTAAAAGTTTTAACTTGAAACGTTGTCCATATACAAATGCATTCAAATTTATGGGGATAAAATATAAATACAATAAGTAAACATTATTTTATGATCGTTTTCTTTAAAAGTTTTAACTTGAAACGTTGTCCATATAGTAGAATGGTATTAAGGGTAAGTTGCTACAATGGATAAAAGGATGGTTGAGAGGGAGAAGACAGAGGGTGGTAATCAATGGGTGCTGCTCTTCGTGGACTAATGTTATTAGTGGAGTCCCACAGGGTTCGATGTTGGGTCCTCTGTTGTTTTGTATATTTATCAATGATATTGATGAAGGTATATCAGGCTTAGTGTCGAAGTTTGCAGATGATACAAAGGTTGGCAGGGTTGTTAATGACAGTAATGGCAGTGTGCTACTGCAACAGGATCTAGATAATTTGGGCAGATGGGCTAAGAAGTGGCAACTGAAGTTTAACCTTGACAAATGCAAAGTACTGCATATGGGTAGAAGTAACCCCAGAGAACGTACCAACTGTGTGGTACTACACTTAAGGTGGTAGAAAATGAAAAAGACCTGGGAGTAATTGTGCAGTCAGATATGAAGTTTTCTGAGAAATGCAGACAGGCTGCCAGGGCAGGTCATGGGGTTTTGTCAATGATATATAGCAATTTTGCTAGCAGGTAAACTTGTCACAAGATTACGATTATGCAAATAACTTACGTTATTTGCATAATCGTAATCTTTTAACAAGTTCGTCCATTTCCACAGCACCCATACATTTCTACAAATACTGCAGATATCTTTAATAAGACATCAAATCAGCATGAGCCACCTAGAATCTCCAGAATTAACTACTGTACTTTATATTTAACGCGTATTGAGTTACACTGATCATAGGCTGTGAGAGATAACAACCATACATCAAGAATACTCGATGGTGAGCTGCATTTGTTAATGTTTCGCGGCGCACCTGGAATTTTGTGCCATATTGGTTGGTTATGTCTGTTTTAGTCTAATGTTCCTAAAGTGCGTGTCGCGATCTTCTTTAAGTGTATCGCGAGATTAGTGAATACAGTACAACGTCTTTTCGTGTGTGACTGAAGTGAAAAGAATTTTGGGACCCACTGTGTATAGCCTACACAATTCTTTATTGTGTAGGCTATACACAATAAAGAATTGTCAATCGGGATAAGGTCATCGTCTGATGTTGTTACATGTAGGACGCGAAAAAGGGTTCAGAGTAAATTCAGAAAAGGAAAAAGTAAGGCGAGAAGCTGATACGATAAGGTATACAAATTGTCATAGCAGGAGACTGTCGAAAACGTATTCAGAACATTGAAAATCTAGTATTGGGAAAACTGACGGAGTTAATCACTTATCATAAACTCTTCAATAAATAACTGATTCTGACTCAGACTGGGAGGTATACAGGGGAATAACGCCTTTATTTCCCTAGCCCAAATCTGTTCTAAAAACAAAAATTATTTTAAGGAATATTTTGGATATTTTGCAACGTAAAGAGTTATTATAGACATTTATAAATTAATTTTAATAAATTTAAATAGAATACCTCTGAATTCGATCACGTATGCCCAGAGCAATAAAAACACACAAGAAAAGTCTTTTATCCATTACACTACTGGTCCGACTGTTATCATCATATTTATAATAACTTGATTTACAATGTCAGTCATTGTCGCAAACGCACTAATTACTTAATTTTGTATTTAAAATTCAAACCTTATTAAATTCTGATTAATATCATATACTCGATTCCTGGTTGAAACTTCTCGAATGTTATATGATTTATCTTTGTAGCTGCAAAACTCTAGGCCAATATCGTAAACAAACATATATACAAGGGCGATTTTGATAATGTATAATAGAATATGGACAGAGTGTCTCACAGGAACGCATCATTTGTTTATACCAACTAGGTGGTACTTATTCCAACATTCAATTTCCTCTGGCTGAAGGCAAATTTCCATACACCTATTCTGCGGCCATCCTTTTTCAGTTTAAATGTACTTGTATATTCCCTTGTGTTTATAAGTCATGCCTAACTTCTTGGCTTTCCAAACCTTTGCAACTGCAATATTTCTTAGGCGGAAGACTCTTCTGCATCTGGAAGCCTTGGATTTGTAATGCGGTATGGTGTATGCTGAATTACCTAAAGTTCTGTGAAATCGTGGATGCTTGAGTCTGCTATATCCACTACAACTCCAGCTCTTTTCTGTTCTCGGCAGCTCCTGGCACTGCTAGCTTTCCAACAGACTGTGAATAGATGTAGCTCTCTCCAATGAAGTTTGGACTTTCTCTGAAATTTAATTATATGTATATTTATTTTTTATATAATTTGATTATTTTCAGTTTGTTCATATCAATCTTTTTTAGTGGTGGCAGGTTTTTTCCCTCCCTGTACTTGAGCAAACAGGAGAGGGAGTATATAAGAGTACTGCTAAATTACGTGTAACTGACAGTGGGGTTGCCATTAGTTGGCTGGGACCGCTTTAAGTAATAAATATCAATATCAAAATGCCCTATAACAACACATTATTGTCGTAAATAGCAGTCTACCTGAATAACTGTATAAAAATTCATATGATGATTGTTTTTCGTGAAATTGAGTATCAAATTCAACCTTCAGTTTTAGGTACTCTAATTCCAGTGGTTACCTGCCATAAAGATCTCGGGGTATATTTTGATCCGAAGCTGAAATTTAATGATCACACAGAATACCTCCGGAAGCGTTTTAACACCCTACGCTGGAGCGCGAAACAACACTTACTTCATTCCAACGATGCCGCAACCACTACCAGATATCTTCAAGCCACTGTTTATCCGGCTATTTTATATGCTGCTGAAATTTGGGCATCTGCGTCGCCTTCACTTCAAAAACCGGTGTTCTCGTGTGAATACTGAACCCTGAAATGGGCCACAAATAAGCATCGCCGACCCCCTCAATTGAGAACAACTGACATGGCTGAGCAGCTAAATGTACCCAGGATCCCGAGGTTAATTGACAGCAGGCGTTTAATGACTTCAGTAAAAATGTACACAGGAGTAATAAACGCCCCAAACATCTGGGATTTCTGTCAGTGGCACAGTCCTACGCCATCCTTGAGGTCAGAGCCCACACTAATCCTCAAATACAACCGGTTGAAACTGTGTAGTCGGTTCCTACCTGCCCAGGCACTCCCCAAAATTCAGGCACTGCTCCGTCTTGGAGTCGACCTTCAGAAATTAGCTACCGACTACAAATACCGTCACATGCTCCTCGAGTGGATTCCATCTATGGAACTGGGATAATTTCCTCCATATGACGTTTAGTCCTCATTTTTCATAATTACAATTTACATGTTTGTAACTCATAATTTACATGTTTGTAACTCTTAATTTCCATGTAACGGTAATTTTTTTCCTTTTTGCCAATTAATTTCATTTATAATTTCATTTATAATGTAAAACTCCTGGCCATGTCGCCGTGTTGAGTATTATTGTCTCTAGTACATGTCCTGTACTTATTAGCAATAAAGAATTTATTTATTTAGATTATACTCAATACTTAATTACTTCTAGTACAAAGTTTTGGTTTGAACATTAATCATTATGCAATACAATGTACCGGTATTTCCTGCTGCTCGCTATTGGAGAGGAAGAAAATTAGATTTACAACTTCCTATTCTTGCTATTTATCTGAGAATTCGAAAACTATGCAAGATAATATGTTCGTAGTGATTTAGTTGAAGAGGGAAATATCAGATCACAGTCAAGGAATTTAAAAACTTTTACTCCTATTTGCTGATTTCATGTAATACAGCTTAAAAAGTAGACGCAATATAAATCAGTGGTTCCCGACCATTTCAAATTTATGGTGCATCCAAGGACCATTTAGAAACCGCTGTAGAACCGTTTTTATCAATGAAGTATATTTGTAAATATTTCGAAAATCTCCAGAGAACAACAAAACAATTATTTTTTAAAGGTTTTGTTGCTAGAACTATTTTGTATATAAAGAGTGTTCCACAACATGTAGGCTATAATTTTAGGATCGATTCAGGACCTTAAAACAATGAAAGAAGTTTATATAAAAACAGGTGACCGATTCTGAACGTTTACGGAACTATGCCTCTTTGAATTTTAAAATGTGGCTATGGAGTTCTGGATGATCAAAAGTAATAAAAATAAATAAATAAGAAAAAGCAGAAACGTACCTAGTAAAACGTTTGTTCATACTAGGTACTTATTCATTTATTCTTATTTTTTTATTTTTAAACATTCAAAACTCCAGCTATTCTTTAAAATTCAATCAGCTATAGCTCTATAACCGTTCAGAATCAGACACATGTTTATGTGAACTTTTTTCATCGTTTGGATCCTGAATCGATCTTGAAAGTACGGTCCACCTATTACAAAACACTTTGTACATCAGTGACTGGCAACCTATTCCACTATATGAGTTACTTTAAGAAATTCAGTCTCGAGAACGTCCTAGTACATTTTGTGAATAACTCATGCATAGACTTCCCCCCCCCCCCCCAAAGTGTATCTAGGATTGCAAACCTTCTCGATTTACAAATGCAAATCGCAAATCTCACATTTCACTTCATGTTAAGCGGAACAGCGAAAATGGCGCTTCAACTTTTTTTAATTAACACATCTTGATTTGATTAAATTAAGATAATTCAATCCCACGTTATAATGACTGACTGAGCAAATTTTCAGCTTGATGAAGAAAGCGTAGAGAAGTAAAATAGAAAAAAAAAAAGAAAGAAAAGAATGAAAGTAAAAAAAGCAGACTTAATACGTTGGAAGGAGAATTAATGGTGAAACAATTTTGTTTTTACCTGTACAGAGTTCAGGAAACATTTCGACACGCAAAACAGGAAAAAACAGACATGTAATAAATGATAAAAATGAAACAGGCATCAAGTGCACTGCAGTAATAAGAATTTTTTTTTTTTTTTGTTACAACGATCATTTTTCTTTGTTTTAAGCTCGAATATTTGTTAATTTTGTTGATGACATACACAACATTCTGTATATTGAAAATAAATGATATTTGTAAAATATAACAGAATTAGTGATGTTTTTTCTCTTGGGGGTTGACTGAAAGATCTCTCATTTACACAATACCATCACACGATACTGTGTGCCTTGCATGCTACATCACTTCCTTCAGGTAGACGTCCGACAGTTCTGCTGCCTATCTCGAATTTGAGGTTTAAAAATATAGCAATCCTAAGTGCATCCCTATTGGGGAAATATTGTAATTTTTTATTTTAAAAAAGGCATTAAGTAGGTACATAAAAATTTAAAGTTCTATTTCTATGAACAACACTGCAAAGCGAATATTCAAAAAATACAGCAGGGGCCGACAAATGGTCAATCAAATTGACCATTTGTCGGCCCCTGCTGTATACTTACGAATAAATAGGAAATTCTGAAAATCAGCCACTGTGGAGGAGCTCCACCGTTCGTGGAGTTCAACCATTTAATTATTATTCGCATCAAAATTTCTTTCATTCTACTAACACGTCAAAATAAAGAAGGTCTTTATTTATTATTATTTTTTTTATTTAATATTTTTGTGAAACTTCTCAGGGAACTTCTCTTTTTGCGAAACTTATCACCCAAACACACACACGGACCCTACGTTGGAAACACTGCTACAGTATAAGCGTCTACGGTACACAATGTATATGAAACCTCTTTTTCCATCGCACAAATTTGTTATCTGAGTAAACGGGTCGTTAGATTTCTGAGAGAAACTGGGGAAATATCTAACAAAGTTCAGCAGATTTGTTCCCGACAGCTTGGCAGTAGTGGATCTAGTAGGGGGACACCCCCCTCATCAAGGCTTGAGTAAACTGCAACAAATAACGTGTGTGTTATGTTATTAATTCAGTTGGTGTAAATCACATGTTATCGAAACAGTTAGTTCCGACCCTGGAGGCAATATTCGGACGCAATATCAGTAAAATTCGGAGAAAATATCGGTAAATTATAAAATTTTTCTTATAATTTTAAAAATTAATAAATCATTGTTTTCCGTGACATAAAGAAAGCCAGAGAGAGAGAGAGAGAGAGAGAGAGAGTGTAGACGATCATTTAGAGGCAATCCCCGTATAACACGGTACTTCTACAACACGGTTTCGCTCTAACACGATTGATCAAGTGCGGCAATTCTTGCACAGCACAGTGCTTACATAATAATTATAACTTCTTTATTGCTGCTAAGTACGGTACATGTACTAGTAACAATAATTCTCATCACGGCGACATGGCCAGGAGTTTTACATTATATATGTGATTAAATAGGCAAAAATTACAGTTACATGGGACATTATGAGTTACACAAAATTAAACATGTAAAAATGAAATTATAATAATAGGAAAATATAAAGAGGAACTGAACGTCGTAACCCAGTTTGGAGGAATTTATCCCAGTTCCACAGTTGCAATCCACTCGAGGAGCATGTGACGGTATTTGTAGTCGGTAGCCATTTTCTGTAGATTGACTCCAAGACGGAGCAGTGCCTGAATTTTGGGGAGTGCCTGGGCAGGTAGGAATCGACTACACAGTTTCAACCGGTTGTATTTGAGGATTAGTGTGGGGTCTGACCTCATTTCTGATGCGCTTGCACTATATTTATACATAGTATAGACGGCAGAGGATTGTGTCATTGACAGAAATCCCAGATGTTTGGGGCGTTTATCGCTCCTGTACATTTTTACTGTAGTCATTAAACGCCTGCTGTAAATTAACCACAGGAGCCTGAGTACATTTAGCTGCTCAGCCATGTCAGTCGTTCTCAATTGAGGGGGTCGGCGATGCTTATTTGTGGCCCATTTCAGGGTCCAGTATTCACATGAGAACACCGGTTTTTGAAGTGAGGGTGACGCAGATGCCCAAATTTCAGCAGCATATAAAATAACCGGATAATTTTTTTTTTAGATAGATATATATATATTTTTTTTTTATTAAAACATGAACAGTAGATACATTTTCAACAACAACTATTTACATTCTATGTACAAAAGCAAATAAGGAAAGATAAAGAAACTTTTTAGAACGAAATACAAACGTTTCAACATTTCAATTTCAGGAATTAAGAAAACAGTTTCTTGGCATTGGATCATTCTCATATTAAGTGTCACACGCTGAAGGTGATGGACTGTTCAGTGATGGTGAACAGGTGACCGTCACTGTTCCATTCACTGTTAAGATGATCCACAGTTTCTGGTCTTTTGCAGTGGAATTCGAGTAGAAGTCTGCTCTGCAACTTCCTCCGTAGGCTCCACTTCAGATGTTGCGCCGATGTGTCGACAGGAGGCACGTCGTCACTGCTTCTTGTGTGCTTCAAATAGAAGTTGTAAATGATGGCCTTGGCCGCAATGAATAGGAAGTTGCAGGTGGTGTGTGCTGTCTGCTCGGAGTGAAGCAGGTACCAGTAGTCCTCCGGAGTGTGGACGTGATTGCAGGCAAGCTTTGCTGCATCCAAAGCGTATTTGACGAGTTCCTTGTTCACGGGGCATGCCAGGAATGTGTGTTCCAGGGTACCTGGAGTGGCGCAGAACAGGTAGTAGTTTGAGGAGCGTAACCTGAAGATTTGTAGCTTGACTTGGGTGGGAAGGATGTTGTGCCACAGTCTCTACTGGATGTCTGCATCCGATTTGGAACATTTCGTCCTGTACAGAAGGTTCCACTGAAAGTTAGATGGCGGCTTGTGGTGAGTGGAGAGGGGTGCAGGGACAGCTTGGCAGGTGGATGACGGGAAAATCGTGGTTGTATGGCGAAACATGATTAGCTGATAGACTTTTTTAGAGGGTGCAGGAGACAGAGGTACCGTGTCTTCTGGTGATGTGATGACGAAGGTTGGTGTAGGTGAGGATCCAGTGACATTTACAATCCCTTTAGTTGTAGTGATGTCTGAAAGAGCTTGTGTGATCGCTGATTTTAGATGTCTGTGTTGCTGCTTTGCATTTATGGTTTTAATGGGCAAATCTTCTGATCCTTTCCATTCAAGGCTTGGTGTCAGGAGGTCGCCTATGGTTCTTATCATTTGCAGGGTCTATTATTCTTTTATTGTAGAAGAGCAGTTCTGAAAGTATTCCGGGAAAGGATGTTCTCTCAAGATTATGGTGAAGATTTGGCTTTTTCCAGCGGTACAATGCGTCTTTATAAAACGGCGGTAGTTTGAGTGGTGCTGGTGCCATATCCATTCTCAATATTGCTGAAAGAGATAGTCCTCTAGTGGATGTTGCTAGTAGTTTATCCGTAGTGTCGGAATGTGGGTATTTTGTTTGCAGCGTCTTAAGAAAAAAAGGTGATCCGGAATGATGTGATTTTGTCGTCAAGAGAGACCAACCCTTGACCCCTGTGAGTAAGTGGCTGGCTAAGTTTGGAGCAGGACATCCGATTGGTTTTGTTCCAAAGGAAGCTTCGGACATGCCTGGATTTGGTGGAGGAAGCAAATAACCGGATAAACAGTGGCTTGAAGATATCTGATAGTGGTTGCGGCATCGTTGGAATGAAGTAAGTGTTGCTTCGCTCTCCAGCGTAGGGTGTTAAATCGCTTCCAGAGGTATTCTGTGTGAACATTAAATTTCAGCTTCGGATCAAAATAGACACCAAGATCCTTTGGGTACTCTCATCCCAGGTAACCACTGGGATGAGAGTATCCAAAACTGATGGTTGAATTACTGTTGGTTGCTGTTTCAATGAGTAAATCATTATTGCAGATTTTGAAGGGTTAAGGTTTAATCCAAACATCTTCAAGTCAATTGAAAGAGCGGCCAAGTTCTCTGTGATTGAAGACGTAATTGACATTGGGTTTGCAGATGGTGGGATTAAGGTAAGAAACTTTATATCGTCGACATATTTAGAGCATCATCACGGGGACTCATGAAAGGAATTAGAATGGCTGAGAAAAGAAGGCCAGACTGGGCGCCACCTTGTGGGACTCCTGCATTGATTTTTCTTGTACAGTGGATCTTCTTCATTGTGAGGTGGACACTTCTATTCCTCAATAAGGCGGTGAAGAAAGCTAGTAGGTCTCCATTAATCCTGAAGAAGAATTGCAGAAGACTGAGAAGGGCTGTGACGTCTAGGCTGTCAAAAGCAGCTTCAATATCGGCGTATACAATGGGTAGAGAATTGTCGCAACCTCGCATAACAAGGTATTTTTCAGCTTTTGTGTTGGACGTAATTTTTCAGCATTTTCATTCTTTTTTGTGAATCCCCGCTTTTGGCTCTCTAATCTTAATGCAAAAAAAAAAAAAAAAAAAAAAAATTACATACAGTTATATAGATTGGGTAATCCCCGTGTTAGGTTCTGTGCTATTGAACTTGTGGAAAAATCTAGATTTCAAAGTTTTATTAATATTGGATAACGTGCCAGGCCATCCAAAAGATTTAAGTCATCCAGAAGTAATGTTCCTACCACCTAGTCCAACCTGTTTAATTAGATCAAGGCATTATATTTACCTTTGAAACTCATCACATCAGAAAATCGTTACAATGGATTTTGGAAAAAATTGATTCCGAATCGAATTGATGGAAAATTGAAGTGATAGAGGCATGGAAACATTTTTTAATTGTGGACTGTATCGGAATCATAGCTTTATCGCTCAAAGAAGTAAAACTGTCAACATTAAATGCGTGTTGGAAAAATGTATGGCCAGAGCCAGTTCCATTCAGGAAATATGGTCGAACCGACAGAAAACAGAATCCGTGCGATCGTAGAACTTGCTACGTCGGTAGGAGGGGAAGGTTTTGATGATGTAACACTACAGCCCTCGTGTGTAGCACAGTTGATAGAATCACACGGCGGGTGGAAAAGACCTGAGTTTGAATCTCATCGATGACGGGAGGAATTTTTATGGGTCTTTTTCACAAAGTGGCTGAGTTATTTGGTCTCAGACGAGAGTATCGTGGTTTTTTTCTCCCGGAAACTCGGGTTTTTCGTCCGGAAAAATAGAAAATCGACCTCAGAACGCAATATGAACACACAGAGCAACATAGCCTTAGTCACCGATACTCCTAATAAAAAAAAAGATATGATTACTGAAGATGTCCAAGTGTTAATGGTAGAAAAACAGGCTGCCGGAAATGGCATCGGAGGCAAATCAAATAAATTCAGAGGATGATAGCGCAGATGAAAATTTTTAACTTACAAATTTTACATAAAAAGTATACGGAAAGGCATAAAGTTAACCGAGAAATTAGAATTTTATTTTCTGAATTCAGATTCTTCGACTGAAAGGAGCCCAAAGTTCAAAAGGGAGCTTCAAAAATGCTTAGTTCCATACAATGAAATTACAAAGATCTATCAAGCAAAAGCAAACAAACCCAGATTAATGAATTTTTATGGAGAGCAAAAGATACACGAAATCTAGAATGGTGTATTTTTGTCAGTTTTGTTAAAGAAATTGTGTAGTTTTGTTACTCTTGGAACGTAACCCCCCCTTTTGTACTTTTTCTTAGTCCCGTATAACACGGTTTCGCCCTACCGACATTTTATAGGAACCTAACTACCGTGTTATACAATGGTTACCTGTATATGGCTCCCTTCCCTACATTTCAGCGTAAATTTCATGCCAAAGGTAATTTTTCGGCACCCCCACTCTTCCATACAGTTGCAACCAGAGATGGCAACCCTCCCTGTTTCACTACTGCTACGTCCTTGAATGTCTTGCACATCTATACACCTCATGACATAAAGAATGCGGAAAATTACTCTCCACACAGTAAGAGATAACGGCCATAATTTCTTACATGCAGTACGGTATATAATAAAAGCAAAAAATAATGTTTGTATTCATAAAGTTAATGGCGAACACTAAATATTTATGAAAATTCGAAAAAAAAATAATTATATTGAATTTCTTATTCATTATCTTTTGAAATTAGGAGCACATAAAGGTTGCTTATATGCGCCTTGCGTTTACCACACTTGTACTTATTTCAGCTCTTACACGATTTTTAAAATAAAAAATGAAGAAGCGAAGCCAAAAAATAGTGTTTTTAGTATCATCTGAAACTTTTTTCTTGCAAAGGGTTTTGCCTAATGTCTTGACTAATCTAAACAATTATTGTGACGAAGTTATAAGATTGCTGGATGCAAGGAAATAACTTTGACTATTATTATTTACCTTGGCTTCAGCAAAGCAATTGATACGATTCCCTACGAAAAATTGTTATATAAATTGGAGGAAATTAGGTTCAGTGATAAGATCCTTCGTTGGATCAAAAGCTGGCTAAAATATAGGATTCAGAAATTAACCATAAATGTATTCGGGGGTGGGCCAGTGTGTCAAGTGGAGGCGTTCAGGGATTAGTATTGGGGCAGACTTCTATTTTTAATCTTCCTTAATCACATTTATGAGGGAGTGTAGGGTAAGTTGCCAAAATCGTCCGAAGATTTAAGGTAAGAAGGGCGATTAACAACCAGAACCAGGCCGTTTTGCTTCAGAAGACAGCTCAGTTGCACAAATGGTCTGAAAAATGAAAATGTAGTTAAATGTTCCTAAATGTAAGATTTTGCACCTAGAGAATAGAAACTCCGGAGTTACTTATAAGCTGGGGGAGTGGAGTTGAAAATAGTTCAGGGCGAAAAAGACTTAGGAATTACGATCCAGTCAGTTTGAAATTTTCCATTCAGTGTAAACAAGTAGCAAGAACATTGTATCGGGTATGATATATAGGACGTTCACAAGTAGGGAAAATGAAGTCATTGTCCCTTTATATACCACGATGGTAAGACCATGTAAAATTGTGTTCAGGTCTGGAGGCCACAGTTGGAGAAAAACATGGAGCCTTTAGAAATGGTTCAAAAGAGGACAACCAGATTGGCGAGGGTGGGTAAAGTGTGATAATCGATGCGATATGAACGGCTTAGAAGGTGCGGACTACAAAATTTGGGGACTTGACAGAGACATATAAGGTCCCCTAAAAGGAATCAGTAGAATGAATGGGAGGAAGCATATTTTTATGGATAGAAGAGAGAAGAACAAGGGGAAACAAATACAAAATTTAGGATAGAAATAGAAGGCTGGATTTCAAGAGGTTTACTTTCGGACAGCGAGTTGTAGATCACTGGAATAAATTTCTTGCCACAGAAGTTGAGGCAAAGAGTTTGGTAAAGTTTAAAGCAGAACTGAATAAGCACTTTTTGGCGACAGGAAATGTATGAGAGTGATAAAGAATTTTTATTTATTTTATTTTTTTTTTCAGATGCAGAAAAAGTCTGCTTCCTAATCTCATTTAGCCACTATAATACTAATACTTTTCCCCTACTGTGGAGTTTCACATACGGACATTTTGTCTAAGACCTTTAAGTTAATAAATGCACCATTGGTATCACGTAGATTGGAAGGTGACCCACATGCCGCTCGGCACGCTAAACTAATACTAGAGATGAACATACAGGTAATCGAGTACACACCACAATATGGATAAAAATCATATCGAATAATAATGTAGTAATGATTATTTCAAGGTGGTAATCTATTTACATTAATAATAAATTGCCTTCACCCGCTGGCTGAAAGCAAACTTCCGCACATCTATCCTGCAACAGTCCTTCCTCAACTTGAATTTATGCCCCCTCATGTGTGTAGACTCAGCAAATGGAAGAATACCATTAACATTCAGCTTACGCAATCCAAGCAAGGCTTTAAAACAACTCAATCAGATCTCCTCGCAGGTGCCTGGTCTCGAGACGCTGCAATTTGCAGAACTGAAGCCTTTCTAGGAAAGAGCACCCGTTTCTTCCCTTCGCCAATCTGACTGCCCTTCTCTGCACCCATTCCAGCAGATCTACATCCTTCCTTCCTAAAGTGAAGCCTCCAGACCTATATACAGTAATCATGGTGTGGCCTGACCATGGCCTTATACAAAAGGATAATCACATCCTTGTCCCTGATAGGAAAATTTCTGTATATCATTCACAAAACCGCATGAGCTGTCCTGGCAGCATTTCTGCACTGCTCAGAGAATTTCATGTCTGACTGCACAATTACCTCCAGGTCTTTTTCATTTTCCACTACCCTGAGTGTAGCACCACACAGTTGATAAGTTACTCTGGGGTTACTGCTACCTATGTCCAGTACGTTGCATTTCCCCAATTTTCCGTGATCTTGTTGCAGCAGCTCACCCTGTCTTTAACCACCCTGCCAACCTTTATACCATCTGCAAACTTAGACATTAAGCCTGATACACCTTCATCAATATCATTCATAAATATTGAAAACAACAATGGACCCAGCACTGAACCCTGGGGAACTCCACCAATAACATTAATCCACGAAGAGCAGTGCCATTGATTACTATTCTCTGTCTTAATATGTGTGTTATATGCAGATACGTGTTATAAAAGTTTATTATTTTTTATGAACTGCATATATAAAATGAGTACTAAAGTAATTTAAATAAGAAGTTGTTATAAACAAAATATAACCATACAATTAAAAAAAAACTAACGTAGTTTATGGTTGTTTTTAACGCCAATGAAATTAAGGCTAGGAGGCGTCAATGTACAGTATCTTCTGTCTGGAAATTGTGTGATTTTTATGATTGATCAGTCTATTTAATTGGATGAAGAGCTGGTCCCTTTCCAAGGCTTGCAGCAAAGGAGACGCAATCACATCGGAGTTGTGTGTGTGTGTGTGTTTTTGTTAGTTGTTGGCGCATCGGCTTCTGTGGCCATATTGCACCTCCCAAAGTTTTTGCATTTTGTACTCTGATCCAAGCCCGAGGCGGGATTCGAATCCGCGACCTTTGGGTTGCCAGGCAGGCACTTTACCTACCCGGCTAGCCCGGTCGGCAGTGTGTGTACGGCAAAACAGTCAAAATAAAATCAATAAAATTAGCACACAGCAAAAGCGTAATATTGGAAACGGCCTCTAAGTCGGACTTAATTAGTACCTCAACATCTGATTCTTTGTCTTCTGCAGGAATCTCTACGGAAGATCCTAAAAAAAGTAACCCTTCCATAATTATCTACGACGAGCCCAAGGATCAAAGTTAGGAGGACATAATAGAAGAACTGTACAATAAAAATCTAGCTATGACTTTACAATGGAGAAGATTAGGAAACCTCGTTCAGATTCACAACTAAGTCAAGGTCCTTGTCATTGGTACACTGGGTAATCAGTTTCTCCCCAAAAATTTACAGGTGTATTTCGTCAATAGACAGAATATTTCTTGCTTGTAGCTCACATGGGCATAGGCCATTTTTACAATAGTTACTAAGTACTTTTTGTGCTTGGGATATGGGCACACAACACAATACTGTACCCATAACTCCCCATCCTGTGGACATTGCGCCTGTAGTGGTCATGTGCATGCAGAATGCCCTCATAAGGATGAGCCTGCCTGCTGCATAAATTGTTAGAGGCGTAAAAGAGACTTTCGGCACTCCATCCGCGATCCTAACTGCCATGAATATGAAAGAGCTCTAGGGATTGCACGATTAAGGACCGCTGATGAATGAGGCAATTCGTGACCCCAAATGCCCAGAACTTTTGCGTATCATAGATCTCGTAAGACCAACTATGGATACAGTGTCTTTTACCAGTTCTTCATCTGCAGATGAATCAGTCTCTGAACTTAGCCTGCTTCAACTGAATGCTCAGCGGTCACGATTAGTGGCCGATGAAGTCCGAAAGGTAACGGACGAAATTAAATACGATATTATAGCCTTACAAGAACCATACCATTTCCGCGGTAAAATAACCTGATACCCTATCTCTTTTAGGGTTATTCAGCCGGAACATGCTGAACCACGTACGGCCTTCGTCATAGTAAATCCTAAATTGGACGTAGTCAAGATAATTAGTCTTACTAATCAACACGCTGTCTGCATAAGTGTGTCTACTCCTCATGGCTCTTACTTTCTAGTTTCACTATACTGCCCACCAACTTCCGACATTACACTTCATCTTGCCTACCTCGATCAAGTTATTTCTTTGGTAGGTACTGCCAAACTTATTATAATGTCAGACGTTAATGCCAAATCCAGTCTATGGCACTCCGACCATACTTATAACACGGGTTCACTCATAGAAGACTTTCTCCTTTCACATGAGCTGACGGTTCTAAATAAACCCGACTCACCTTATACCTCCAGCTCTCTAAATATAGACATCACTGCTACTTCTTACACCGTTTCTTCAAGCATTAATGACTGGACAGTAAATACTAACATTTGCTCAAGTGACCATCGTGCGATCACCTTCTCCGTGACTTGCTCTGCACAATCATATAATCCTCCACTACAGGGCCTTAGAAAATTTTCTTTGCGACGCATCATGTGGAACTGGTTTAATGACTCAATCAACACTGATTTCCCAACTGAAACCATAAACTTCATCCATCACTTTACAGCTTCTGAATTAGCTTCCTATGTTAATGATGCTCTCAGCCACGCCTGTTATAAAGCAGCCAAAAAGAAAATTCAGTCTTCCCATCCCACTCCATGGTGGAACCGAGAACTTACTCTGCTTCGTCAGCAAGTGCATCGGGCTAGGCGTACTTACCAACGACATTGCAGGAACTGGCCACCTCTCGACGTCGAAAGTCTTAAAACAGAATATCAGGTTCTCAAAAGACAATACGTCAAAACCATCACTACCTGTAAAATAAAATCTTGGCAGAACTTGGTTACTTCTACTGGTAATCGGGACCCATGGGGCCTTGTTTATCGCCTTACCAGGAACAAATCCTATTCCCCTACTGTTTATTGGTCGGTACCCTCAAACGGCATCGAAACTCTCACCTGGAAGGACACCATCAACACTATCTTGGACAATCTGCTTCCTTCTGATCGCCCAGAGGATGACTTGATTACTGATCAACAAATAAGACAGATCAATAACTTCTACACTACTACTTCTGAATCTCAGCCATTTACGCAGCTGGAGGTGGACACAGCTGTCCTAAAAATTAACAACTCTGGTTGTCCAGGCCTCGACCTTTGAGGGCATCTTTATTAAACAATTCCACAAAAGCTACGTCCAACGGTTCTTCCGACTCTATTCAACAAATGCCTGAATGAATGAAAGCACATTTCCTGTTATCTGGAAGACAGCTCTTCTTAAACTAATTCCTAAACCTTCAAACACCCAAAGTGGCAAGTCCTTCCGTCCTATTGCTCTGTTATCGCATTTGGCCAAAACACTTGAAAGACTGATTGCTATAAGACTCACTTCACTATTCACGAACACCTCTCTTGTATCAGACGATCAATATGGTTTCCGAACTGGACAAGGATCTGAAGAAGCAGTCGTTGAATTCCTTTCTCGAGTTAACTCTGCAAATTCTGAATACGTTCTTGATATTTTTGTTGATTTTTCCGCGGCGTTTGATCGGTTATGGTGGTCTAGTTTGTTTGCTCGCTTACGTGCTGCCGATTGTCCTCTTCCTCTCTATAACCTTTTAAGAAGTTATTTTGAAAACCGTACAGTTTCTGTTATTTCTGGATCTAACTCCGTCTCCCGCTCTGTCACTAGGGGCTGCCCCCAGAGCTCTGTTCTTGGACCATTCGTCTGGAACATCGTTCTTGACGAATGGCTCCTTAAAACTATTCCTTATACTTCCAAATTGGCTTATGCAGACGATCTCACTCTGTTGATCCAGGGAAATTCCCATGTCTCCCTTGAAAGTACTACCAACTTAGTCATGTCAGATCTCTCTCAATGGTCCACCATAAATAAATTATCCATATCCTCCACGAAAACTAAAATGATACTGGTTAAGGGTTCGCTTAATATTTCACGGCCACCTTTTGTAAAACTTCAAAACAAATCACTTTCCATAGTTTCTTCTCTAAAATTTCTTGGTCTGATCATTGATAGTAAACTTACGTTTACTACACTTGGAAGATCTTTCAGAGAAAGTCAAAAAACTTACCTTCTTACTTCTGCGTCTCTCTAAACAATCTTGGGGTCTTAATTCTCGCTCTCTACGGTTATATTACAAAGCTGTGTTTCTACCAATTTGTTCTTATGGCGCGGCCGCCTGGTTCTGGCATGTTAAGAAGGTTTCAGTTCAGACTAAACTTCACAGCATTCAACGTAAAATGCTTTTAGCAATGTGTAGGGCCTGTAGGACTGTGTCTACTCCTACTTTGCAGGTCCTTAACGGCTGTCTGCCCCTCGATCTCTTTCTTATGTTCCGAGGCCTGTGCCTACATTAGGCATGCTGTCCCTGTCACCTTCCTTGGTATTACTATCGATGTCACTGTGGATCCCAAGGCAGAGAAAAGACGCTGTTGGAATATTTTGATGCAGAGCTGGCAAGACAGATGGTCCGCTACCTCTAAGGGTCTTGTTACTTTAAAGTTCATCCCTAACGTCACCTTTGCCACGTTAGAGTCCACTCAGAAATGGCTTCATCCTGGTCTGTACACTCTCTACTTACTCTCTGGTCATGGCCCCCTTAATGCCAAACTTGCAACTTTCAACCTTGCTGAATCACCTCTCTGTTCTTGTGGTGACCCAAAAGACTAGGAACATATTTTATACCACTGCCATCAATACCTAGATCTCCGACAGAACCTTCTTCTCTCCACCACTATCACTGTCCCCGGAAATGAGCCGGACTTCCTGAGCACCAGAGAAAATTTCCAGTCCCTGCAAGAATTTGCTCGTCATGCTTTTGATCGCTGGAGACACCTTCTCACTCAACTACGGAATACCTCCTAGCCTTCCTAGTGGAGACTCCAGCTGGCACTGGCCAAAGGCCAGTGCGGGATCAGATATATATACATTTTTCCCTCTTTTCTTTTCTTTTTTATTTTTTTAAATTTTATATATATATTTTTTCATTTATTTTTATTTTATCATTTTTTATATTTTATTTTATTTTATTTTTTTAATTTTTATTTATTTATTTTTTTATTTAATTTAATTTTATTATTATTTTTTTATTTCTTTTTCCTTCTTCTTCACTTTTTATTTGTATTTATTTATTTATTTTTGCTGGTTCCCTGGATTTGGGCTGCCCAATAGACAGGATTTTATTATCTAGTTTTTATTATTTATATATATATTTTTTTTATTTTTATTTATTTTTTTTTTTGTTTTTGTTTTTTTTTTTTGGCTCTGATATTAGGTAGTAAGAGCTGGTAAACCAGAGCGTTCGGAGGGCGGCCGCGATACATGCGTAGTTGTGGCCTACCTCCCCGTGGTGTAGGCGGACACTGGGCAGGCTTTCCAGGTGATCGCCTGCCTGGTGACAAAACTGCCAGAAACAACTAAACAACAAACACACACACACACACACACACACACACACACTGCACGAACATAATATTACACACATTTCTGGCCTTTTACAGTACTTTCTGTAATCATCACAGTGTACAAAGGCGGAGATGAATTGACGTTCAGGTTAGTTAGTTAGTTACTTATTTTGTTTTTAGGAGCATTAGCAACTAAGGCCATATTGCTCCGGGATATGCGGTGGTCATTCCCTGACCTTTCCGCATCCTCCGTATTTGGTGGTGACAGGCTCGAACCGCGGTCTAATCAAGAAGCGTATGCTACGCACTGCTGCTCCTTCCCACCTAGCTACGGACGTTCAGGTGTCGTCCTACATAAGATACTATGCATGTCTACATGTGTGTGAAGGACAGTGATTAATGCAAATTGTTAAATGCTAAAAAAAAAAAAAACCCCAAAAATTGTTGTTCACAATCTTGGATATACTCGACGGTGCTTTTTTTAACTAAGCTGAAGTGACCAGATCCTTATCATTCCAATGCGGGACATCTAGGTGGGGGTGAATTTTTGACCCCTAGAAACAATATACACTCTTTTTTTTTTAATTTTTTATAAATAAAACAATATTCATATACAAAATACAAATTAAATACATTGACTTCTTTGAACTAAACTTATAAAATAAAATATCAAACTTCTTAAAAATATATAGCGTGTCTGCAAACCTGTTTTATAAACCGGTTAAACCCGGTTTTCATATTGAGTTGTTAAAACCGAAACCGAGCTTCTAAAACCGGATTCGAATATTTTTTTAGTTAGCCCTCGCGAATATAGTATTTTGTTACGCACATTTTCTTTTGTTTGTTCATTTGTCTGGATCGTTCAACTGCTTTATGTTTTAAACATGTTTTTTATTTTATTTTAAGGTACGAATCTCATGGGCAAGTGGCCCAAATCTAGGAGGGGTACCTTTTTATCTTCCCACCTGTATCATGGCACGATGCAGGTGTACTGATTTACGACTGAGTGAGTCGGAGCGATAGCGTAAAAGAAAATGCTCAACATTTCTCCTTTCCATCTATCTTGTTCGCCAGGCAAATTATGGAACGCGCCTTATTGATGGTTACCCACTAGAAACAGATTCGCTGAATATTGCATCAAATTTCGATCATAGAAAGTTTTTTGCTTCTTTATTCCAATTAAATTTGCGATCAAATGTTCTCCAAAAACCAGCTTCACTAAGAAAGTGAAGTTATAAAACTAAGAAAGAACTCATTCAGCATTTCAAAAATTCATTGGTTTTGGGTGCACGGTATTCATTGACTCTTAGACGAATATACGTCTATACAAAATAAAAAGGTATATGAATATAAATATTCATTCAAAAGACAATCATTGGTCGTTAGGTCTTATTGAGATTAATGGTTCACTTGATAGCAGAAGAACTGAGCAAATTGTGAATGGACACTTGAAGGAATTTGGTTAGAACTTGGATGAGGATATTGTTGCCTGCTCCACCGATGGAGCAGCAATGATGATTAAGTTTGGCAAGTAAACTGCGCCTAATCATCAACAATGTATAGCCCATTGTATACATCTGTCAGTTATAGATGTACTTTATGAAAAAGCAATCAATTATGGTGCCACAGTCTCTGAGTCTTCCAAAGACAATGAAAAAAATGAAAATAATGAAGAAAGTAGTGATGATGATGAAGTTGAAGAAAGACAGCAAGGCATGCTTTATCAAACCAACTTTACCGATGAGCTCATTTATTTCTTCAATCCAATGGCCAATATTGCACAAACTATTAACAAAGTCAGAAAAATTTGCAAGCTTTTTCGAAAATCGCCTACAAAAATGACATATTACAAAATTTTGTTAAAGCAAAATTTAATAGGAAAGAATATAAACTTATATTAGATTGCAAGACTAGATGGGATAGCACATTCTATATGATTGAGAGATTTTTGAAATTGAAAAATTGCATTCCAAATGCTCTATGTGCAGTACTGTCAACTGAAGCCGTGCCTGACGATGACTGCTTGAATTGCTACGTGAAACTTTGCGACCAGTTGAAATGATTCTGAAGGCTATAACCTCAGAAGATACAGACTTACTTAAAGCAGAGTCTTCAATAGAATTTTTGCTTGCTAAGCTTGATACAGCAGAAAACCCATTTGCTTTAAAGTTTCACCAAAGCCTTTTGCAGCGTTACAATGCAAGACGAAATTGCCCAACTGTGGCTTTGCTGAGCTATCTACACGACCCAAAAAGTTTAGGAAAGAAGATTCAGGTTCAAGAACTTTTGATTTTCCAAGTAAGCAAGTTTGGAAAAAGCACCCTGAAGAGATTTATCAGAGATTATTTGCAAAACATTCCGAAGGAGTCTTAGCGTTGAATGAAGAAACTGAAAATAAACGAACTGTTCTTTTAGAAGAAAACAAAGACTCGTCTAGTTCCGATGTTGGAGATGTTGTTTGGTTTTTAGGAGCATTAGCAACTAAGGCCATATTGCTCCAGGATATGCGGTGGTCATTCCTTAACCTTTCCGCATCCTCCGTATTTGGTGGTGACGGGCTCGAACCCCGGTCTAATCAAGAAGCGTGTGCTACGCACTGCTGCTCCTTCCCACCTGGCTACGGAGGCGCCTCCGATGTTGGAGATACACTCATGCGAGAGTATGATAGTAATAAAGAGATTAACTGAAGAGCCTTCAAAATATCCGAGTGAATTGGAAATCAGCAAAGAATTTAAAATTTTGGAGGCAACTAGCAGTAGAAGTGAAAAGCTGGAGAAAGTTTATAGAGCACTGCTGACCATTAAACCAACAAGTGTCCAATCTGAGAGAGTGTTTTCGATCACTGGTCTCTTTAACACAAAAATAAGGTCAAGTCTATCAGGAAAAATGCTTAATTTACTGTGTTTTTTTTTTTAAGGATCATTTTCAGAAGAAAGCTGAGCAATAAATAGTAAAGTATTTATTTTTAAATACTTTACTATTTGTAAAGTATTTTACAAATACTTTAAGCTGTTTTTTTTCACATTATTTTTATTTATTAATTATTATTATTATTATTATAGGGCTTATTATTTTTTTTGTTAACTATACGAGAAGATAGTTTTTATTCAAAGGATTTGACTACAATTTGTAATTTTGTATAATCTCAAGCCGGTTACTTTTTTGGAGCATTTTAATTTTTTTATTTTTTTTACTATAAGAGGTGATAGATTTTGTTTAAAAGATTTGATTACGATTTGTACAATCTACCCAAGATAAAATAAATACCTGTGTTATAAGCTTTTACTTATTTTCCCTAAGTCTGAGAAAATCGTTTTTAAACCGATTTTAAGAGTAAACTTCGGTTAAACTCGGTTTTATGCAAGCCCTAGATACACTGTATACATTTATTTATTTTTTTTTTTTTTCCCCACAGAAAGGCTGCAATTCAGTATACGGTACCCCAGTGTTGCGCTACGTAACGAACAGAAGGTTGCGTGAAAGACGTGACTGAGAAAAATAATTGTAATTAGAGGGGTCATGGTTTTAATCGATTTTCATTTTTGTTTAGTGAAAAAAGGTTAGGTTTTTTTCTGTGAAATAATAATAATAATAAATCTTTTAACAATAAAAACAAGAGAAATTAAATAATATAATTAAATATATTTTTCCGCTGAGTGAATTTTTCTTAATAATTCTTCATTATTTGCTATTTCTTCGTAAAATTCTTCACAAGAATTAGCAAAATTGCACTTTACTTGTAGTATTGCTTTCAGCGTTTCTACGGTCAGCTGTGTTTTTGTTGACGTCCACAGCTTATTCACTATCGAAAAAACTCTTTCCGTTGTATTGTACCATTGGTTCCCGGCAAACATAATGCAAATCATTTGCATTACGTTTGGCATTAAGTATGGAGGCTGAATGTCCAATCTGGGGCATTTTCCGGGACAGTTTGCAATACGGGACTGTCCCGCATAATCCGGGACGTCTGGTCACTTTAAACTAACCCCGTTACTTTCTGCATCATGGCTTCATAAGTGCTGATCTGTTGGCCTCTGAGATCATGGAATATTCTATTTAAAATAATGGATTCGCCTATGAACGATGTGTAGTCCCTAATATTTGGAACATACGGTCTTGTTTTTTTTTTTTTTTTTTTTTTTACCATTTGTTGCTTGGGTAAAGTGATTTCTCCTTTTATTATTATTATTTTTTTAAATATCCAAAATTGATTTTCTCTTGTACACAGTTGGTAGATGAACTGATACCATGAACAACTTTTTTCAGTTGTCCAATTATATCAGTTATGGAGCTACATGCATACACTTTATGGACATTTCTGAAATAAAATGGACGATGCATCGCTCGGCCACCCGCATAAATGGCAGACTACGGTGTAGGGAGGTATCACTTATAATGTCTCCTCAATTAAATTATATAGCATCTCTAAATATTTTAAAAAGAATGTAATGAAAATAAAAGCGTAGCTTTCTTCTTCACAACACTAAATGCGTTTTGTAGGCCAGTTTCGTACGGATAAAAAAAAAAAAAAAAACGACTTTCGTCTAAACAAAATTTAGATCACAAACAATTTTCCACTCTATAAATAAACTACATCATATAAAGCCAACACTGCAAACACGATCGTAGAGTATTTCAAAAACCTTATGTTACAGATCTTAAAATTCAATAAAAGGGCTTTGCACTTGAGTGTTGTGACCAGCTTTCTTATTAAAGTTAAATCGGCGCTACTGTTAAAATATTTTCATCGATGTAAAATAAACTGATAATATGCACAGCACACATGTGGGCGGCACTATTCGTCAGTTCCTTGATTAGTTTGGATAATCGTTCTACTGTAAATCATCGGATTGAATAGATTTCTGTTGTTTATTAGCTTTCACACAACACTCAATGATAAATAAAGCGAAATATGCATTCTTCTGTAAAGACCTCACCAACAGTTAATTTTCCCTGTCATATTCCCTTTCCACAGAAGAATTAAAAGGGGGGGAAAAAAAGGCACTATCAGCCATAAATTCCTAATAAAACTAAACAGAGATTAGAAGTATTTCGAAATAAAATAAAATGTCCTATCCGGTAAGTAAAAGAGCCCAGATACGTGCGCGCGCATACAAAAATCAGTCAAGGCTTCTTGCGCTTGTCAAGAAGTCTAAAACTGAAAGATGATATGATCAGCTGTAGTTATTTTACTTTCGTTACAAGGTTGCTCTAAAGCTGAAAGTCCTCCGGGCGATATCTCCAGCTTACATGTCAGAACCTTCTGCTAAGGGCAGAGCAATGCCCTGAAATAAGGTAACAGGACTAGGATGATCAGTACTTTTCTCGGAATTTCCACGAGATTTCGATTTTTGACTAAAGTATTGACCGAAATATTTATTTGAAAATTTACAATTATGGCATCACATTACCAGTGGTGTAAGCGCCAATTTTTTTTTGAGGGGGGGCGCCATTTTTATGGTTAAAAAATGCAAAACCAATTCTGTGTGTTCAAGAGGCGCCATCAACTCTAGTTACGCCTCTGCACATTACTTACCCACACATGCAGAACAATCATATTTAATCAGAGATCTTAATTCTAAGGCCGGGTACTGGAACTCTAAATGTAGACTTATACGAATCGCATACACTGAGATCGTTTGAAGATGAGATCTAAAAAAGGTATATTTTAATTTCTGAAGCATCATAATTAGTATATAACAAATAATCTGGTAAGGATTTAGATGTAAGCCAAACGAGCCATGGCTTGGGGCTTCGCCGTTTCCTTTTGTGAGCACATGTTGATCTTTATTTTTTATGTTAATTTGATTTTTTTTTCTTTTTCTGTGATCAAGAGAAGTGAAAAGTAAATAACTGATTATCTTAGTATCAGTATTAATATTAGCCATAGGTGCAAAGAAGCTCGAGGCTTTCACTGCTGTAGACAAAAAAATAATAAATAAATAATAAAATAACATAAACGACTTACTTCTTCATCATATAGATTTCTACATAGCTAGGACTTTTAAATTTCCCCAAACTGTTAGCCTCAACTATCCATGAAGGCAACTTCTTTCAGTAATTAATATCTTGAAGGCTAAAACTTCGTGTAATCCAGTCAAACCTACTCCCGATAATTTTTATTTATGGCCCTATTTCTGTGACCATTTATAACACTACTATTTTATTTTCTCCTCTAAGAACCTTGTACACCTCAACCCGGACTTCTCTAAGGTGGCTAATTAACAAGCTGTGTAATTATCACACATATTCAATTCACTGTTTTTCCACATACAGGCTCCCTTTTACTAATTCCAAGGGGATTGTCCGTCTTTGGGCCCTTTCAAGAAGCTCGATGTCTCTTTTTTACCTGAGCACATAATTCCAGTGAGGTCTTACAATTAGGAATATGTCCTAAGTATTTTAGTGGGACTATGACCTTCCAATCTCTACAAGGGAATCTTCAATAAATCATCCATAGTACGCCATGGGCCTTCCTTATCATTCGTCTGAACTGCTCTGAGAACTTCATATAGCTCCTAAATCTCTTTCAATCTCTACTGCTTTTGATTCAACTGTAAGTCCCTTTCTTCCTCTACTGTTTTTAATTCAACCCCAAATTCTCTTTCTTCCTTTAATTTTGCGATTTCTCGTAATCTGCTTTTGCTACTCTACCTTTTCGGTATAATTAGACCAATTCGTAGCTATTATAGGCTTCAGTACTTTTCATTGCTCTGCATGCATCTTTCTACTACCGTCTTTTATCGCTCTTAAACTGGAGAGCTCATTATTCATCAATCTCAGTATCGTCTTCGATTTATATTTTTTTAATGGTATGTAATGCTGCTGTTGTAATAGGACTTTAGGCACATCAGCAACTAGGACCATATTGCATCATATATAATTTGTTTGTAAAATGCGTGTATTTTGTGGTCGATATGCTGTTTGCTGGACGAAAAACAAGAGTTTCGGGAAGTAAAAACACGCTACTCACGCTTGAGACCGACTAACTCAGACACGTTGTGAAAAATACCTATAAAAATTCTTTAAGTCATTGATGGGATTCGAACTCGGGTGTTTTCCACTCGGTTTGGGAAGGACGGTGATTATACCAACTATGCTATCCACAATGGCGTATATAATGCATTCATACATTATGCTTTAAAGGTACACTGATGAGCCAAAACATTATGACCAGCGAGTCGTTATGCAAATCGAAGCAACTGCAGGTGAACTACGGAACGTGCGCGGGTCGGCACACGGTATAAAAAACACCAGATGGGAAAGGCAGCGGACTTAAGCGAGTTTGACAAAGGCCAAATTGCAATGGACAGACAACTGGGTCAGAGCATATCCGAAACGGCAAGGCTGGTGGGATGCAAGGCAGGAGGAAATGATGTTTAATACTGATGAACCTGTGCAAATCTGCTCGAAATTAAAGTTTAATAAGAGTCCAGGAATGGACTTGATTGAAAGCAATTGTATTGTGAAAGCTGTAGAGAATTTTTCTGTCATATTTTCAAACATGTTTAACAAATGTCTTTTGGAAGGTGTGTTTCCGGGTCCTTGGAAGATAACTTTATTGAAATTATTGCTAAAGTCTGGGAAAAATAAGAATGATCCAAAAGCCATTCGCCCAATCTCGTTATTAGCGAATTTGGGGAAGGTATTCGAGCGCCTGTTACTAATTAGACTGTTATCCTTATTGGAAAACAACAATTTATTGTTTCCTTACCAATATGGTTTTAAAAAGAAATTTTCAACTGAGGATGCATTACATGATCTGTTGGATTATAACAGACGGTCAGATAAAAAATATTGTGTTAGCTATGTTTATTGACTTTGAGAGCACTTTCAATACTGTGTGGTATGAGAGCGTCCTCGAGGCTTTAAGGAGATTGGCGTGTCCTGATAGGCTATATAGGACAATTCAAAATTATTTAAGCAGAAGGCAGGTAGTTGTCAGATCAAAACATTTAAGATATGAAGGTAGCTTGAGTAGGGCTGTCCCCAGGGATCGGTATTAGGACCAATATTTGAATTTGGTAATTAATTCTTGGTTGTCAATGGATCACAAGGATTGCCACAAAGTAGCTTTTGCGGATGTGGTCTTGGCAGTGCAGGGTAATTCCAGAAATGAGTTGGAACTAAAAATTAAGGATATAATTGACAGACTGGTGTATTGGTCTACGAATAATAAATTGGTGGCTTCCTCGAGAAGATTGTAATGATGTTGCTCAAAGGGAAACTTGATTATAGACGACCCCCTAGGTTGGTTGGTTGGGTTTTATTGGGCGCATTAGCAACTAAGGCTATAATGCGCCAAAACCTCCCCTAGATTGCTTATAAATAGGAAGCAGGTACCATTGGTATCTCAAAATAGGTATTTAGGAGTTCTGTTAGATGATAAATTATTTTTTTCCCACACTTGGATTATTTAAGAAGCAAAGTTAAGAATTATACTGCAACTATTGTAAGGTTGACAAGGACTGAGTGGGAATTAAATAAGAGGGTTCTAAGGCTATATTATAAAGTTATTTTTATTCCAATTGTAACCTATGCGGCTTCAATATTGTATGGGAGAATATCCAATGTCAAATTTAGAAGTAAGTTGATGTCAATTCAAAGATCAATTTTGTTGTTAATGGTAAGAGCTTGCAGGACAGTGTCAACAAATGTTCTGCAAATCATTGCAGAAGTATTGCCGTTACTGTCAGTTGTTGCATACAGCCTTTTGTTACTATTTAAGGAAAAGAATACAGATATCATGTCTTGGAATTACTAATGATGTGACAGTGGGAGTTAAAGAGGGGGAAAACGAGATTATTGGTAAACTCCTGGAAATATGGCAGGATAGATGGGACGTAAGTGTAACAGGGGAAGGTTACCAGATTATTTATTCCAAGAGTTCATTTTACATACAAGAATAAGCAGAATAGTTGTTTTTTTTCCTAATATGTTGACGTCTTATACAGTGTTTCAAAAGTGACGGTCAATAATTTAAAGGTGAACTGTACAGACTATAATATGCAAAAAAAGCCTAGTAAACATGGGTCCTTAAGTGAATCGTTTTTGAGATATTGCACATTTCTAGTTGGAATCCACCACTGACTTGTTTGTTTAGGTTAGGTTATGCTCATTCTCTCCGTTTCCCCTGTCTCAATGCTCTGAGACGTAGCAGGCATACTAGTACTTGTCAAAGGACACCATGGAAAGAGATTACAGCAACGAAGAGTATGCGGACATGCACTTCATGTATGGTAAAGCCAACGGCAGTGCACTCCAGGCTGCACGTTTGTACCAAGCAGCATTTCCCCGCCGAAGGCAGCCCAACAGGCGTACATTCATCAGGGTACATCAACGCCTTAGAGAACATGGGCGCTTCGCACATGGAGTACAAAGAGGTAGGCCCAGAAGCATAACACCTGATGTTGTGGAAAGGGTGTCAGAAAGAACATCCTGTAACATCTGTAAAACCTGTGGTGTTGAAACCAAAAATTAAAAACGTATTATCTTATGTTTAATAAAACCACTCTTAGCAAAGGATTCACAGCTTTTTGTTAAACTAGTACTCCCATAGTCAGTGGCGGATCTTAACAGAAAATGTGAATTATCTCGAAAACGGTTTATTTGCGGCCCGATGTTCACTGGGACTTTTTTGCTTATTTTAGTTTGCACTTTTCGCCTTTAAATTATTGATCATCACTTTTGAAACATCCTGTATATTAACTGGACATGGGTCCTTAAGGAGTAAGTTATATGATCTTGGTCTGGAAACCCAGCCAAATTTTAATTGTGGTCATAATAAGGAAATTTGGGACCATGTATTGTAGGAGTGTTTATTGTATGAAGGATTTCACCAATTGTTCAGGAATGCATTATTACATTTTGGAAGAGGATTTGAACCGCACTATATACAGTCTAATTTTAATAAGTTTAGTAACTTTTGTGAGTTAGTATTTCGGAAGAGGAGAAGGTTACACGTGTTGGTGGATGTTTTTTTAGGAATTCTGTATACTGGTTGATGTTGTTCCCACTTCATGTGGTGTGACGGTTTAAGTTTTTTTTTTTTTTTTTATTGTCAAGTTTATGTTTATGGGTGTTGCCTACATGGAGTGGTGCTGTTTGATTGTTGTCTACTTTTAATATTGCTGCTGATTTTTTCTTTTTTTTAGAACCTTCTGGGTTAGGCCCCTAGGAGTTGGGGGAATTTGACGCCCATTGGAATTGCACTACATCTAATGGGCGTGGAGAAGGTCCTTATACTGATAGAGCTGATTCAAGTTTGGCTACAGGTGCCAAGGTACGGGCACCTGTAGCTAGATGGAGCTTTATCCCACATCTTGCTATATCAAGGAGAAGATTAAAGGATATACCGCATTACCAACTCGAGTTACCAAAACGGATTGAGGTCTCGAGGAAAGAGCTCTGCGGCTCATGTATAAAGCTGTTTTCCTCCCAATTGTCTCTTATGGAGCCCAGTCTGGTTTTGCAGAGTAGATAAAGTCACTATTGCAAACAAATTCAGTTAGATCCAGAGACTTTTTCTCCTTAGAATGACCAGGGCCTGCCGTACCATCTCTACCGCACCCCTACAAATTATCAATGGTATGCACCCCTGGACCTATATATCGCCTTCCTTGGACTGACACCCAGTTTACATCAGCATCAGCCAGTGGAATTTATAGGGCTCACTACCATGCCTGATCAGAAAATAAAGACAGATAAAAAACAACTATGGGCCGAAGTACACAAACTTCGGTGGACTCTTAGTGATAAAGGGGAGATCGCCCAGAATGTCATTCCTGAGATAAGCTTCCTCACTCCTCAGCACCCTGGCCGGCCAACCACTAACTTGGAAACCACCTACACATTATAACAGACAGCGGTTCAATTAGGACAAAGGTAAAAGTTTCTGGCACTGGACGATAATGGCAAGTATTTTTACGGCGAGTCAGAAGATTGGATCCATCTCATACAGAACTGTAATATTTATCTTGATCTCAGAAATCAACTTCTACTGTCTACCAATCTTACTTCGCTTGAGTCTTACCACAATTTCATCAAAAGTAAAGAGGCATTCACTGCCCTCCTTCACTTCTGCTCAAATCTTTTTAAGATGAGGAGAATGCTAATGCTGCTGCCACTGCTCATCAATCAACTCACGTTAGAACTGTACCCCGGACTAGACTGATGACACTGGATTTCCCCAGTTTGTGATTACTGGATATTTTACCCAGCCCTTCTCACCGCTTGCTGGAGTAGAATTGTGGAATAACTTGGCAGCTCTGCATCCCCCCTTTTTAACTGTTTAAGTGCCCTACTGTTTTTCCGACTTTTAACTATTATCCCTTCTTCTAAATTAACACAGCCAAATTACTAGCGTTAAAATTCAAACCTCACTCTTATTAAACCATTTTGGCCTAATCAATAAAACTCTAGCGCTTATCCCTTTTTTTTTTTTCTTTACAATAGGCCCTCTTGCCACTGTAATCTTCGGATATTAGGTGGCAGGGCCTGCCAGTGTACGAAATAATATAATCTAATGGGTACCTGACCTGCCTCCTTGTGACAAAGTGTGGGCAACGGTGGGTCCAATTAGGGGCCCAACGGCTAAATAGTCAGAAGATACAACGCATCACGACCCAGGGCCGGCCCGAACAAAAGCGGAACCTAATGCAAAGGTGACTTGCGGGGCCTTGATACAAATTTCGTACAACAAAATAATTTATTGCATTTTGATATTTATTACATTGCACAAATTGCTTTAGTAAGGAATACACGAAAATGATAAATAATTAAATTATTTTAATAAAATTAACATTTCAATCACAAAAAAATCTTTAATAAATCAAATAAGAAAAATAATTGCTTCATATACTTATAAAATACAATTTGGTATGCGACTTAATCGAATAAGGTCACAATATGTGATTTTTGTTTCATTTTCTTACATGTTTTATAGCAAATTCGTTGATAATATCATTATAATTTAGTTTTTTGGCTATTTCGGATTCGATAGATAATATGGCTAAGGAGGTAAATCGTTCTTGACTAATGCTAGATCTCGAGTAATTTTTTATTATTTTCAATCTTGAGAAAGATCTTTCTGCAGATGCGACGGTAATTGGTAAGGTTAATATAATTTTCAGAACAGTAACAAAATTTGGATACAATTCAAATAAATTATTTTTCAGTAAATATTGTAATATTGTGATCCTGGAAGGCAAAACTCGACGACAAATTTTGATTTCATTAAACAAATCAATGCAATGAATATCGTCTTGCAAGGTCGCATTTAAGTCTTTGCAACATTTAAGATCGTTTTCAGTCAGTTTTTGAATATTATCCGAATTATATAAAAAACCATATGTTCGTGATAAATTTCGAATCTTTTCTTAAAAGAAATAATCGCACTATCGATTATGACTAGAAAATATTGAAATCTGAAATATTCTTCGCCTGATGAAATAGGCTGATCGGTGCCATAACAAAATTGCTTTGTTTTTCGTCCAGTTTTTTTATTCTTAAATTCAGATGTCACTTGTAATTCTTCAGCTATTTCCTTTGCAGTTATTAAAGAAGATTTGAATCCCGATTCACGATACTGTTCAAAAAAATTTAAAAGGCCTTTTAAATGTGAATTTGCAGTACCGATATCTATATTTGAATTTTGAAATATCTTGCTCACAATATTTACTTCATTCAGTATGTCATACCAAATGACCAAACTTAATAAAAATTCAAATGAAGTTTATTTCTATTGATTGGATTTCGTTTTCATGTCACTGGTATGTTCATAAAGGTATTTCAAAGCTAGAGAAAATTGTGGTACTTGGTATCTCACAGATTTCACACTTTCGAGGCGACATTCCCATCTCGTTTCTGACAGTGGTTTTGGAGTAAGATGTTTGACATGCTCTTTTAATATATCCCAGCGTATCACAGAACTTGCAAAAATATTATATATTCTTTGTAAAGTCCCAAAAAATGAATTTGCAAGAGAAGATGATTTTGAAATGTCTCCAAAGAACTAAATTCAAATTATGACTTCCGCAAGGCATATACTGTGCGTTGGAATTCTTTTGCAGGATAAGTGATTGCACGCCTTTATATAAACCTCTCATATGAGCTCCGTTATCGTACCCCTGTCCTCGACAGTTCCCTAAATCTAATTCCTCCTTTTCTAATATGCTTTCAATTTTGGCTGATAACCCTTTTCCTGTCGAGTCTTTTACTGTTTCAAAACAAATAAATCGTTCTTGTATACTCACATCACTTTCAGAGTTATCTACATTAACATATCTTAAAATTTAGACCGGGGTTCGAGCCCGTCACCACCAAATACGGAGGATGCGGAAAGGTCAGGGAATGACGACCGCATATCCCGGAGCAATATGGCCTTAGTTGCTAATGCTCCTAAAAAAAACCAAAATAACAAAATATCTTAAAATAACAGATAATTGTTCTTGATGGCTTACGTGAAATCTAATAAAATTGTGAAATACAGTACTTAGCTTTCTTAACTGTATTTAGTATTTCCTTTCTAACTTTTTTAGCCAAAGCAGAAATCAGTTCATCTTGTATTCTATGAGATAAATAGGAACGCGATGCTGATTCTACGCACCGATCCAAATGTTGTTTCATGATTGGGTCAAATCTTGCAACTATGAGACCTAAGAAATTACCGTTGTGCGGTTTATATAAAGCATCGCTACTGCCCCTGAACGCCAAATTATGCTCTGATAAATATAAAATTGTAGCCACTATTCGTTCACAAACACATTTTAAACTCTGTGTTTCGTTTTTAATTATTCTTTCATGTTCTTTGTCAATAGTGTTTCCAAGTTTCAAATTCTTTTCAAGTTGTAACAATTTGTACATAGCTTGTAAATGATATTCTGATCTTTCATGACTTTGTAATCGCGAACTTAAATGTTAAGTCCAGTTAAACACAGAGAAGTGGTATTTGAACAGAATAACTTACACGCATAACACAATGTGGCATCTTTGTACTTTGAGTAGAGTAACTACCTTCGTTCTTGACGTTCCCCATTCGTTAATTTTCTTAAATAATAATTTTCAGAAAAACTTCTGTTATTTTTATCTTTCGGAAAATCGTAGTTTTTTTAATCGTGTCACGCCATTTTGTATGATAGCCATTCTAAATTTATCAGTTATAATTTCGGGCCAAGTACCAGGATCATTGATATCGGCATTTTCCTCTTCGTCGCCTTGTTGATTCTCTTGAAGCTGCGGTCCTCGGATTAATTCATCTTGTTCTTTGTTCGACGCTGACAAAAAATGCTCCGTCTGTACGTTTCCCTCTGCTTCATGATTATCTTCCCGTTCTACAGTTTTCTTATCATCGCTTTCCTCTTCATTAGGACGAGAGCTGGCTTTATGATGATGAGGATCGTTTTCGTGGATGTCGCACGGCGTAATTTCATTTCCGCGAGTTTAATCTTCCAGTAACTGTGAATTATGCGTTTCTTCAGTTTGTTGCACATTTTCGGTTTTTAAAAATTTTGCGAGGGAGTTCCTCTGTTTTTCCGTAATTTCTTCTCTATTTCTTTTTTTCTTCAATTTATCAGAGCCACACATATACTTTCTTCCTGCATCTCTGTCTCTACTAGTCATGTTGCGAAATAGATACGAATATGTTATTTATTTTCACACCTCGCGAATCGCGATAAAAACGTACGATCAGCTGTCATAATATATATATATATATATATATTCGTATTTGTGGGGAATATTTATTCAATAATTTCAAATGAAACTCCAATAAATTATTATATAATTATTATTTTTATTTGAAAGGAGAGATATTTGAAAGAAAATATATTTTTCCATGTTCTTTAACATGTTATAATGTTAATAACATGATTATTGACATTTTATTTCTTATGTATATTAAAAATATGGCCATTTTATGGCGATGTCGCTAGATTTTGCGACAGTATTAAAACAAAAAAAAAAAAAAAAAAAAATGAAACCATTTTTATTTTTCAAAATCAGTCAGCGGCGCGGGGCCTTCAGAAACGCGGGGCCTTGTTGTTGTTGTTGTTGTTGTTATTTGGTTTTTAGGAGCATTAGCAACTAAGGCCATATTGCTCCGGGGATATGCGGTGGTCATTCCCTGACCTTTCCGCATCCTCCATATTGGTGGCTCACGGGCTCGAACCTCGGTATATCATCAAGAAGCGTGTGCTACGTACTGCTGCTCCTGCCCACCTGGCTACGGAGGCGCCACGGGGTTTTGTGCGTTCGCACCCCCCTCGGGCCGGCTCTGCCACGACCTTACACTACAGAACAATACCCATATACTTTTTTAAATCTCTGGCCTCCACAGAGTACTCTGTTTCACAAACAATGCATACAATGCGGAGATGGGGGAAACCCTGGTGCCGTTAGACCCTAAATACTTTACACTTTACCCACTAGTGGTTTTGCACTCCTGCTCGCCTGGAGACATCCCCTGTATGTCTCCACCTTTGCTTCCACTTTACTTCGAACTCTCTTCCTACCCTGCTTTGCTGGAGAGGAGGCAGTGTCAGATGTCCCCCATAATCCCAGGGGCTCACATCTGGTGTGTATGGGCTTGGCACACCCAGGGTTCTGAGCTGGATATCATCATTCTTCTCTTTCTTGGTGATTCCCTTCTACTTCTGACTCTCTCTCTCAGGGTAACTCGGAAATATTTTAGCTGGTGCAGCATAAGCCTCAGGCTTGCTTGCACTATATGGCTAGTAATAATAATAATAATAATAATAATACTGTCCTGGTCCGGCTCCTCGTGCCGCAGACGGATACTGGGAAGTGCCTTCCTTGGTGATTGCGCTTCCCAAGTGGCCAACAACACACAGTACCCAATACAGTTCATCTGGCTTTGCAGAGTTTTGCATCTTCAAGGTATCACCAAGTGCGGTTTTGTGGGGAACCACTGGCACCACCTGACAAACACACTATGTCCACTATATTCATGACTGTTAAATACAGTTAACTATTATATTGCTAAAATAATCAATCGCAAACTCTTCTGAACTAGTAGTCGTATCAAATATAAACAAGAACTTTTTTTTTTTTTTCAGAAACATTGAAATAAGTTAATAAAAAACAAGCAATTTATTTATTTTGACTTGATCGGTTGATACACAGTACATAGTTTGAGGAAGATAATTACCGTGATCGTAAAGGACTGCTTTATTCGCAGTCGAAACTAAGAAACCGAAGTTGAAATAATGGTGAATCTTCAGACTCCTTAAGTATATATATAGCCTTGCTTTTTTGCGACATTTGAAAGTTCGATTTTTAATGCAATATTCCTCATTGACGCGGAAAACAGACAAAACAGAGTTAACTTCTCAAATAGCTTTAATTTCTGCGCAACACTCAGAATTCACACTTTCTCTTTTTGCCCGTTTTCTTTGGGGCCATGATGACATACTGTGAGTGAGGTTATAATAAACAGGATATAGACGATAATAAACAGGGTATTGCGTATCGATAAACAGATTGAGATGCTGGTTGGGGGGCTGCTGCCGTGAGTCATGAGCTCCCAGTTTTCCCTATCTCATGAACACATCACAAATACACTTTGGTGACAGCCAAATTTTTCTCTTTTAAATGGAGATCCGTAAAATACTGGGGTGGGGAATAATAATAATTGTCGAATTTTCGATTTTAATTAAATTTGGGGAGGCTTGATAAATCTTTCTAAAAGAGCCAAATATATATATACTGTATTTTTTAAATTTGTCCACTGGGAGTTGAGGCTTTATTACATGCGAAGGAAATGTCGAAAACAACAGGCACCTTACGCATAACCCCAGTATGGGCTTGGCACACCCAGGGTTCTGAGCTGAATATCATCATTCTTCTCTTTCTTGATGATTCCCGTCTACTTTTGACACACACACACACACACACACTCTCACTCTCTCTCTCTCTCTCTCTCTCTCTCTCTCTCTCTCTCTCTCTCTCTCTCTCTCTTCAATTGAGTGGAATGTTCTAGTAAACTCTCAGTTGTGTACTAATCAATACAGAAAAGGGCATTTTTAGCATTATCACATAAAAAGACTGTTATTCTGTAATAACAACATACTCTGTTTTCACTTTTCTACTATAATGAAGCATATTTGGCTACCAGTGATTGATGAAAAATTTCTCCAAAGGAACACATATTAATATACTTCAATTTTTCTACTTGAAAGTCATGGATTATTACTAAGCCAAAAATTTCCTTCATTTCAAAAGAAGATCCTAGGAGAGCAAAAGAAGCAAACTTCATAATATAATAAATAAGCAAAATTATTATTTATATGCAAATAGTGACTGGAGATGCACATTTATTTAATATGTACATTCACTATTACACATATTATTCAATATTTGGGACTGAGTTGTAATTTGACAACCATTCCACCATTTTAATACATGGTACATGTCTGCTATTCAAAAAAAATCTGTGCTTTAATTTAACATATGCTAATGGATATACTTACACAGGTAAGTAGAATGATAAGGTGATTATTTCTTAATAGTTTAGTTCCAACTGAGCACTCACAGTGCACAACTTCATACAGTAAGATACATGTTGCACAGACAATATTAGTGGGTCTCGAACACAAGTTGTCTGTCCAGCATGTCTAGTAAACTTTTGAGACAACAGGATTCCATAATGTTTTTTATACAACAGTAAGATGCACTGAATGACCAGAGTGAATTACTTTTATTATAATAATAACATATGAGAGGTAATCCCTTCAGTGGCTGGTCACAATTTGTATCTATATAGCATGGGAAAAATGAAAAGCCTTCAGTCAAGATACTGTATATGTAGCAGTCCCTTCACAACTTTGTTCTCTATGCATTTAGTGATTATGGGATTGTTATTTTCAAAGCACTTTATGTGAAATTTTAACCAGTGAGCTAAAGGGATAACTCACATATATAATAATGAAATACACAATTCTAAATTAGTTTACACTGATTAACTTTTTTTTTTTTTTTGTGCACTGACTACTTTTGTCAGAGCACAACACTTCATGTGATAAGATACACTGAGTGGCCAGTTTATTAGGTACACTCTCAATCATCCAAGAATCAACAAATTACAGAGTTACTAGTACATGTCCATATCCAGCTATATGCAAGCAGTCAGATTCTGAGAGCTAATGTGTGTGTGTGTAATTCAGTGAGAGAATGAGCTAACAGTGTGACCTAAGTGATTTTGAGTATGGTTTCACCAGAAATACATGTGAAAATAGCATGGATGATGCCATCTTGCTGTTGTGTTCATGCATAACAGTCTCAAGAGTGTACCATGAATGGTCTAACAACCAGAAAACATCCTGCCAATAGCAGTCCTGTGGCCAAAATATTGACATGAGAAGTCAATGGAGGGTGAACAGAATTGTGCAGTCTAACTCATGGGTCAAAATAAGTCAAATGACAGCACAGTACAATAGTGGTGTGCAAGAGTATACACCAGAATGCATAATGCATTGGACCCTGTCACAGATTAAGTATAGCAGCAGATGACCTCACTGTGTTCCATTCTTGTAAGCTAAAAAGAAGCTGTGGAAGTTTTTTTTTTTTAATTAGCCATATGGTGCAAGGAAGCCTGAGGCTTATGCTGCACTAGACAAAAAAAAAAAAAAAAAAAATTTCTGAATTACCCCGAGAGAGAGAGAGTGTGTCAGAAGTAGAAGGGAATCACCAAGAAAGAGAAGAATGATGATATCCAGCTCAGGACCCTAAGGTGTGTGCCAAGCCCATGCTCACCATATGTGAGCCCTGAATTAGCACAGGAAAGGTCACTTGGTTTGCAATGGCAGATGGCTATATGATGCCAGTAAGCCACGGCACTGCCACAGTAACACTGACTAATTAAAAATAAATACTTTTTTTATATTTATTACTGATTTATATTAATTTTGCTTACTTATTTATTTGTGTTCATTTTATATTTATAACAAATACTATAAACAAATATTACTTAACATAGTTGTATTAATAGTCATTTAATACAGCTGTGAGGTGAGTGCTGAAAATTAAGCTAAGCTATACATACGATCTAAAATAATTTATTAAAATAAGCTAAAAATAAAATCTTTTCTGTTGCTGTCATACAATGATAAACTTGAAATTAAATTGTTAGGCAGTCCACTACCTCATTTATTGTGGCAAGCAACATTCTAAAGGAAGAAAGAAATATATATATATATATATACAGCAGAGTGCTGAAAATCCGAATGGCAATAATTCAAAGGAACCAGCATTTATCTATTTATTTTTTTATGCTGGTGCCATAAAATAATTGCAGTAAATTATTACTGCAATTATTTTGCAGTATCCTGCAGTTAATTCTGATTCTATTAAACAGCAATTGTAATTAGCAAAAATCAGAAGAATATTATCCACAGGCTCTAAAAATGAAGATATAAAAGCACAAATTTATACTTTTATTTTACCTTACTAATTAACAAAATTAAATGATACACGAAAATTGGAAGAATCCATAGGTTAGCAAAATAAAAATAAATTCACACTTATTTACATAGCATAGCATAATATACATTCAGTACTAACTAAACAAACCACTTTGTAATCTGATATTTCTGTTCGCTGACATTTTTTTTTTTTTTTGGTTGTAAAATCTAAAACAGTCAAAAAAGATGAACGTCAATCAATAACAAAGAACACAGCACACAGTGTTCTTTGCAACTAACACAATACGTGCACGTGAGATGCGGAGTAAAATGTTTAACAAGTTTAGATATAGGAATAAAGAGATTCTGAACATTTACAAAGTTTTATTTTACCATACTGAAGTTATGGTCTTCTTCTTTTAAAAGGAAGCAGAAATTTTTAACAATTAAATCGAAGACAGATTTTAAACAGACTTTCAAAGGGAGAAAGCGGGTCTTTGTTAGCAAGATTTTATGAGGTTGGAAAGTCAACCATAACAGAAATTAAAAACAACAAGGAAAAAATTTTAAACTGCGTATCGAAACTTGATTCAGATGATGGTGCAAAAGAAACACTATGAGGATAGCTAATGACCCATCCCTCGAAGATGCTGTTTGTTGTTGTAGTTGGGTTCCGGGAGCATCAGCAACTGAGCCATATTGCTCAGTGTATATGTCTGTAAATTGAATGTTCTGTGCTTGACCTTCTGTTTTCTGGAGAAAAAACCATGCTACCCTCACCTGAGACTGACTAACTCAGCCAAGTTATGAAAAAGGCCCATAAAAATTCCTTCCATCATTGACAGGACTCAAACTCAGATCTTCTACACCCAGGGTGGAGAGGACGGTGATTCTACCAACTGTGCTGCCCATGAGGGGCTAGGTACGAGCAACAAGCTGAATGCTGTCCAACTCAACTACTCTTGCTGAAAAGAGTGAGAGATCTGGTAGCAAAGAAACAAAGTTCGAAAATGGTGCAGCAAAAAATAAGTAATTATTTTCGTTAAAGGCCTACACATATATGTTATTGTGGCTGAAAGTTCCATTTGTTTTGTTACCTAGGAATAAAAATACATATGTATAACTTAGTGTTTTTATTTCTAAATTTACTAAACCTTTTTTTTTTTAGTCTCCAGAACTATATTTTTGATAAGTTTGAAAATCCGAACAAATCAGAAGTCTGAACTATCCGTGGTCCCAATTAGTTTGAATTAGTGACACTCTACTCTGTGTGTGTGTGTGTGTGTGTGTGTGTGTGTGTGTGTGTGTGTGTGTGTGTGTGTGTGTGTGTGTGTATTTTTATTTTTTTATTTTTTTTATTTTAGCACTACCAGTTGAAATCACCAGTAGCTACTAACTACTGATTTGATAAATCATGGTTCCAGTTATAACAGTTAATAGTTCCAGGCTAATGGCAGAGCTAGGTAGTGATGGGCATAATATCAAATCATAATTGAACTAATCAATTATATGCAAATAGTTGATTAAGAAATAGATAAAAAAAAAAACTGAAGTAAAAAAAAAAAAAAAAAAAAAACAGTGGCAAGATTCAATCTGATGTCATCAAAACTAAACATAAAGTGCTGTTTGCCACTTTGGCAATAGTTTTGTTTATATATACTGTCTATATATAAAAACTTAGTAGTGACAGCACTTGATATTTAGTTTTGATAACATCAGATCAAATCCTGACACTGTTGTTTTTTTTTTTTTTTTTCTCTTCTTCAGTTTTTATTGATGTTTATTTCATAATTGGCTAATCTGCATATAATTGATTATTTTCATTATTGAAATAATCAATTATTAATCACTTGATTATACTCGTCACTAGACCAGGGTATAATGACAACAGCATGAATTAATGGTACCATTCTTCCAGATACCAACACTCTAGGCTGGCAATGAAAATGTGATAGTTTTTATAGCACAAACACCGGTTCCCTGACATTGTGTATTGACAACTGCTATAGTGTTCAAGTAGGCATGACCTTGTCTACTTGAACACTATTGCTAATCAAGATCCTTTCATATTTACAGTTTATCCATCTGGTAACAGGTGCAATATGGCCAAAGTTGCTTTTGCGCCAAAAAAAATCCAACAACAACCAACCATCTGGTAACAGCTGCTTTCAGCATGATAATGAGCCATATCAAGGCATGGATCATTTTAAATTAGATCCAGGAGTTTAAAGATGACTTTACCATCTTTTCAGTTCAGTTAGCATACCTCAACCTGACTGAGCATCTGTGACATCAGGTGGAATGAGATATCTGCAGCAACTGTGGGATGTGGTTAAAGCATTCCATAGGGATACCGGTTTATCCACAGGCATGAGGTTGTCCTGAGGGATAAGGTGATAATTTGTATTAGGTTAGTATACCTAATAAACTAACCACTCAATGTAGGTTCCTTTATTACATATTGAATCTGTGGAATGTTGTTCTCAGAAGAACCTTCTCCAAAGAAGTGACAAGTGATAAACCCACTACACTGTCATGGAGACCCTCCGTTGCAGAAAGTCCAAAAGGAGAAATGCACTTAGAACAAAGTTGCAAAAATGAATACTTCGTACACATTTCTTGAAGTGTGTATTTTGCTTTCTCTACATAGCACAATAAATTGTGACAACACGGCCAATGAGATACTCCACGTTTTAGAACAAACAAGCAAAACTGAATGCTTTGATTAAAATCAAGTCAATTATAACATTTTGACTGACAGCTACTGTCAGTATGGACCAGTGTGATTCTCTTTACCAATAAGAAGAGTTTTCCTTCAACAAGAAACGCTTTTTCTTTAGAATTAAAGGCACATTTAGTGAACTTTTGTCATGTTGTACAAGGCTAGGTCATTACTGACAAAAAAAAAAAAAAAAAAACAGAAGTCCACACTAACAAATTATTAGTTTGTTTGGTCTTTTTTTTTTTTTTTTTTGTGACAATGCAACAATAAGATTATAATAACTAAAGAAGCAGAGGAGAAAATACTCACAAAATATAAGATTTGTAGACACTAGAATATTAAATAAATTCTAAAAATTTTACATAAATGAAGTTCTTCAGTTCATTTACATTATTATTATTATTACTATTCCTTTATAACAAAAGAACTATACACAATTAGGGCATGCAGATAAAACTTTCAAGGGAAAAAAATTTTAATATACTGGTGATTGCAAAACACTACTTTTAATTACTCAAGCTCTAAATTCCTAGCTTTTTGTGGTCATCCTAAAGTATAATAGCAAATTTATATAATCAAAGAAATGGCCCATACCTGAATATGTCACCTCGAGTTTTCTACAGAAGTTTTTGTGATATTCAATGATTTCACTTTTGGTTGACACAGAAGACAAATATAAGTAATATTTGTGCATTTATGCATTATTATTTTCCACTTTCCAAAAGAAATTAAAAAAGTTCTCATATCCATTACATGATAATAATTTTTTGACTCTATAACTCACTTGAACAAAAAAAAAAAATTTGCAAATAGACAAACAGTAAGCTAAAATGTGTTGGTAACAGGTTGCATAATGACAACAGCATGAATTAATTTATAATTCATGCTGCTAATTTAAAATTAATTTATAATCTAGCCTTGCCACATTACAGCACCATGCACTGTGTGACACAATACCAATGTAAATTACCATACTGTGAGGTATGGTAATTTGATATGGCTTTTAAAAGGGCAAGGAAGCTATTTGAAAATCTTGTGGTGGAAGGATGCTATGTGTGGTTAAGCCTCTCCTTGAACACCCTTGTAATGTTAAGGATATTAATTAACTGTATAGTCTGGGTGAAATGAAATTAATGTTTTCCCTGAAATTTTTCCAAAAGATAATCAGTAAAGGATATTAAATGCTCACAAACACATTGCCCATATTTAATGTACATGAGGGAAAGGAACTTAGTTATAAAATAATTCCTTTATAAAAATGTGAATCCATTATGGCTTAGAGTTCATTTGAAAAGAACTAGTTCCTTTCAAGCTGTGATAATAATGCATATTGTATTTTATCAAGAATCCACAGAATGGCAATGACTTTTAGAAGCATAGCACTGAATTTCAAGAGCAAAACAATTCAGTACAGTATGCTGAATTTTTTTTTTTTTTATTTAATTTTCTAACATATTAATTCTGGCAATTCAATTATTTTACTTATACATCCCAAATATTTTATATTTTTAATGTGACTGAATTGAGTTGTAGCAGCTTCAATACTTTCCAAAAGAAAGACAGAAAGGAGCAAAAGAAACCTCATTTATTACACTGAGACAGGCCACACGAAGGGAAAAACTACAGAGGCACATGAATTCAGCATAATGTGCTGAAGTCAAATATGTAACAGGGTAGGAGAACCCCTTGCCTTTAAAGTTGGTGGCTGCTCCTAACCCTCTGATTTTAAAGTAAGGGATACTCTTAACTCTTTGTTATGTGTAAATTCAGCAAGTTGGTATCCATTCTAGTTTTTCACTGACCATGGCCTGTTTTGGTATAGTAAATGGCAATTTCTTTTGCTCTTTTCTTTCTCTCACAGAATATCAAAGTTGTTGCTACTCAATTTAGATACAACTATACTGAAAATATAAAACATTTGGGGAATATAAGTAAAATAATTAGCCAACTATCAGAAAATAAAAAAATTTGATCAGCATACTTCACTGTTGTTTAGCTGTCAAAATATTCTGTGCCTCTATAAACCATTGCTATTCTGTGGCTTCTTGACGAAATACAGATTTGCAGTGATTTTTATGCATCATTATTATTACTATGTTACTAGGATTATTATTACTAAAATTTGTAGAAATTTATGTCCTAATGTAACTTGACCTTTATTAGATAAAAAAAATAAATTTTATTTTTTATTTACATTTTTGACATTTAGTTGTTGTTTATTAACACCGTATACATCAGTTCATTAACATTTTCACTACTGACTTTTCCAACAACCTTTTTGACCCAGGATTGAAAATCGTAAGAGTGAGTCAATCTGGATTGAAATCAGCAGAGATATTTGTGGGCTTTCTTTTCACTATGACTGAATTAATCAGCCTCCAATGAAGGTCGCTTGACAAAAATATCCAGATTTTCTACAGTCAAACTGGAAGAAAATGTTCTAGTGTTGTTTACTCTATTCTGTCATTTTGCATTCAGTTCTCTGATACATCACAATACTATAACATCTTTTATAAAGATTATAGCATTTTCAAAAGAGAACATTTTCAATTATTTTTGTTTTCAAGGGCCCACTCTTTAATTTATGACATGCAGTTCTGATTCATCCTATATACATTAAATATATTATATTTAATTTTATTCTATTTATTCATATGGCAGGATAAAATGCTAGAATTTTCTTAAGTTGATAAAAATTGTTGAATGTTTAAAACCTTTTGTAAATAAAAACATTATTTCAAGAAATTTCAAAACTATATTTATAAAAAATATGACAGGAAATCAAATAATGCAACCATTCAGCAAAAATACATAGAATTTAAAGAATATTCTCGTACAAATAATTTAGTGCAAAAAATATAAACTTCATATTTTTTATTCCATTTTCAAATGCGATGGTCTAATACAGCAACTCCCAGCCTCCAATCTGCATCGTACTGGTACATGATAGAAATAAAAAACCAAAACAAAATACTCTATTACAAAAAATAAAATAAGAAAAGCACATTTGGTATAAGATGTTTTTTTAGATGCATCAGCAACTCAGATCATAATTACGCCACAACTCAGGGAATTCTACTCCTTTTGTGGTATAAGAAAAGCACATTTTTGGAGTGATACTATCCATGTTATAAAGTTTTGGGAACCTCTGGTTTAATGGATACAGCTAGATGCCAAGCAAGAAATAAATTTTATTTTTATCAAATTTCAAAGTTGCTTGAAATGTAAAGAATATTACAGGATGACTTATGAAGAATTTACCAAATGCAGTACTGTACTAAATACTCATTCTACATTGGTTTAAAGAACTTTACATAAGATAAAAATGAAGTTACAAAATTATATGCAGGATGTCTCAAAAATATTGGTACAAACGTTTAGGAGAGGTAGGTAACATCTAAAGGAATGTGAATCGCATAGGAATCCATAACCGGAAACGTCACCGTAAGTCGGTACACGTCACTGTTCATCAGTTCACGAGAGGGAAAATTTCTGGTTTACTCATTCAAGCAGTAATCGCCGCACGAATAGCATGCATCGATATACGAACTGTGAGCTGGCAGACATGCACCTAGTGTATGGATTAGCAGAGGGCCCATACGGTGTGCGCCCCCATGCGGCACAACATCGCTTTGCAATAAATGTGTGGGCAGGTATGGTTGGTGACTGCGTAGTCGGCTCATACCTGTTACCATCCCACATGAACTCTGCTAAATATCAGATCATTCTTGAACAAGTTCTACCAGGGTTACTTGACGACATTCCAGCAAATGTGAGATGCAACATTTCGTTTCAACATGACGGGGCACCTGCCCATTATGGAAGGTGTGTTCGTGACCATTTGAACAGGCATGGTGGACCCGTTGCCTGGCCCCCACGCTCACCTGATTTATCGAGCCTTGATTTCTTTCTGTGGGGGGCCCTCAAATCTGTCATGTATGAATCGCCTGTGGAGACGGAAATGGATCTCGTGGTGAGACTTGTCTGCGCTGCTGCTACTGTCAAAGAAATTCCAGATGTGTTCGACCGTGTCCGCCAATCCATGCTGCGTTGGTGTCACGCATGCATCACGTCTCGTGGTGAAACCTTCGAGCATCTGTTGTAACATCATGAAATGCATCCATATCGTACTCCATTGTTAATATTATGTCAGATAAATGTTTGCCACTAATTACTGTCTTGTGTCATTTCTGCTTCTTGTGCCTCTGCTATTCCCGTGATGTTTCCGGTTATCGATTCCTAGCGATTCACATTCCTTTAGACGTTACCTACCTCCCCTAAACGTTTGTACCAATATTTTTGAGACACCCTGTAGATGAAAATGAAGTTGCAAAATGATAAAAATAAACTTACATATAAAGTTGTTTAAACATAATACAGGGTGAATGTTGATTCCAGTACTGCTTTTAGTACTGGAATCCACTACCACAAAGCATACGAGGCATGGCAATAAAGTTCCTGGACTGGTGCAATAAAAAGAACAGTGAAGGAGCTAAAAATTGGTTTTATTTTTATTCAAAGAAATCACTATGACTGAATGCATTTATTACAGCATTTAAAAGTTTTTGAAATGATTCAGCAACAGCATCCAAAGAGATAATGTTCAGTTTGGTGGTTACATTTTTCTTTATGTCCTCAACATCCTGAAATCTTTTTCCTTTGAGGGAGTTTTCACCTTGGGAAGGAGAATGATGTCCACTGGTGCTAGATCAGGTGAGTATGATGGATGGCTGATCTGTACAGTGCCATCTTTCATAAGAAATGCCTGCACAACAAGTGCAGAATGGGAAGTGGCGCTGTCATCTAACAAGAACCAGCTGCCTTTCTCTTAAAATTGCAGCCTCACCCAGGAAATGCACTTCAATAGTCTTTAAAGCACCTGTATGTAGACTACACTGTTTACTTTCTACCCCTTCAAGTACAAATATCTTTGAATCATCCTGTTTGTCAAACAACGTGATCAGCATTGTCTTGATTCTGGACTTCTGTAAACAAAACGTTTTGGGACTTGGTGATGCTTTTGAAGTCCACTGCATTCTCTGATGCTTTGTCTCTGGGTCGTACTGAAACACCCAAACTCATCTTCAGTGGCAATACAGTCAAGGAAATTAGGATCATCTTGACAAGTCTGGATGAAGTCTTTTCATGGTAACGCTCTTCATTGCTTCTACTCATCTATGAGACTGTGTAGCACGTATTTTGCACAGACCTTCCTTTTCCCTAAATTTTTTTGCAGAATTTGACGAATCATCACCTTATTCATATCCAACTCATCAGCCATCATTCTGAGGATCAAAAGATGATCTCCTGCCACAATTTCCTGAACTTTTGCAACTCTGTCTTCATTTCAAGAAGTTCATAGATGCCCTCTTCTTGAGTCATCATAAATATCCTCACATCCCTCTTTGAACTGCTTATACCATTCAGACACACTGGTACTGCTTCATGTTTCATCACCATACACTGTTTTTAACATTTCATATATTTCTGTTGCAGATTTTCCTAGTTAAAAGCAAAATTTGATATTCATCCATTGCTCCATTGCAAAATCATGGCATGTAATGTTAACACTACTAACAAATTTAAATTATAATATATCTAAATTACCACTCTTATACCACGAGTTTTAATATATTTTATTTAGGTGTTACCAAAAATAATATACATTGAGTAATGTTTCAGGTATCTTGCCGATACCCATCATCATTAGTTTAGGTGTTACCAAAACTAATGATGATGTATAAGAGTGGTAATTTAGATATATTACAATTTAAATGGATAGAAACCACGTAACGTCCTTCCCCAACCATATTAGAACTAGGTATGGACCAACTACTGTCCATCTTATCCGCGAATTAGAAAATATTAGCGTAAAGATGATGATGGGTATCGGCAAGATACCCGAAACGTTACTCAATGTATATTAGTTTAGGTAACACCTAAATAAAATATATTAAAACGCCATGTGGTATAAGAGTGGTAATTTAGATATATTATAATTTAAATGGATAGAAACCACATAACGTCCTTCCCTAACCATATTAGCTACTGAAAAAACTAGTTGTTACTTGCAACCTGTCAGCCTACTGAAAAATTTCTGTCCCACCATCTGTTGGAGGAAATTTTAACTACTATATACCATCTAACTCCAGGGGTTCACATTTGGTGAGTATGGGCTTGGTACACCCAGGGTCCTGAGCCGGATATGATCATTCTTCTTCTGCCTTGGTGATTCCCTTCTACTTCTGACTCACTCACTCTCTCTCACTCTCTCTGGGTGACTCAGAATTTTTTTTTTTTTTTTTTTTTTTTGGCTGATGAAGCATAAGCTTTAGGCTTTCTTGCACCATATGGCCATTACTAATACTAATATCACTTGTTTATTTTCAAACTCATCAAACATGAACGCAACAGCATCAGTCCGGAAACTTTATTGCTATATTTTCAACCATTAAAAAATGGTTGAGAAATTTAAAAAAAGCCAAATATAGTGAAAAAAATTTATAAATTTATTTAAATTTTGAATTTTTTATAATTTTTCAAAACCTCTTGTAGCATATGACACATAATTGTTTAAAATCTCTCGGATCAAGTAATGACCCTGATACTGATTTAGAGTATGAGTTTTAATTTGTTGCTCCTTTCTTTCCTTTCACTGTTTGCATAACATTATGCATTATATAGGGTTAACCATTTATTTTGAAACCTATAGGAAACAGTGTGTAGTGAAATAACTATGGCAAGAGAATCATAATGTTGTTGCTGTTATTTTGGTGCAAGGATTTGGCTATATACTATGTACTTTTTAGTTAAATTTTTAACTTTAAATGTTGCGTTATACTTGGTAATAGAAGTTTATCAGTTTTAAGAATATAAAAAATTCCTCAGGATTTGCATTACATGATTTTTACTTTTCATCAGTGTTTTGATATATAACATTGATTTTTTTTTTTTTTTATCATGGCACAGTGTTTATGAAACAGTGGTATATATGTAAGTTGAAAACATGTACACAACTGTTTTTTTTTTTTTCATGCTGTTAAAAAAAATTAAAATTTTTAAAAATATTTTAGTAAATTAAAGTAATCATATCCTGAGTATCATAAACATGATAAATGTAGTAGTAACATAATAATAATAATGCTGTCATTAAATGAAATTTATCAATGCTGTTCATTGATGCCATGCAAAAGACACCGATTACTGAATTGGCAAGGAATGAATGCAGCATGTTGGACAGACAACTTGTGTGATCGAGACCTGCTAATTAGTGGGTCTCGATCACACAAGTTGTCTATCCAACATGTCTAGTAAAGTTTCGAGACAAGAGGATTCCCATAATGTTTTTTATACAATGGGAATGAATGTGGATGAATGATATTAAATATTAAAAAAAAATCTGGGGGGAGTGTGTGAATGGCTATAAATGGCTAGATGAGTGGTAAAGAGCAACCCCCTCCCCATTTCCAAAGCTTCAAGTTAAATATGAAATATGTACTGGAAATGATTCCTATGAAGTAAAGAAACTATATCATAAACAATTCCTAAAATTTAGTCTGTCATCCATTTAGATATATAACCAAAAATCATCTTGGGTTATATAGAGGTTTATTCATTCTTGAGACCTTAAAAAAGTGATATAAGCAAGAAAGAGTGTTAAACAGGGGCACTATAGACATTAAAAAATGCATGACATTTCATAGGATTGTATATGTGTCAAAATAAAAAACATTAAAAGCAGGAGGGGACCATAGGTAGGAGTGATAAAGCAGGAGTTTATCTTTAAATTTTTCCTGTGTCAATGTTTTGGGACTGGTTACAAGCACAAGCTTAATGTTATAAATACTCCAAGCAGCCTAACTGAATATCTGACATTTCATCTTTATACCAGCATATATTATCTTTCAAATATTTTCTATTAATGTGCAAACAGTGACTGAAAAAAAAAGGGGGGGTCCACTTTATAAAAATCCAATAAAAAAAAAAGAAAGTAAACTGTAGCCATTATCAATCCACTGCAGGATGAAAGTCTCCTCAACAATTCACATTGAGGGAAATTGACCATAATCTGTCAAATTGGTCCAGTGCATGTTGGCCGATTGACCATATTTAGCAGTCAGGGACTTACACCTCCATCTACTCAAAGAGTGTGTGCTAAATTACATGTTATTTAATCCATGTACTGATCCTTATTAATGGCAATTTTTTTATTTATTAGGTTGTACATAAGTACTATGAAACAGAACCAGATTTTAAAACATAAAAAACAGGAAATACACACACACACACACTCGAGACTGCATTAGTGCACATGCAAATCACAAACACGAAACCACCACAAAATTATTATAAACATACAAGAGTATCATAGATCACTCTATGCTTATGCAGAGCAGTGCTCTGTAATATTTCATATTACACTGAAATATTCAATATTACATATAAAATATTCAATTTGTTAACGAAAATCATTTAGAATAGAATCTTTAATTGCAGCATGATATACATACAATTAGTCCCATCACGGCATGGTGGTGCCAGAGGTTTACAAAACATTTACAAAAGAGATACAAATGAGAAAAACATATAAGTTACATCAGATTATTAAGCAGGAATCAAGCAATTTGATAATCAGTGTCAGATTTAACATAAACTAGATACACAGCTGTTCAGGGCCTAAGATTTTGAGAGGGGTGGACTAAAATTACTATATCTTATTAGGTAAAATGAATAGAGCTAACACTCGAGACTTGGCTAAGCTAAGACTCTAGACTAATACTATCTGCTTGCAGTATATTTTAAAGTTAATTAATTAATAAAAATAACTACAAATATATTTTATGCAAGTAGTTGCGTATAATATGTATTTTTATATTACAAAAAAAAAAAAAAACAACCCTGCTTAGGGCCCCCAAATGTACTTTTGATAACATATGTTTCAGTTCATATGGCTAAGACTATTGAAGAAACATGGGTCTATCCCCTCCCTGTAGCCCAGATCTAACTATTTCAGAATGTTTTCAGTATGCCCCTACATATCATATATCAAATATGAAAGAATAAAAGAATACCAGTTTTCTTCTGATACTGAGATAATGTTTTGTTAAGCTATCACTAATATTGCCAATTAAGAGGATTTGTTGAAGTATATATTAAAAATATATATATTAAAAAGGTGAATGCATTTCTCTCAGGAAATTATACTGAAAAGGAAATAAATATCACAATACAGTTTTTTATACAGCCCGTAGCATACTTTAATATAAGCATACTTTATTCTATTATCAGTAAACTTAGTATATAAATGTATGTTCAATTTAACAAATACAGTTTTACTTGTTTTGTACTGTTAACTTTTTTAATGCAATACTTCCAGTATCGCATTAAATCGCATTATTATTATTGAATCCACACCTTCCTTACCAAAGAGAATTTATAAATCTTCTGGAAATGAGGAGAAACTACTACAGACACATCTGGATATATCAATAATAACTGCTCGCTCAAAAAGGACACTTATTTGCATTCTTCTTGGCTTAAACCTTTCAAAAGCTACATCAACGTAAAAATTTCTGAGAGCCAATTGTTGAAGGAAATTCACAATACATGAAAACAATTTCACTTTAAAAAAATTATTTAATGAATTGTTTTTATTTGAATTTGGTTCATGAATATTTCATGAAAATTAGAAATGTGGTCAGTTAAGTGATGTGGTTACATGAATATCTTCAAAATATTCTCCAAAATGAGAATATCATAAAAAATAAATTGTTTTCCCAGGAATTGTCCGTCATTAGTCATATATAATTTTTATATGGAAAAGTACTGGAAATATAATGTAACGTAAATATTTCTTGTTGATGATGTTTGTTTATGTTTCCTGTACTCTGTAATGTTTACTTTTCTGACCACATGGGTATTAAAGGTCTGTTTTCTAAATGCATACGCCTTCCAGCATGTTTTTGTTGGTGAGTTGAACATTTAACTTTTGTACTATGTCGTTCTTTCCAACAACAGTAAACCTGTATTAATGTTAGTATTACATTCTTAGAGAAATTACGGGGTTTCGCAGCTGTTCATTGCAGCAGTCGCTAATAAATAAATCTCTTATACCTATCAAACATATTCAAAGAAATTACAAAATATGTATACAATGCCAGTTTATAAAATTATTTGGTTCTAAAATATAATCATCTTGAAACTAATTACAAACTTTAATTTAAGAATAAAAAAATAATATCTAGTAAACTAAATACGATTAAAGTTGAGATGAGTCAATTTTCAATCTTGGAAATCAATTCTTTTTTCCCAATATCAGCTGTTAACGGTACTTGTCCTCACACAAGAGGAACATTTTATGCGACTTTTATATAGTGATAAAATCCACTGCTATTGCAACATCTTTTCCTTTGTTCGTATGTTTTAATTTAAAAACTCATATAAAAAAAATCATAACTACGATCTTTACTCACCCTGAAGGAAGTAAATACTGATTTCATCAACTGAGGAGTTGTGAGAAAAGGCAACTGCTTTCAGTCCGTAAAAGAAATGATGCAGTACCTAATACTATAAGACGCCTTTACTTCCAAATTACTTTTATCACTGTAATAATGTGAAGCATGTCCTCACTATCAGATACATTTACATGAGAAATAAACTTCGACGACGATTAAATGTGGTAATACAACTTAACAAAACAGCTGACAACAACAACTGAAAGGCCAAACAGTAACTGAAACAAGATACATGTGCACTTTCTCCAGTTTGAGGAAAGAAAACATGAAAGCTACCGCCACCTACCTATGAAATCAAATACTAAAAACTCGCTGCACGAACTACACGGTTTTTCACTTGGAGTTCTACGGAAACACAATTTTCCCAAAGGGACATCACCAGTTCCTAAAATATTTGTTGAATCGTCCACATGATTTTATATTTACTTATTAAAATTAACAATAATAAAAATAAAGAACGTTCTCCGCAATAGCAGCAACAGCAATGACTGAATACAGTATTTATAAATAGCGGTTTTATTCAATTGGTATAATTATGTACGTATGTACGCTGGGCACCTAAGCGTACAAGAATGCACCGCCCATCTTGCAAAAAAGTTTACCCATAAAAAGCTTTTGCATGCCCGTGTCTTCAAAAATCACTATATGCTGTGCAGTAGGACGTGGTGCAATGTCATGTTGAAACAGAAGGGGATCCTCCCTTAAACTGCTGCTACAGTTTAGCAAGAGAAATTGTCTGGAATGGCAATGTGCTACCTGACATTCATTGTTCCAGGAAGGACAACAAAAGATCGAAATCCAAAGCACGATAAAGAACTATGGGCGGTAACAGTATCTCTGTGAAACTTCAGTTTGGAACGACACACTCTGCTTGGTAACGTTCCCTGGGTATATTCAAACCCAATCACAGCCACAAGATCGGAAAACCGTGATTTGTCACTTCGCAACAGAGCTTTTCGACGTACTGAGAACAAATTACGATACGCTGTGCACCACGCAACCGATGCTTTGTATTGTTCGCTGTCATCTTTGGTTTGAATCCTGCAACTCATCCACAAAATCTGACGATTATGCAACTAACAATATGTCAATTTGCACTAATATCAGTTCCTGTGGCCTCCTTGAATTCCTGGTTGAGAATATTTGATGAGGTCTGGCGGGATCAACGTACCACTCTTCCGAGTCACATCATTTAACCTCATCGTGCTATTGTAGTATCAGACGTTTCCATTTGATGATGACGTCAGTCGGCGTTTATCTAGAGTGTTGCAGTTTTATTGCAATGGTACAAACAAGTAGATTGCTAATATGAAATCGTATGATGATTCGCCGTATCATGTACCTAGTGTCGTGTCTGCTGCGCGGGAAGCACACTCGTATCGTTACCGTTCTCCCCACACCGGGTGGAAAAGGCCCGGATTCGAATCCCGTCGATGATGCGAGGAACTTTAATGGGCTTTTTTCACTCCGTGGCTGAGTTAGTTGGTTTCAGGCGTAGATAGCAAGGTTTTTTCCTCAGAAATTGGGGTTTTTCGTCCAGAAAACAGGCAAATTGACCAGAAAACACACGCAATTTACAGACAAATAAATATATGGGCAGATGTAAGAAATTATGGTTGGCCCTAATATAATAATTTGCATTTGTACCGGTCTCACTGATTTTCTTACTTTTAGCATGAGCACAATTATTTTCATATTTGTTTCTGACACCTGGATGGTGAGTATGGTTCATTGTTTCCATATTCCACAAGGTAGCTGGATACTTTTGGCAGTTATTCTATGTTGTGGAGTTTTTGGTGCATCAGCAACTTAGGCCATATTGCGCCGTATATAATATGTCCGTAAATTGCGCGTGTTCTGTGGCCGATTTGCTGAACGAAAAAAACCAAAATTTCCGGAAGAAAAACCATGATGCCCTTGCCTGAGACCGACTAACTGAGCCATGTTGTGAAAAAGGCCCATTAAAATTCTTCACATTATCGATGGGACTCAAACTCAGCTTTTCCACCCGGTGTGGTGCAGGACATTGTACTGATTATACTCATTGTGCTTCCCAAATGTACATCGAGTGCAGGCTTTGACAGAGCTGGCAATTGGGAACGTGGATATATGCTCCGCCCCCTAGTTCTAGTGCGATTGTGACTGTTAATACGGATTCCATTGGGAATTGTGTCTATCTTCCTAGAAGTAGCCACCTAATTCTGAAAAGCCACTTATACTAGTAGTGGTAAATTATACAAGAAAGCAAGCTTATAAAGCATCCCACACACACACACACACTGGTTGAAGCCACCTTCCACACATCTATCCTGAAACCATCCTTCCTCAACCTAAATTTGTATTCCTTCATGTGCGTATTATCGCACATGAAGGAATTGAGTAATGTGAATGCCATTCACATTAATCAATCCCTTCTCAATAGCTTATTCAATCCCTTCAAGACCTTATATAGCTCAATCAGACACCCCGCAGTTGCCTAGTCTCCAGACGCTGTAATTTGCAGAATTGAAGCCTTTCTACGTAAGCTCACCCTTTCGTTCCATTCATCAATCCGGTTGCCCTTCTCTGCACCCGTTTCAGCAGATCTACTTCCTAAAGTGGGGCCTCTAGACCTGTGAACAATACTCTAGATATGACCTAACCATGGCCTTCTACAAAGGGATAAACACCTCCTTATCCCTACTAGCAAAGTTTGTGTATATCATTGATAAAACCTCATGAGCTGTCTTGCAGAAGATCTGCACTGCTCAGAAAATTTCATATCTGACTGCACAATTACTCCCCAGGTCTTTTCCATTTTCTATTGTCCTGAGTATAGTTCCACACAGTTGATTGATAAGTTACTCTGAGATTACCTCTCCTGAAAGACAGCTCATGAGGTTTTATGAATGATATACACAAACTTTGCTAGTAGGAACAAGGAAGTGATTGTCCTTTTGTAGAAGGCCATGGTCAGGCCGTATCTAGAGTATTGTTCGCAGGTCTGGAGGCCTCACTTTAGGAAGGAAGTAGATATGCTGAAACGGGTGCAGAGAAGGGCAACCGGATTGATGAATGGAAAGAAAGGGTGCGAAAGGGAGATCTGCACTGCTCAGAAAATTTCATATCTGACTGCACAATTACTCCCCAGGTCTTTTCCATTTTCTACTGCCCTGAGTGTAGTTCCACACAATTGATTGATAAGTTACTCTGAGATTACTGCTACCCATATTGGCAATGTTAAAATTCAACTGCCATTCTCAGCCCATTAACCTAATTTTCCTAGATCTCGTTGCAGTAACTTACCCTGATTACTATCCTTAACCACCCTTCTAACCTTTTCGTCATCTGTAAACTTAGAGATTAAGCCTAATATACCTTCATTAATATCATTAATATATATTGAAAACAACAATGGGCCCAGCACTGAACCCTGGGGAACTCCACTAATAATAATAGTACACGAAAAGCAGTGCTCTTTGATAACCACAATTCACCATCCCTTTATCCATAGAAGTAATTTGCCCTTAATGCCACATTGCTCTAGTTTGTACAGCACTCTTTTATGTGCAACAGTATCAAAAGCCTTCACGAAATTCAAGTATATGATGTCAAAATTCTTTTGCGTACAGTTCCTTGGTCACTGCATCATAGTAACCTATCAGCATGTTTAAACAAGACCGCCCCTTAACAAATCCAAGCTGCGATTGCAGTATAATTGCATGCTTGTCCAAATGGTCTTTCATTTCTTCTTTAACAAGTGATTTCATTATTTTCCCTGGAACAGCCGTTAAGCTAACAGGTCTGTAATTTCCTTGCCTTTTGATCCCCCTTTACAAATTTGCACATCTCCAGTTCATAGGGACCTCCTCTGAATCCAAGGATGCTCTCATAATAATAAATAAATAAATATTCTGTTTATACTCCGTGACGACCACGTGGTCAAAAGAGTTCACATGACAGAGAGAATACAAGAAACGGCACCGTATTTAGCAGTCACGGGCTTCAACCTCGGTTACTCAAGGCACGTGTACTAATGCACTTGACCACTCGGCTACGGTGACCTTGGCTACGGTGGCTTTGTTGACGTCATTTGCTGCCGCCCTTAATATAATTGGATAGATTCTGTCGACATCAGGTGCCTTTTTTATGTTCAGCTTTAACAATTTCCCTCTACTTTCCTTTCAATTATCACAGTCACTTAGCTCCCCGTTGGAGTTTGATAAACTTCTGACATTCCTTCCCATAAAGAATGCATCGTGTGCGAATGTAGAGGCAAAATATCTATTCAATTTTTCAGAAACCTGAGCTGGGTTATCAACAGTTAACCAATTGACATGAAGTTGCCCGATGTGATTCAATCCCCTTCATTCTACTGTTAATATAAGCATAGAAGTCTGCTGTCTTTCTTTGCATTCTTTGCAAGAGACGTCTCATAATCTGCCTTAGCTTCCCTAACGTCCTTCTTGACTTGATTACAAACTAATTCATATCTCCATAGGCTTCTGTATCACCTGATAATTTATATGCAACGTATACACTTTTCTTCTCTGTCGCCTTTCTCAATAGTTCATCTGACATCCATTTAGGTCTAAGCCTCGAGGTAGATTTTCCGTTTTAGTGCACAAAAAGCCCAAGTTTCGGGGAGAAACAACCAAGCTACCCTCGACTGAGACTGACTAACTCAACTACGTTGTGAAAAAGGCCAATAAAAATTTCTCCCGTCATCGACGGAACTTGAACTCTGGTCTTTTCCATCCGATGTGGAGAGGATGATTAACGTACCAACTGTGCTACTTACGAGGGCCAGACAGTTGATGCACTAGCAGAATGTGCCCTGGGAGTGCTAATATTCCAAGAGCAAGTTGTCTAGAGGGGAACATCAAAGGCGGAGAAATGTTTTAAATAGTTGATACTCCTGAAACCTTACAAGGAATTCATCTCAGAGAAAGCTATCAAAGAAACACAGGAAGGCAAAAAAAAAAAAAAACTTGTCATATTCGGTGTACCGAGAACAACTTCTTCCACCTATGTCTTATTATTTTTATCAGTTGCGAATTTTCTCTTGTTGGTTTGTCTGTTTTTCTGGAGGAAAAATAATTGCTATTCTCACCTGAGACCGAATAACTGAGCCACGGAGTGAAAAAGCTTCTAATTGTTGGTCACATTATTGACGAGATTTGAACCCGGGTGCATTTCCCAACCAGGGGTCGGGAAAGGACGGCGATTTAACCACTGTGCTACCGCGAGTAATGGCACTAAAGTTGTGCCATTACTAAGGCACTAAAATTGTTTTGGGTATAGACGAGGTTATGTTCCTCTCCACGGACAAAAGAAAAAACTGTCATATTAGGGGATACCTGAGAATTACCTCATCTATCCATGTGTATTATGTCTGTAAATTGCATGTGTTCTCTTTCGATTTGTCTGTTTTGCTGAAAGAAAAACCCGTGGGGACCTGATTCTTCTCGCCTGAGACCAACTCAGCTATAAAATTCCTCACCTTGTGAAGTGCGATTTAATATATAAATAATGTGTCTGAAAAGTAATGAGACAAATGTTCTAAACAAAAAAATTAAATGTTTCACGCGTCCCTGAAACAATCAACCCCGTTTGAGCAAAATGTGTTAGGTTTAGAAAAATAGCAAAGCCAATAATAACACAACTCTGCATTTTGAAAAACATCCGCTGATGTTTTCTCAAAAAATGGTATTTCTGAGTCATTTTCTAATGCTTATTTCAACTCCAAAATCATGAAAAAAAAATTGATTTTTCATAAATGTTTATTAATTTTGACAGAATTTGGGCACTGAAATTATAACAAATGCTACTTTTACCAGACTTTTATATTTAAATACATGTTGTGAACACTGCTAAAAAGAGCAGTGTGGTAAAAAGTCCACGAAACACTCACCTTTCATTTTAAAAAAATGATCTACAATGGGTCAAATTTTCGTTTGATTTTCTTTCAAATCCTTCTAATTTACAGTCCCTGTTCAGCATCCAGCAATAGTAAGCCATCATGTTGACATTCCACCTCTCCTGGTACCTCATCTCCATGTGTTTAATGTCCTGGTGAAACCTCTCACCCTCTTCTTCACTAACATTTCTTAGATTTTCTGGAAAGTAGTCAACGTGGGATGTAAAAATGTACCTTGACCCTCACGTTGCAGCCCAACTTCTTGAAGTTTGCCAACATATTTTCAACTTATTCTTGTAGTCTGGATCCTTGCTGTTCCCTAAGAAATTCTCAACAACAAGGCTCCATGCTTGTTTTTATCTTTTATTCATAGTTCCCTCAAAATCTGGGTTCCTCATAAGTCTGCGAATTTGAGGTCCAACAAAAATACCTTGTTGGGTGATGAATGGCGATTTAGTGCAAAGGCAGTTGAAACAAGTACCTTCCTGTAGTAAAGCCTTCACAGTTTGTCCTCTGAGCACAAACGTCCGTAAAATTTGTTATATATGTTGGATACAGGCTATTCATTAGGTCGTAATAAAAAAAAAATATTACGAAAGTCAGGCAAAATAGTCCCAAAATAGAACTCTATGCAATTGTTACATCGCCCTTTTAATATTTGAAAGCATTTATTGAAATTCCTCCAAAGTCATCTCCTTTAGATGGTTGGTTGATTACATTCTCTTGGATGATTTGGATGGTATGAAATTCGTTTCCCTTTCATGTCTATTTTTAACTTGGAAAAGAAAGAAGCAATATGGAGCTAAATCTGTTGAAAGGGGGAGTGCGGAGTGATTGATCTCAGTAACCTCCTTTTTATGAAAGGAATCCTCGAATAATTAAAGCTGAATGACAGGTACGTTGCCGTGTAACAAAAATCAGGTCTTATTTTCATGAAAGACTACTTATTGAGATGCCTTCCCCATTGACTACGTGTGTCTGCTCTGGTATTTCCAAGCGCATTCAGGCATACGACATACGACGCCATGAATCTATTTCGGTTTGGATGGAGTTCAGGAATATTTAGTTAGATACGTTGCGATTTATGCGATTATAGCAGCTTTATTAATATAGACTTGTTTTAAAGTTAAAATATTACCTATAGTTTTTTGAAACCAGAACGTTTCAAAATCAGAATGCTAAATCTCGTCACCACTTTCTCATACCAGCTGCCAATAAACAATCATAGTTTTGTATTATTACATTGTACACTGAGAGGAAAGAATTTATGGGATACCTGGTTCCTGGGCAACGCAACGCTGTCACACCTCTCGCTACTGGACGAACCCACCGCTTGGCAGGTATATAGGTACACTGCATTCACGTAGATGATAATTCGTTGTCAGTATGGATAAACGTCGTGAGTTAATCGACTTTGAAAGAGGGATGATAGTGAGTGCCCAACACATGGGTCACTCTATCGCGGAGGTGGTACAGAAATTGCACTGTTCCCTTTCGACAGTATCAAGAGTGTATCGGGAATACGCTATTTCGGGAATAACATCCCATCGTGGACAGCGCAGTGGGCAGAGAAGTGGTGGATGAAAGTGGCCGTGGACGTATATCTTGCATTGTTTCAGCCAACCGGAGAGCGACAGTGGCACAAATCACCGCCGACTTCAACGAGGGAGGTGCCAGAAACGTTTCCACCAAGACCATCAAGGCAATCAGCCGCAATAGCTAATGGGAGCCGCCGACCCACAAGAGTCCCATTGCTAACACCACGACACAGGACTCTACGCGTCAACTGGGCGAAAGAACATCGGCACTGGATCTTGGATGATTGGAGACGGGTCTCCTGGTCCAATAAGTCCTGCTTCCAGTTATTTCGAGTGGACGGAAGGGTGCGCATCTGGAGAAAACCGCACGAAGCTATGCATCCGTCATGTCAACAAGGAACTGTTCGGGCAAGTGGACGGTCGGTAATGGTCTGGGGCGTGTTAAACTGGCACATGTTGAGACCTCTGGTACGTCTAGACGCATCTCTGATTGATCCAGATTATGTGTCCATCTTTGCAGACCATCTGCATTCCTTCATGGCCATCGTGCACCCATAGGGCAATAGACTCTTCCAGCAGGACAATGCACTTCCCCACAGAGCCGTGGTTACTAGAACATGGTTCGAAGGGCATTCCGCAGATTTTACCACTATGGAATGGCCTCCCCGTTCACAGGACATGAACTCTGTGGAGCATCTTTGGGATGCTGTGGAAAGGTCCGTTCGAGCTTTGGATTCTCCACACAGGAATGTGACAGAATTATGGACAGCGGTGCAGCAAACATGGATGGAAATACAATACCTGTGGAACGCTTTCGTGAACTAGTGAACTCAATGCCTCGTCGTGTGACTGCCCTTATCCGGGCGAAAGGTGGGCCTACCCGTTGCTAGGTAGGTATCCCATGATTTCTGTTCACTCAGTGTATTCATTTCAGATAGTTTTGGGATTGGCACTTTAACACCGTCATTCTATATACGATTTTAATATTTTTCTTCCTAAATTATTTTGTTTGAATTTTACTTGTTCTTGCCATCACTGAGGCCGAAGCTAAGGGATAAAAACTTTGAAAATTGTGTTTGGGATGTTTGATTCGAAGTATCACTTTTGGTATTATATTCTATCATTAGAAAATATTTATATAAACTGTAACAAATCAATGTGCCGGTTCCTTTTTAAAAGTATTTGTATTTTGGGTAATTTTAATATGAGTTTGCATATAGAAAATGTTATACAAAGACAGTTACATTTATACAACAGATATTTTGAAAATGAGTTATTTGGTTAGCTTATTCAATAAAAATAAAAAAAATTTTAAAAATCAGCTTAAATTTGAATAATTTCATTTAATATAATAGTTACATATCAGAGAATCAGTCTCTTTTTTACTAGCTGAAACCATTCTTACTTTATCCCTTCTTATTCCACTGAACCATGATCGACTCTAAATTTTCTTGCAAATTTTTTAGCTTTAGACATATATCCAATGCATCAGAATTGTCTGCTGTACATTGCTTTACCTTTTCTTCAAGGCTGCTTGTTAGATTTTTCATCGAGTGCAATGTCTTGGATGCTTCGCCTAGAGACAATTCTGAAATATTAGGATGTATATTTCCTCCAGAAGAACTTATATGGCTCTTGATCTCTAAAATCCTTGCTTCTATCGCTGACCTCATTTCTTGAGTTTCCAATAAACTCTTTTGGCATCGGCTAGCTTGTTCTTGTACCAGTCTCACCTGCGTTCTTAGAGCGCAGTTTTCTCGATCTAAAGTTCCAGCAAGTTGAATTACACTTTCATTCAACAACTTCACTTGTTCGACTTCTTTTTTATCAGCTGCCACTGCAGCAAGACTCTCTTGGGTACGATGTAACTTATCGGCCAGTTCCTGTATTCTATTGTTCATACCTTCAGAAGCTACGTCACCTGCTGAAAGTTCTAAATTTTTTTTATTGCATTCAAGCGTTGATACCTTTTCATTAAGTTTCCGATTTTCTGTTTCTAACTGCAGTATTTTATTTTGCAACTGTTCTTCTGATTTCAATAAATCCTTCTCTTTGCTTTCGTATTGTAATCGAAGGTGTTCTACCTTTTCTGAATATTCTGTACTCAGAGTCTCGTTTTCCACTGCAGAAATTTGGTCTTGTGTTTCATTTTGTTGCTGATTTTCTGATTTCTCTGTCGTTTGACAAGCAGGTTCTGATATTACTTTTGAAGTATCTTCCAGCTATACAAATAAAAATAATGATTAGAACACATATATACGTTAAACAGTTAATCAAGCCAAAAAATATTAATGAACAAAAACCTGAGTTTATCAATCCATTGGTATATCCACAAAGGATAAAGGGAAAAAAGTACCTCAAAACACAACGCTTTCACAAGATACCAATGTATATATAATCAGATCTTTGCATAATACTAATTCGTTACATGGAATATACCCAGTTTTCAGAAAAATATCGTTTACCATTGTTTACACCAGAACTCTTAACAATTTATTTAGTATGTTTTAGTATTAAGATTTAGTATTACTATTATATCTAAATGATATGAGGAAGCGGGGAAAAAAAAAAGGAGAGAAAAAATTCTCAATCACTTGTACCTTCTCCGTCGCAAAAAAGTGGCCATCCTATTTCACTTTGGACTTTACTAAAAAAATTTTTTCACTTAGGACTTTACTCCACCTCGACCACCGTCGGATGCAATTCATTGCAATGATCTAGTACATGCTGTCAAAAAGAAAACTTAATGAGACCAAGCCCTCAATTACGCCCAAAAATTGTATATTTGTAGACCCCTGGCTTTTCTCTCTTCAATCAGTGAAAATATATACCTCTCTTTCGTTCATTTTACTGATTCCCTTAAGGACTTTGTATACCTCAATCAGGCCCACCTAAGATGTCTACTTTCCCAGCTTCGAAGTCCTCACAGTCTATATTTTATTCTGGAAAGTACGATCTCTCCCATCCAAACAAAATTTCTGGGTGTGTCACTGTGTCAATTCACTAAAATAAATAATAATAAGAAAACAAAATAAAAAGCTTACTATTATCAATATAATTAATAAAATCATATATTAATATATATAGAATAAAATAATAAAATAAACTACCCTATGGAAGCATTTTGGGTTCATATTTTGCCCTTTGTCATTCAAAAACTTGTTAGTGACAGAAGTCGTTTTATTAACTATTTGTAAACAAACAAGCATCCCAGTAGATCCAAGAAATAAAAAAAAAAAAAAGGGGGAAGGTAAAATATGTGAAAAAGAAAAAGAAAGAAGAAGATGAAGACAAAAGGGATGAATCAGCAGACGATTAACCCAAACGCATTAAAGACATCGAATGGATAATAACAGGCAAATAGTCTCTGCTTTTGTTGAAAGTTATTTTACTGAACTCAGTGGGATCATCCAACTGATTCGCACTAATTAGGTAGCGCCGAGTGTTCAAATTTTTGAAAAAAAACTACTGTTGATATGCAATACCTAACCTAGGAAAATGAGTATCAATACATGTGTACTCGTAAACTTGGTACTTGGTATGTGTACTTGTACATGTAAATTTGGGGAATATTTCTTAAAATCTGCAAGTCGAAAAAAACGTGTCTAACTAAGTATTCATTGAATTACTGAAAAGTAATCATTCTTGGAACCAAACTGAACTGCTTAGTTGCAAACTTTCTTACAACTCGATCGAGCCATATGGCTGCTACACAATCCCGGAACACTCCTGATAATTTTGAGCGTGTGCAACAGTCAATGTGAAGGCGTGTTGACATCTGTCTGTATTGTTACTCAAAAAAGGTTATTATGAACAATTGGTGTAACGTGTAAGCCTCCGAACACTCTCAATATCTTTAAAACAAAACTTATAGAAAATGTCAGCAAGTCTTGTGCCGTAACTAGGGTGAGGCAGATGGGGGACGTGCTCTGAGCGCCAAATTTGGGGGAGGGCCATTTTTATGATTAAAGAATGCAAAATTTCCAATTCCGTGTGTTCAAGGAGCACCGTTTTTTATTTGCCTTGGTCACTATCAACCCTAGTAACGATTCTGCAAGTTCGGTCCAATGTTCATAAGAATCTTTTTCGTTGTTTAACGAATCGAATTAACCCCAGGGGCTCACATGTAGTGAGTATGGCCTTGGCACACCCAGGGTCTTGAACTGGATATTATCATTCTTCTCTTTCTTGGTGATTCTCTCTCTCTCTCTGGGTAACTCAGGAATTTTTTTTTTTTTTTTTTTTTGACTGGTGCAGAAAAAGCCTCAAGCTTCCTTGCACCATACAGCTAATAATAATAATAATAATAATAACTCAGTGTTAGTTCAATCTGTGACTCCTTCGGGGTCACAGATTGGACTAACACTGAGCTGGAGGATATCATGAGAAAGACAAGGACAATGATGACCAAGAGCTGCCAACACCACGCGAAATCAGACGTGGAGAGACTGTCAATTGCCCGGAAAGGAGAAGGAAGGGGCCTGATAGACCTCATTGAGCAACAGAAGACAGCGATTGCTAACCTGAAGGATTACTTCCAGAAGCACAGAGCAGCACTCCACCATGCCATAAGGAAGATAGACAAGCGGTATACCCCACTCAACCTACGCGAGGAGTCCCCTCCCAACCAGGAGGTACAAACAAAGCTAGAAAGATGGACAGAGAAAACACTCCATGGCAGACATTACAATGATCTCCATAAAGACCGCATCGATAACATTGCTTCCAATGCATGGCTCACGAGCGGAACGCTCTTCCCCGAGACTGAAGGATTCATGCTCGCCATCCAAGACCAGGTAATTAACACCAGGAACTATAGAAAATACTTCGAAAAGGAGCCCGGAGTGTCCAATGATAGACGTCGACGATGCCACCTGGCCTCAGAAACGATCCAACACATCACCGCCAGATGCAAAGTGATCACCCAGACTGAGTACACTGATAGACATGAGCAAGTAGCCAGGATAATACATCAGAAGCTATCAAGGAAGTGGGTCTGTATTGCCGACTGTGGAAACCAAATCCTGGGAGCATTTGGTTTCCACAGTCGGCAATACAGACCCAGGGAGCATCATATATAGAATAACCACAAACAAGTTACCAAGGGGAGAGGTTACGCCCTCCACCATCACCCCACAAGGCACCATGACCAACAACTGGCACGACACCGTCAACAACATTCTCAATGCCACCTTCAAACCCATCGAAGAGGACAACGCACCTCAACAGCATCAGCTGTGCCACGCCAACAAAATCTACCAATCGGCCCGAGTGGAACAACCATTCACTCTGCAAGATTTACAAACTGCCGTACAAAAAATAAAAAACAAAAGAACCCCAGGACTGGACATGCTTGAACCAGAACTGGTAAAAAAGGTGGCCGAGTATGCCCCGAACTTGCTATTAGACTTATATAACCGCTGTCTTCGTCAGGGCTGGTTCCCCTCGGATTGGAAGGTAGCCAGCATAAAATTAATCATAAAAAACTCATCAAAGCAGCCACATATACCGGAGTCCTACCAACCTATAGCCCTCCTGTCTGTACTCAGCAAAGTCCTGGAACAACTTCTTAGACAGAGGCTTGAAGTACATTACACCGCAGCAAATTTAACAACAGACAAACAATTCGGATTCAAAACGGGGAAATCCACTCTGGATGCACTAGAATATATCATGAATGCCGCGTCAAACTGCCAACGAAAATACCTTCTTCTCATATCTGTGGACTTTGCAGGGCGTTCGATGCCCTCTGGTGGCAGAGCATCCTCGCAAGACTAAGAGCTGCCAACCTGCCAACAAACCTATATGGATGCATTCAGAGCTACCTGAACAATAGGAAGATCCTAGTGCAGGCTCCCTACTGCAAGGTTGAACGCCAGGTACACAGGGGCTGCCCTCAGGGCTCTGTACTGGGTCCCCTCCTATGGAACTACGTGCTGGATGAGTTCCTGTCCCTGGAACTAGGGGGCGTGCAAGGGCTCGCATATGCAGATGACCTTTCCCTAATCCTCTCTGCTGATTCAAGAGCACAACTGGAAACGCTTGCCAACTCAGCACTTTCTACACTAAGAGAGTGGACTGAAACTCGTCACCTGAATATCTTTGCCACCAAAACCCAATCTATCCTACTAAAGGGCTATCTAACTCCTACCAGACCACCGCAGATAAAAATCTACAACAGAACGATCAAGTTGGCCACAGAACTCAAGTACCTAGGAGTGATCCTGGACCGAAATTTATCATTTACACCCCACTTAAAATACATCCAGAAGAAAATGAAAAACTACGCTGCCATGTTTGCCAGGATTACCCGCCGCGACTGGGGGCTGAAAAGAAGAACCCTAGCAATACTTTACAAAGCAGCCATTATCCCTGCGATTGCATATGCTTCTGGTGTCTAGCACCATAAGGCCTCTACGGCGGTAAATCGTCGGCTACTCAACATCATTCACCGACCGATTTTATTAACCCTCACCAGAGCGTGCCGCACTGTATCTACTCATGCGCCGCAAGTACTCACTGGGACCCTCCCTCTTGATCTTGAAGTGATTCGCCTAGGCATGTTACAGCAGCTTAGACGCGGAAATCCAACTACCTTCGAGGATCACACCACAGACCCAACTGCAAATCGGACAGTGGAGAAGAAAAGACTCCAGATCTATTTGCGATCGATATGGCAGCAGCGCTGGACGACCTCCACAAAAGGGGAAGTCACGCGGAGGTTCCTCCCCGATCTACAACAAATATATCCACAGTATCTCCGGTATGGCTTTGCCCTGGATTGTACAGCACGTATCTCCTAACAGGACATGGAGCGATCCGCCACAAATTACACCTACTCGGACTCGAAAACAACCCAATGTGTGCATGTGGCTCTGTGGAGACCTGGGGACACCAGACGTATGACTGCGAATTTTATGAAGATCTTCGTGTTGAATTAATCATCCAAGTGCGCCTTAATCCCAAAAACCGGGAACACTACTTACTGGAAGATGAAGCCTCATATATAGCATTCACCAAGTTTGCCCAGAACCTGTATGCTAGACGCTTGACCATTCCTCTGCCTGCAAACTTCGAATAGATGTGTCAAACAAAGCTTCTCAGAGACCCCCAACCAGATGTCAGGTTTCACTGCTTGATCCTTCATGCAAGACAAAACTGGAACTCTTATGAGAAGTGACAAAACTCCACTTCCCAGAACATTGACTACCGGACGGGACAACAGTCCCATGAATGACTCCCAACTGTGACATTTTGCACAACCTATTCAGCCAAACCAACATTGGATCGCCTCTGCTGGGCCTTAAGTTTTTCTGGATGGTGTGGACCTGACCCTACGGTCTGGTTTGCTCCCACTCATGCACACAGGCCACATTGGCAACCTGAGCCAGCTCCCTTGTTTGGCTCACTGTCTTACCTGTTCTGGCAGAGCGGGGAGGGGACAGTTTGCTGTCCCCTTCCCCCCTGCCACCCTATTTCTTCCCTCTGGTGGGGCATGAGCATGCCCCACTATAAACTGGAGTTGCCTTCCTTTCGGCTCCATATTTCTGTCTATCTGCCCCCTAGTCTTCAGCCTTCACCCCACTCTATCTGACAGCAACGTGAACATGCCCCAGACAATCTAAAATCACCAATCTAAATTAATTTTGCCCAACATTTTGGACTTCTAGCACTCCCCGCGACGCGTACGCGATATTTTTTTTTTTTTTCAGGTCCTAGCCACTGAAATCTCAGAAAATTAGGTGGCAGGACCTGCCAGAGTGAACTATATACTAGTGAGTACCTGGTCTGCCTCCACGGGGCGAAAGTGGGACAACGTCGGGCCTCAGTAGGGGTCTGGCGGCTAAATGACCAGATGAACAACGGTACAAGGCATCACACATATACAAAGTCCATACACTTTTGAATCTCTGCCTTTTCCAGTCAACTGGTTCACCCACAATGTAAACTACGTGGAGATGGGGGAAACCCCTGGTGCCGCTTGACCCTAAACACACTTTACACTTTACCAGTTGGTCTAAGAAAGTGTACCGTACTACAAGTACGAGCCCCAGGCAGTACTAGAGACCCCAATCCACAAGCTGTACTGGGACCGCGCCATAATAATGGATAGGACAACCCGCACAACACACCGGATATCACCCTTGTGGACAAGAAGGAAAAGGCTACCTATCTGATTAACCCAGCGGTACCCAACACTGGCAATCTGCAGAAAACCCATGGGGAAAAAACCAGGAAGTACAAGAACCTAAGACAGGGTAACGACCATCCCGATCCTCGTGTCAATCACCGGTATGGTGCCAAAAACCCTTCATAACAGCCTAGCAACAATAGGTTTCCCAGCGAACACCTACAAGGAACTCCAGGAGTAGCAATCCTGAACACCTGTAGGATAGTGAGAGAGTTCCTTGACCAACAGTAACACCAGACATAACAACAACCACATTGGTAGCAGTACCCATAACGAGGTGGAACCCCCCATCGTGGAGAAATAATATAAGACCAATAATAATAATAATACTCTCCAACTTTGGCCAGACCTTTCGGAATCGTCCTGTATGAATATTTTGTTAAGATGTATATTATAAGATCGTTATTCAAATACGTTTTCCAGTCTGTCATATTAATATGTCTGTCTATCCATATTAACCACAGTCAGATTATGCCTCCACTCCCGCAGAACCTGAGGACAGTTACAACTAAACAATACGTCCAGCAAAATTCACTTATTTGCCGATCCCTTTAAAGATATATATGTTACTTATATTTCCTTCATTACCTTCATGTTGTGCGGACAGCATGCAAATCATATCACGAGCACACACACTTTTATATAGACATAATACACACAGCACAATATGCTTTAAATGTTAATGCGCTATATACCTTGAGTTGGCTTTGAATTAGCAACCCCTACTTAATACCTCGTGGGGCCACCTTTCTTTCGCGGAGATGGGAGAAATCCCAGGCGCCGTCTGAAACGAACATACCTTATACACCTTTTGACTGTAATACAGCCCGTACATATCTTGGCATTTATTCCACAATGTATTGCAGGGTGTGATAGCGTTACTCATGCGTTGCACAAATGAGTCCAGCAAAAACCGCACATTGTCACGTGGATCGTCATAGCATCGAATGTCCTTTTCCAGTAGAGCCAGAACATGCTCAATTGGGTTGAAATGGGATGAGCAGGAAAGCCATGGGAGGATAGAGAATTCATTGTCATGTTCCTGAAACTAATTAGCAACTTACCGGGCTTGTACCACGGCGCGTTGTCATGTGAATAGATGCCAGAGTCGTCTACTATAATCATGAAAGTGTGTGTTTGTTCGGCGATGATAGCAAGGTAGGCATCCCATCGAGTCACTGATTAACAGTGATCAGAGGATCAAGGGCATGCCACGGTAACATTCAACAAACCATAACACCACCGCCTCCAGCCTGCCGAACACCAACAGTGCATCTAAGTGCCATGGCCTCGTGTTGCTTTTTCCAAATGCTGATACGCCCATTAGCATGACAGAGTTGGAAACGGGATTCATTAGACCATGAGACAGATTTCGACAAGTCGGTGGTCCAGTGTTGGTGCTGGCATGCCCATGTGAGGCCCAGTTTCTTATGTCTCGCAGTGAATATGGGCGCCTGTGACGGCCGTTGAGTGCCACAGCCTATATGAGCTAATATCTGGCGTATTAGATCATGCGGATATTGCTCTTGATGTTCCAGTGCTGTACGGATGGTCAGCTGGGCCACTGTGCTGCGTCGCTGCTGTGTTACGAGACAAGATGCACGGCGCTCACGAGAGGTGTTGACCACACGGGCTGTCCCACCTGTGATTTTGGCTATTTGTTCGACCGCTGTTGAGCCAGTCGAGGTAGATCCGTGACACCACAGAATGGGAGCACTTAACCAGGTTGGATGTAGTCGAGATACTGACATCTGAACGTTTTGCCCACAATCAATCAACGTTCGAAGTCGAAAGGATCTCGATGACGACCTATTCTCTCTCTCTCTCTCGCAGACACTTATCCCCCAACATGTGCGAACTACAATCTTACATTAGCTGTTTCCGACTTTGAGCCTTCACCTGCATTACAAACCAGTCTATTCCGCGCAATCTTCTTTAAACAAACAAAGAATTTGTCCTGCAACAACTGTCTGTTCTTCAACGCTCTGCGTGGGAGTTTGGATTGCTGCTTTCAACCACTGAACTACGTGCAGGTTTGATGCACACCACTAAGAAGGTGTGCTCTGATAATCTCATAATCACAAGGTTAACACCCTTGCATTTTATGCTGCAAGATTATGACCTATAAAACTTCTTTCACTGCAACACAGAAATGTATTGCACAAAACTCATTGCAACAAGTGAATACACTATCATGATACTGCAACAAGAGAATGCATTCCTTCCACAACGAAAGAATGTAGGACGCATAAACAAGTGACGTGTAAAACAGTTATGTCTTGGCCTGTTTTCACATGCTAGATGAAACAATATTTACTTGTTTTCATGATGCTTCAATTAATGTTAAAACATGTTGAAACAGTGGTTACAAAATCATTTTTCTATCGCCACAAATAATTTATTTTGATATTACAAAATTATATGGTATGATGGTTAATAAGCTTAATATTCGAATATTATTACTCATGATTACATAAATGCTGTGGAAGGAACAAAACACAAAAATATGTATAAAAGAAAAAAACACCTTTTATTAGATTATGACAAAAGGTCAGCAAGCGAGCACACTGTCGTACCAATAATCCACAGAAACACAGCCTGGCAATCCTTGATTCCCGTGGATAGTAATAGCAGAAAAAGCTTAACATCGACTCCCACTACTGGCAAAAAAGAAGGTTAATTAGTAGTGGAGGCGTAAAGTCTCATTCTAGCGTAAGAGCTGAGGTTTCTCGGCAAGTCTGTACAGGCAACACTAGCTTAGAGTATCCAAGACATGTTCTATTGAATTGCGGTTTGGATAGCGATTCCACACGGGCTGTGAATGCATTTGTTCCCTAGGATAGCCATGAAGACGTGTATTAACATCCATTAAAGGTAAGTCTAAACCAACTGCTCCTGCAAAAGGAGTCTAACATAAGGATCAAGGATCTCATCCGTATACCTTGCAACCGTGAGAGTTATTCGAGGGTACGCTTGGTGATTCACTGCAAATGTGCCATTAACGTATCACCAAATAAATAAAGGCGGATCTAAGAGTGAAGTGGATTGCAGACTGGTCAGTCTGACTCCAGTGGTAAGCAAAATCACGGAGGCAGTGATAAATAGTACAATACAAGGTCTTTTAAGATAGAAATAGAATTCTGAAGGTTACACAACACGGTTTTATTTGGGTAAAATTATATTTAACTGGCCTGGTTAGCTATTTTGACACAATTACTCATGACTTGGATGTAGGAAATAATTTCCGAATTGTTTATTTGGAGTTTAGCAAAGCATTTAACCCAGTCCTCCATAAGAGATTACTGTATAAGCTTGAAGATGTTCGGATCACGGTAAAATTCTGTGATAGATCGCTGGGCGGTTACAAAGCGGGAAGCGGAGGGTTTGTGATTGATGGCTACTCTTCAGATTACTCTAATGTTAGAAATGGAGATAGAAATTTTACTATCTCCTAAGGATGGGTTTAATTTAACTCTGTGACTAAGTTAGTCGGCCTCAGGCGTCGAGACAGCAAGGCTCCCTCCTCCCGGGTTTCTTGTCCACCAAATCAAATATATTGCCTAGACAGCATACGAAATTTATGGATAATAATACACATGGGCAGATAAAAGCGTTCTCGAGTGACAGTTAATTTATCCCCAAAGGAGCGATACTGGGATCGCTGTTGTTTCAGATTTTCATAATAAATCGATGAAGGGACAGAATGCATGATGTGTAATTTGTCAATTTGTGAAGATTGGGAAGAGTGGCAGATCCGCATGAAGCATGCTTCTTTAGAATCGCTATGTTAGGCTTCAGGATAGTCAGAAAAGTGGCAGCTATGTTTTAATGCAGAAAAATACAAGTTCTTACACTTGGGAAATAGCAACCCCAAAATAACTTTGGTGTGGATCAATTACAACCAGTAAAGGAAGAAAAGGATTTAGGAGTTAGATACGATCGGACATGAAGTTCTCTGAGTAGTACAGACAAATGGCAAGGAAGGCCCATGGTGTCCGATTGGTGATTCATTGTATATTTGTTCGTAGAGATAGGAAGGTAATAATCCTACTGTAATAGAAAATTGTAAGACCGCACTTGAAAATTTTTTTTTTTTTTTTTTTGTCCTCGCCTTTTCCCATTATTATATGGGGTCAGCGTTTTTATTGTTTTGGCATGCAATTTTTACGGCCGGATGCCCTTCCTGACTCCAACCCTCACCCTTTATCCGGGCTGGGAATATGCGGTGGTTATTCCCTGACCTGCCGCATCCTCCGTATTAGGTGGATACGGGCTCGAACCCCGGTCTATTCAAGAAGCGTGTGCTATGCACACGCTTCTTGAATAGACCGGGACAAAATTGTTGAGGGTTGCTGGGCTAAAACTTACCAGTCCGTATCTTGCATTTGCTACTTTACTTCACACACAAGTAAGGTAACAAATGGATAAGGAAAAATCATATTTAACTAGCGAATGTATGAAATCAATGTGCATCTTCATCTAACAAATTTTACGTAAGGTACAAGTAATTTCACTATATTAAAAATCTCCATTATTGTATTTAATATACAAATAAATCAAATTTCCTCTTTACCTTTTCAGTTTTTTCATCAGTAGACTCTATTTCTGAGATATTTGTTATTGGAAGATCTTGATGTTCACTTTTTAGTACCTCATTTCCAGAACTGCCTTCCTTCCTAGCCTTTTCAGTTTTTTCATCAGTAGACTCTATTTCTGAGATATTTGTTATTGGAAGATCTTGATGTTCACTTTTTAGTACCTCATTTTCAGAACTGTCTATAGGAATTTGGCTAAGAACATTATTACTATTAGAACATTCTACCTGGGGATCCATATTGGCCAATGATTCACTCTAAAATTGAAATAAGAGAAAACATGAGAATCAAAAATAGACAAACAACAACAAACAAAAAAATAGTAGTAGTAGTAAGAGAGGCATGTGATGCAAGAAAGCATGCGTATGAGCACCTTACGTAGCATCAGCTTAAAAAAAAAATCATACAACCATTCCCTCTAAACGTTTGTTCAATTTATTTAAGCTATCAACTTCCACAACGACAGATGGAAGTCTGTTCCAACAATTTACCACCCGCTAGCTAAAGGCAAATTTCCGTGCATCTATTCTACAACCGTCTTTCCTCAATTTAAATTTATACCCCCACAGGTTCGTAATCTGAGCAAGCGGAAGAATCCCATCAGAATTCAGCGTGCTCAACCCATTCAAGGCCTCATACACCGCAATCAGATCACCTCGCAGGAGCCCAGTCTCCAGCCACTACGATTTGCAGAATTTAAGTCTTTCTTGGTAAGAGGACCCCTTCGTTCTCCTCACCAATCTTGTTGCTCTTCTCTGTACACGCTCAAGAAACTCTACATCCTTCCTAAAATGAGGCCTTCAGATCTGTACGCTGTACTCAAGGCGTGGCCTGACCATTGACTTATACAAAGGGATAATCGCCTCCTTTTCCCTGCTAGCAAAGTTCCTGTATATCATTGACAACACCCCATGACCTGCTCTGGCAACCAGTCTGCATTGCTCAGAAAACTTCATATCTGACTGCACAATCACTCCCAGGTCTTTTTCATTTTCTACCACCCTAAGTGTAGTACCACACAGTTGGTACGTTCCTCTGGGGTTACTTCTACCCATATGCAGTACTTTGCATTTGTCAATGTTAAACTTCAGTTGCCACTTCTCAGCATATCTGCCCAAATTTTCTAGATTCTGTTGCAGTAGCACACTGCCATTATTGTCATTAACAACCCTGCCAACCTTTGTATCATCTGCAAACCTTCATCAATATCATTGATAAATATACAAAACAACAGTATGCCTAACACCGAACCCTGTGGGACTCCACTAATAACATTAGTCCACGAAGAGCAGCGTCCATTGATTACCACTCTCTGTCTTCTCCCACTCAACCACCATTTTATCCATTGTAGCGACTTACCCTTAATACCATACTACTCCAATTTGTTACAGTAATTCCCAGACTCTTAGAAATATTACATGGTGAAGAAATAAATCTGTGCTTTTATTCACTAAATAAACACTCTTCAAGATTTCCACTTATTTTATGACATAAATCTCATTTGAGATAATAAAGCCAAATAGGAACACTAAGTCCACACAGTATTGTGTTGCTCATTCGAAAAATTTAAGTTTACAGGACAGTTGTTAAATGCCACCCATTAACAGTATAGAATGCAGATAGTGTTTAAAATTTGCATTCAAGGGCATTTATGGCTAGCGGACGAGGAAAATTAATTTAATGCACATTAAACTATCGCTGAATCATTTCAAAAATGAAATGATTAAAATATTAGACAAAATTAAAGGTACCAGAAGTCGAGAACATTAATTCCAGAGAGCTTTAAATTTTTGGAATAAGTTAGAGAAGGATTACATTCATAGTTGTTTTCCCTATGCGGCGGTATAGCGGCTATGCAATTTAGGAAGGTTTAATTTTGGCCAGAGATTAGAAGTGTTCCGATGCTTTTTCACTCAGGGATGAATTAATCAACCTTGGGAAGAGTTACAGTTTTTTTTAGTTATGAACCATCTGCTGCTGAAACAAATAAGATCCAAACTGATCCATCTACAAGACAAACAACATACAGTGGCATCCTGATGGATCCTAGCTTATTGTGGAATACTAGGAAATGAAAACGCAGATCAGGCAGTAAAACAATGAATAAAATTCAATGAAATTCAAATGTAATTGATATGAATTACATTTGAATTTTCCACTCAAATTACATTTGAGTAGAAAAATATACGGCAAGAAAATAGCAACGATAAACTTATGGAAATTAAGACCTAGCCATCCTTCTAGACCTCCACAGCACCAGGAAAGTAAGAAAAGAAGTGATTCTTGCAAGAGCGCGCATTGGACACTCTCATATAACTCATCTTTACCTTCTCAGAAGCGAAGGCCATCCACGGTGTACTCCCTGCCATAACGTTCTCACAGTGAAACATATTTTAATTAACTGCTCCTATTATCAGCAGGAAAGGCTAGAAACATTCCTGCCTCACAGAAGTTTACAGGAGTAAACAATGAAGCACTTCTTGGGAAATTAAGCAAACTTATGTGAATTTTTTCCTTTCTGAGAAGATAAGGATGTTGTCACTTCTAAAAACTTACAAACTTGAAACTATTATATTAAGAAGCTGAAAGGCACACTATATGGCCGCAGTAGCTCTTCAACGTCAAAACCTTCAACAACTACAACAATTTTAACGTGTTATTAATTAGTTAATTTATTTTTATCGATGTTTTATGGTGCATCGGCAGCTAAGCCTAATGCACCATTTTTAACTGACCTACCTCAACTACTGTGAGATGTAGCATTGGCAACGCGAAGAATGATTTATGCTTGACGAAATATCTACTCATTTTTACCGCTACGTAAAATAGTCTTTGGATGCTCACTATTCCCATCGATGGAGGATGAAACGGGCCAGTTTTGTGACCTCCGCGATTGCTAATCTTATGATTGTATGGACAAATAAAGCCCCTAATGGAATTTGTGGCGTTCTCCAGTAATCCAGCTGCCTGTAGGCTTGGACTTTCGCACATCTCGAGTGACGGGGCTTGGCATTTGATTGAAGAAGCTGTGACAACAAACGGAACGTGCTTGGGGCTTTTGAGCGGACCAGGAATTCTTGGTGTCGCGGGACAGTTATACATTTTGAGCATCTTTTGTAAACATTTAGTCAAAGCCACGATGCAGATACACTGGAAAAAAAAGGCGTTCCTAACGTAGCCTACTTAGAATACTCCTTACGTCATAGTTCCTAATATAATGTACTCGTCCAATTTGATCCTACCATAACAAAACATAATCGAACAAATACGCTTCACTAAAAACGTGTTTGCAACCATATCTTTATGGGAACCTTTTTGCTTAATTTTTGATGTGGATCACAATTCTCACATTACTGTATGTAATTAAGAATCACCCTGTATTTCACACACACAGCACACGGAGTTTATAATCATTTTTGGAGGGCCCTAAAACACTGGCCCTTGCGCAGTCTAATGCATCTATTTGAAAACCGAAACTGAATATTTGACATACTGTCGTCGAATTTATTGTGATGAAATTCTTAAAAATCTACAAGCAAAGACAAGTGTGTTCATAAGCTTCGATAAAAATGGGGAGGAGGGGGGGGGGATGCTTATCCATCGATTTAAGTCAATTACCGTAATTTTAAATAGCAAGAGCTTAAAATGCCTTAAAATTATGACAGAAAATATGTACTTTAGTCAAGGCTTAATAAAAGCGGCACTCACCTCAATGATCCGTTATGGTTACATGAATTGCGAAAAGGGAAGGGAAGTCTCTAATTAAAAAACTAAAATCAGAAGTTTAGAATCGAAAACTAAAGATTGTAAATTAAAAAATTAAGCCCGGAGGAGAGAGAGAGGTGCACCACATCGGTGTAACCATAACGGTTCATTGAGGTGAGTGCCGATTTTATTAAGCCTTGACTAAAGCACATATTTTCTGTTTAAGTCAATTATTAATTGGTATTAAAGTAGGTTTAAGTCTGTTATCGGTCGACAGATCTCCCGCGCAATTATGGATATAACGTCAGAAAATCAAACGTAGCATTATAATATGTTATCCTTTCATAATTGACAAAAATAAACTGAGTGATCTTTGATGTCTTATTTAAGTAAATTTTGGTTTGGTGCTTTTAATGTACTCCAAATTATTTTCTCTTAAAAAAAAAAAAAAAATGGATGGAGCTACAAGTGAAGTGAATGCCACATACCACACTTCTACATACATTTTCAAAATATTTTCTGTTGTTCATAAATAATTCACGCTTTCTTTGTTAATTGTCAAAGATCAACTGAACATTAATGAAATTGAATACATAGTAAAAACCTTCCGGTTTGTATAGAAATTCCTGGTTCAAAACCGATCACTTAAATGCGATTTAAAATACAACCAACTCACCATTTCTAGAAAACAAATTGTCCAAGAGAAGTTACAAGTAATTCATTGATTACACAATTAGAATAATACTGTTTACTTAAACTGTCTCAGAAAAAAAAAAAAAGAACTCGTAATGAAATCTTTCAACATAGTACGAAACAGGTAACAGTTTAAATTATACTCACTCCAAAAGCTAACAGACTGAAAGAAAACTACTAGTATTATTGCCAGGACATATATAGCTATAGAAACCTGATACATCCCCTTCAGCTGACTAAGGTCTTCTGTTGGCATGCAGTTCCATCTAGTGATAAGAAAATTTACTATAAAGATTCTACGGTACTATAACAGTGTGCAGAATTTCAAAATTGACTCGTAGAGCCATCTAGTAGAGTACAGGAAGTCCTTAACTTTTGTCGTAGTTACATTCCTAGAACTGTGACGAACAACGAGCCACTCAACCTCTGTATATAATGACTTCCATGATATGTATCGCACGAAATATATGTTACAAATGCAAAAATAAAAACAAAAATTTTAAAAATAATAGTAAATAAATAAGTAAAACGAACAAATTAAACAATTCAGTTTTTTTTTTTTTTTTTTTCCAGTCAGAGCGGCACTCCGGCAGTTAACAAGAAATTAAAAGGAAAAAAAAAAAAAGAACCATATTTAAGTGAATATAGGTTTTTGAGTATTAACTTTAGTTCAGCTTTTTTCCAGTTTTTTGGGAAGGATCCCTGGGTTAGGCATTTATTGAACAGGTTAAGCAGAAATTGTGGATTTACCTGGGCGACCTTTTTTAATATTTCTGGTTCAGTGCGATCGAGTCCTGGGGATTTTTTATCCTCCATTTTGCCAAGGGCTTGCTGCAGGTCTTCAGTGTTAAATTCTTCCTCCACAGAGTCAATGTGGTAATTGTCATTATCTAGACAAATTTGCTGCTGTTGTGTTGTGAAATGATCGGCGTCGCTGATAAAGAGAGTATCCAAGATATTCATCATGGATTGCTCCCATGACGTTGTCATGATTCCTCATGGTGTTATTGTGAAATGGACTACGTCTCCTCTTGGCAGTTTGTTGGTGGTAACTCGGTACACCACTCCCCAAGGGTCCGAGTTACTAGTGGTGGTAACCAGCCGCTCCCATGTAGTTCTTTTTCGCTGCCTGATCATGGAAGTGTATTGGTTCCTGGTCCTCCTGTAGTCTTCACGAAGGGCTTCCACATCAGTAGCTGGCCAAGAGGTGCGAGCTCTCTGAAAAGCTTTCCTCTTGTTATGAACAGTCCAGCGTAGGCGTTCGAGTTCATGAGGCCACTATGGTACAGCACTTGGAAGAGGTTTTTTCTTGGGCATAGATTGATTGCAGGAAAGGGTGATGATGTCAGTGACAAGTTTTTGATGCTGCTCGGGATTCAGGAAGAGGATATCAGAAGGGTAATCCATGATTGTTGACTGGAGAGAGGTGGTGAACAGGCGCCCGGGTGCACTGCACCCTTTGTACTCTCGGAACGGCTCGTCCCTGCCAAAAACATCATAACACTCCTGAAACTGCTAACTAGGAAACACGACTCGCGAAAGATTGAAGATTTGCTGTCTCGCCCCTGCGTGATACTTGTTGGGGCTGATCACTGACCATAAAGGAATTTAAAGGTACAAAAGCAGTAATCATGGGATTAAGTAATGCTCACAGAAGATACTCTCTGCTGAAAAGAGTAAAACTTAACTATAAAGTCTTTATTTAGTATTTTATTGTGTTATTGTCATACCTTCAATTATCTTGCTTAATGTTTCATTGTTATATCCTCTCTTTGTGAAAATATTTGTGATAATGTAAATTTTCTTATATTTATCAAATCTGAAGTTATACTTTAAACGTAACAGTATTAATTATAAATATCACGAAACTTACCTCCTAATCCGTATGGTTAAAATAAGAAGAAATTAAAATGGGAAATTAAAAAATATAAAAAAAAATTCCCCAAGAGCAAAAAAGTGCATTCTTTTCCCCTTGGATCATCATACATAAAAATTAACAATTATTAAACTAAGAATGAGAAGAACCAAGAGTCCTGACATTGGACTTTCGCAGTTCCGTCATCAGTTGGTTCATTTAATCAGGAAAGAAATTCTGAGTGTTATAAAGGTTAACTCTATCTCCCGGGGCGCATAGTTAGCGCGCGCGTGCCGGAAATTTTACTGCTGGGAGTTATAGTGGAACAAGTAAATACATGGGCTTGTGTTAGGGTAACTAAGAGTAGAAACAGGTGCATGTATACTTGCATGTACACCAATGCTAGCACTATAGTTAATAAATTTGATGAGCTTGAAGTGCTACTCAACACATCAAAGGCAGATATTGTTGGAATATCAGAGATGTGGTGTCACACAGACATATGCAATGCAGAATTGGAATTTGGGGAGTACAATGTGTACAGAAAGGATAGACAGGACAGGAAGGGAGGAGGGGTTATGCTGTTAGTTAAGAACACATAAAATCCAAAAAAGTGTATCCAATTGATGTTGGTGGACAATGCAACGTTGAGTCTGTTTGTTGTGACATAAGCACTGGGAAAGGAAAAATGAGAGTAGGTATGTGTTATAGCCCTAATGAATCTGATGAGTATAATGAGCAATTGTGAAGAGAAATAGAGCGGGCCAGTAAATCAGAGTGTCTTATAATGGGGGATTTTAATTTCCCAGATATTGACTGGAATTTGTGGGTTGGTCACTCACACACACTAGCAAGGCTTTTGTGGATTTATTGGATGATTGTTTTCTACAGCAACATGTTCGGGAGACAACTAGAGGGAGTAATACTCTTGATCTGATTATCAGTAGCGATTCTTAATGCATTAAGAATCTGCAGGTAAAGGAACCACTAGGTGGCAGTGATCACAGTGTGCTGAAGTGGGATTTACTCAAAGAGGTAACTACCATCAGGGGTAAAGAGAAGGGTTTTTGCTTTCGTTAAGATGACTACGGTGGTCTGAGACAGTATTTAAATTCTATACGTTGGGACCAATTGATGACGTTATCAACAGCAAATTCAAAATGGGAAGCATTCAAAGAAATAATCTTGGAAGCTACTAGGCTTTTCATACCAACTAAGAAATATTGTTCAAGATTTAGGCCTAAATGGATGTCAGATGAACTAATTAGACATGCGACAGAGAAGAAAAATGCATGGGATACATATAAACCATCCAGCTACCCATCTAAGGACTTTCCCTGTGATTCCAAACTGTTCCATCTTATAAAGTTATTTTATATATAACCGATCATGTGGGACTGAGTCAAATGCTTGGCTGAAATTAAAATACACAATGTCGAAATTATTCCCTGAGTACATTATTCTTGAATATCGAAATATCGAAATATCGAAATAACTAATCAGATTAGTTGAACATGATTTTCCCTTTACAAATCCATGCTGAGTATCCTTCAGAATTCCATTTCTATCTAAGTGATCCTGAATTCCACCCTTCATTACAGTCTACATGATGTTCCCTATTACTAAAGTTACACTAACCGGGCGGTAATTTCCCACTTCACTCTTAGAACGGCCCTTATGTACTGAAGATACAGTGGCACTTTTCCAATCCAACGAAATCACTCCCGAGTCCAGTGAGGCTCTCACTGGACTCGGGAGTGATTAAGAAAGGCTTCGGACAAAAATCACATAAATTTCTCGTGCATCAGTTGGAGAAGTATGGAATTTGGGGTAAGCAAACGGACTGTTAACAAATGTTTATAAATGAGCAGTGATCTGAAAAATTCACTGTTACTGGTGTGATCCCTCAAAGTTCTGTAATTGGATCCTTGTGTTTGTAATTTTCATTATTTACATTTATGATGGTATCCCACGAGTCAAATGTTGCTGAAGACATTTTTGTAAATATTGCTTACGTTATTTGTGTAAATCACTGTCACCACTGGGTGGCAGTGATCACAATGTATTCATGCGGGAATTACTTAAAGATATAACTACCATCAAGGCTAAAGGAAAGGGCTTTTGCTTTCGTAAAGGTTACTACAGAGGTCTCAGACAATTTTTAAATTCTGCACAGTGGGATAAAGTGATGATGTTACCAACGTTGAATTCTAAATGGGAAGCCTTCAGAGACAATTTTGGAGGCTACTAGGCTTTTCATTCCAACTAAGAAATACTGTTCAAGGTTTAAGCCTAAATGGATGTCAGGTGAATTAATTAGGCTCGTGGCAGGGAAGAAGAATGTATGGGCTGCATATAAAGTATCAGGTGACACAGAAGCCTATGGCAGGTATAAACTAGTCTGTAATCAAGTCACAACAGAGGTTAGGCAGGCGAAGGTAGATTACGAGAAATCCTTGGCAAAGGATGCAAAGAAAAACAGCAAAGAGTTCTATACTTATGTAAACTCTAGAAGGAAAGGGATGAATCAGATTGGACCACTTAACATAGATGGGTTGACTATTTATGATCATGCTAAGGTAGCTGATAAACTGAATGAGTATTTTGCATATATATTCACACATGAGGAGTTATTCAAGGAGGGGAGTGCTAGACGTTTATCAAAAGCTAACAGGGAGCTATGTGATTTTGTAATAACTGAGAGCAAAGTGGGGGAGAAATTGTTGAAGTTAAAAATAAGCAAATTACCTGGAGTGGACGGGATATATCCAGTTATATTAAAGGAGGCAGCAAAGGAAGTAAGCAAACCCTCAGCCATAATTATGAGAGCTTCCTTGGACTCGGGAAAGGTCCCCACGGACTGGAGGTGTGCAAATGTATCACCAATTCACAAAGGGGGATTCAAAAGGTGACACGAGTAACTACAGACCTGTTAGTTTAACTTGTGTACCGGAGAAAATAATGGAATCACTGGTTAAAGAAGCATTGCAGGATCATCTAGACAAGACTGCAGTAAAAGTTAAGACACAGCAGGGGTTTGTTAAAAGGAGGTCTTGTGTGACCAATTTCCTTGGATACTATGATATGGTCACAAAGGAACTGAATGCCAAAAATAATTTTGATATCATATACAGTACTTGGATTTCAGGAAAGCTTTTGTTACTGTTGCACATGGAAGACTGCTGTACAGATTTGAGAGGTATCGTATTGAGGGTAAGTTGCTACAATGGATAAAGTGATGGTTCAGTGGGAGACGACAGAGAGTGGTAATCAATGGTCACTGCTCTTCGTGGATAAATGTTATTAGTGGAGTTCCCCAGGGTTCGGCGTTGGGCCCATTGTTGTTTTGTATATTTATCAATGATATTAATGAAGGTATATCAGGTTTAATGTTCAAGTTTTCAGATAATACAAAGGTTGGCAGGGTTGTTAACGACAGTATGCTACTTCAACTGGATCTAGATAAGTTGGGAAAACAGGCTGAGAAGTGGCAACTGAAGTTTATATTTGGTAGGACAAATAAAGATTTATTTATTTATTTAACATTGACAAATGCAAAGTACTGCATATGGGTAACGATAACTGAAGAGAAGAGAAATGTATCAGCTCTGTGGTACTACACTCAGAGAAGTGGTAAGTGAAAAAGACCTGGGGTTATTGTGCAGTCAAATATGAAGTTCGCTGAACAGTGCAGACGGGCTGCCAGGGCAGGTCATGGTGTCTTGTCAATAATAAATAGGAATTTTGCTAACAGGGACAGGGAGCTGATTATCCCGTTATACAAGGCAATGGTCAGGCCACACCAGAATACTGTGTACAGGTCTGGAGGCCTCATTTTAGGAAGGATGTAGAGTTGCTAGAACGAGTACAAAGAAGGGCAACAAGATTGGTTAGGGAAACAAAGGGGTGCTCTAACCAAGAAAGGCTTAAATTCTGGAAATTGCAGCGCCTGGATAGCAGGCACCTGTGAGGTGATCTGATTGAGATGTATAAGACCTTGAATGGGTTGAGCAAGCTGAATGCTGATGGGATTCTTCCTCTTTCTGAGACTAAGAACCTGAGGGGGCACAGTTTCAAATTGAGGAAAGTCAGTTGTCGAATAGATGTGCGGAAATTTGCCTTTAGCCAGCGGGTAGTTGATTGGTGGAACAGACTTCCATCTTTTGTTATGGAAGCTAATAGCCTAAACAAATTTAAGGCTGAGCTGGACAGGCATTTGGAACGAATGGAGGGGTGAAATGGGGTTTTTTTTTTTTTTTTTTTTTTTGGCTGATGCTGCATAAGCTTGCTTTTTTTCATCGTATGCGTCTACTAATGCTAAATGCTAATGCTAAATAATGCTCATATATGTATAAATATTGCAGCTGCAACAAGATTTAACAAATTATCCAGTGGTCTAAAATGGTAGATAAACTTTAATAAAATAAATAAATTTTCTGTTTATACTCCGGGACGACCAAACAGTTAGAGGAGTTAACAAGATAGACAGAATACAAGAAACATCACCGTATTCAGCAGTCATGGGTTTGAACCCCGGTCACTCAAGGAACATGTACTTATGCACCCGCGCGCCTGACCACTAGGCTACGGCGGCCTATATACCAAATGTAAGTTCTGTATCTAGGTTACCGTAAACCGAAATTAAATTGTTAATTGAAGATAATACATTCAAATATAAAAGATTCCGTGAGGGCGAAAAGAACCTTGAGGTTGTAATACAGGGCGATTGAAAATTTGCGTAACAGAAATGAAACAGCTAATTTGTCTATTTTTGTGACAATACTAATCTACAAAACTGCATCGGTGGCAGTGATGTATACATCTGCATGCAGAGCAGTGTTAATAAGGTTACACTTAAACAAACTCATGCATACCGGTTTGTTCATGACGAAGCTGTCATCACATATTCTCAATCTGAATATATACCAAATAAATCAATAATTTAACAATTAGTAAGCTGTTTTCATGGAACAGGTAGCATTCATGATAAGAGAAGAGAGAGAGAGAGAGAGAGAGAGAGAGAGAGAGAGTATCAAAAGCCTTTCTAAGATCCAAATATATAATATCAAAGTTATTCCCTGCATCCAGTTCTTTTGTGACTGCAATTAGTATCCAATCAAATTGGTCAGGCAAGACTTTCCCTTAACAAAACCATGCTGTGTCCGAGCTATAACTGACGTCTTGTCTAGATGATCCTGCAGTGCTTCTTTAATCAGTGCCTCCATTAATTTTCCTGGAACAGAAGGTAAACTCACAGGTCTATAATTACTTCTGTCAGCCTCTGATCCTCCTTTGTGAATTGGGGTCACATTTGAAAGACTGCTGCACAAATTGGAGCGGTGTGGCATTGGAGGCAAATTGCTGCTATGGATAAAGGGATGGTTGAGGTGGAGAAGACAGAGAGTGGTAATCAATGGACACTGCTCATCGTGGACTAATGTTATTAGTGGAGTCCCTCAGGGTTAAGTGTTGGATCCATTGTTGTTTTCTGTATTTATAAATGATATGGATGATGGTATATCAAGCTTAATGTCCAAGTTTGCAGACGATACAAAGGTTGGCAGGGTTGTTAAGGACACTACTGACGCTATGCTGCTGCAACAAGATCTGGAAAGGTTGAGCAGATGGGCTGAGAGGTGGCAAATGAAGTTTAACATTGACAAATGTAAAGTACTACATATGGGAAATAGCAACCCCAGAGCAACGTATCAACTCTGTGGTACTACACTGACAGTGATAGAGAATTAAAAGGACCTGAGGGTAATTGTGCAGGCAGATATGAAGTTCTCTGAGCAGTGCAGATGGGCTGCAAGAGTAGCTCATGGTGTCTTGTCAATGATATACAGGAATTTTTCTAGCAGGGATAAGGAGGTAATTATTCCCTTGTATAAGGCAATGATCAGGCCACACCTTGAGTACTGTATACAGATCTGGAGGCCTCATTTCAAGAAGGATGTAGAGCTGCTGGAACGAGTACAGAGAAGGGCAACAAGATCAGTGAATGGAACAAAGGGTTGCTCTTACGAAGAAAGGCTTAAGTTTTGCAAATTACAGTGTCTAGAGACTAGGCACCAGCGAAGTGATCTGATAAAGGTGTATAAAGCCTTTGAATGGCATTGAGCATGCTCAATGCAGATGGGATTCTTCCTCCTGCTCAGAATAATCATCTGAGAGGGCATAAAGTCAGATTGAGGAAAGACAGACGTAGGATAGATGTGCGGAAATTTGCCTTTAGGCAGCGGGTAGTTGTTTGGTGGAACAGACTTCCATCACTTGTTGTGGAGGTGGATAGCCTAAATAAATTTAAGGCTCAGCTGGACAGGTATTTCGAACGAACAAATGTGCTCTATTCGTGGTGCTGTAAATAGGGCAATTCTTTATGGACGCACTGTTTGTTCTGATGTGAACCACTAACAAAAAAAAAATAGTAAATAAATAATAATCTCTTTTATTAAAACCTTCCTGAATATGTTTGTTCACGATATTGTTAGATGTACTGTACGCAGATAAATCATATATTGTGCGAAAAGTTTCAACCAAGAATCAAGTTTATGATGTTAATCGGAATTTAATGACTTTAATTTTTAAATAGGAAATTAAATAATTGATACAGTTGCGCAAGCGACTAATAAAACATTGTAAACTAGTGTACCCGTGACGAATATTTCGCCAAAACTGTTTCAGAGGAATCTCCATCGGTTACCTTCGCTGCTAGATGAGGCGTTAGTAAGACAGACTCGGGTAGTAGAATATATTTTAAGAAAATGCACTTTGATTATTTTTTAAATGTATAACTATATCGTCGTTTAAAAAATACAGTTATTATTGAACAGATATAATTACTAAATTACAATTATTCTAGTGTACCCGTGGCGAATATTTTGCTAAAACTTCAACAGTTCCGTTCTGGAACTGTTAAAAAGTAACGGAAACTTTTAAAATCAGTCGGTAAATTTTACTCCAAATTGTTTTTTTAAACTCAGTTTTACTACTAAATAAATAAAATCTATTGCAGAGGAATCGGTCAAAAGCTTGTTTAGTCTTTCAGTTATTCAAGTTCAAAGAGTGTTCCGGACAAAGACATAAGCAAATTACATGTATTATATAGATGAGGATATTATTTGCATAACCATAACGGTTGAACCAGCAGTTTAATGAGCGAAATACGTTTCAAGTAAAATTTTATGACTCTGAGTGCACATAATTCATAAGTTTTTTTTTTTTTTTTTTTTGCGGCTAGTAGCTGACATTAGAAGAAACTGCTTTCACAACGAGTTGTTGTGGTCTTGCACTACTTACAAATCCATTGTTTGAATTTAACTCAACTGTTAGATTAAATGCTCTGTTTATACATCGGCATGTCTACATAAGTTAAACAAGTTTACACCTAATCATTGTTAAAACTAAATGTGAATTGTTTTCCTAATAGATGAAATAAAAACTACGTTCATTGTTAAATTTATACTATTGCTTACAATGCTTGATAATCGTTTCCAGTTCATTTTATGCCCAAACTGGACGAATGATGCACAGAAAGTTCCTGGAATATTTCTGATATTCATAATATTTCTTAAGCTCGTTTACTTTGATCATGTAAGGTGAGTTTGAATAATATTTACTCCTATACGTTTAGAAACTGGATCTCCTAATTCTTCCTGGAAAAGTAACTTCCATAGAGTCACTACTGTGGTTAAGCTAGGATTTAAAGTACTATATAGTTAAGTTTTTTGCTCATTATTTAATTTTTTGCCATCAGTTATTCTATGACCTGAAATTTTAGCAGTTCATCGCCTTTTTTTATTATTTTGTAGGGGCAACACTTCTTGAAGTACTCAAAAGAAGTACCGAAAAGTACCCTTGAAGTACCCAAAAGAAATTTGCCACAGCTGAAATAACGGATGCACAGAATGCAGCGAAAATGGTGTGAATCAGGTAAGTGACAAAATTTTTAAACAAAATCCAACGTTTATGAAAGGGGAGAAGTACGAAAATTTGGTCCATTGAAAGCCATTCTTTGGTTTCGATAGTTTTTAAAACTGGGGTCTGCAGAATTATTATTATTATTATTATTATTAGCTATACTGTTATATACTAACCAATGATAGATAATAAATAGTGTCATTCCGATAGGTTAATCTAGATGGGATGGGATTACGTAGTCTGCTCTCAACTTTTTCAAAATTTTCCTTCATAGCAGTTGCCCCATTATTTCTCTAACTTCAAATAAATATTACATCGCCACCATTTATTAAGCTACCATTTATTAAAAAAAAAAAACACACGAAAAAATAACTAAGGCGTCGATTAACGTTTTCGTGATGTAATGGCATCACTAAAAGGTTATTCTGCTAATTGTAATACTTTTAAACAAATATGTTTGGCAACTTGTGAAAGAAAAGCTTTTTCTGCCGAACACTGGTTACAAAAAGTATAAATAATAATACTAATAATAAATTAAATAAATAATAAAAATAATAAATAAAATAAGTGAGGATAGGATAGTTTTACTATTTCCATGTCTGATGAACCTGTGGCAGAGAAGAAAAATGTATGGGATGTATATAGTGACGTAATTAGGGTGAGGAAGGTGGGACACGTTCCCAGGGCGCCAAATTTGGAGGACGCCTTTTTATGGTTAAAAAAACAAAATTTTCAAATGAACAGTTTTCACGGCGCAATTTTTTTATTTACCCTTGGCACCATTAACCCTAGTTAGGACACTAGATGTAATGTATATAAATTATCACGTAATACAGAAGCCTATGCATAAGTACACGTGCCTTGAGTGACCGGGGTTCAAGCCCGTGACTGCTATATGCGGTGCCATTTCTTGTATTCTGTCTATCTTGTGAACTCCTCTGACTGTTTGATCGTCCCGGAGTATAAACAGAAAATTTATTTTATTTTATTTATGGTAGATGTAAACTAATCTGTAATCAAGTTGCAAAGGAGATGGTTAGGCAAGCTAAAGTAGATTGCGAGAATCTGTTTATTATTATTTATTATTATTAGCCATATGGTGCAAGGAAGCATGAGGCTTATACTGCACCAGCCAAAAAAAAAAAAAAAATTCCTGAGTTTACCCTGAGAGAGTGTCAGAAGTAAAAAGGAATCACCAAGAAAGAGAAGAATGATGATATCCAGCTCAGAACCCTGGGTGTGCAAAGCCCATACTCACAAGATGTGAGCCCCTGGTGGAAGTGGGTAGTTTGAATAAATTCACGGAAGAACTAGACAAATCATTGAAGGCATGAGCAAGCGATGTGAGAGGTTTTTTTTGGCTGATGCTTTATTATTATTATTATTATTATTATTAGCCATAAGGTGCAAGGAAGCCCGAGGCTTATGCTGCAAAAGCCAAAAAAAATTTCTGAACTACCCAGAGAGAGAGAGAGAGAGAGAGAGAGAAATAAAAGGGAATCACCAAAGAAGAGAAGAATGGTGATATCCAGTTCAGGATTCTGGGTGTGCCAAGCCCATACTCACAAGATGTGAGCCCCTGGGATTACTTTATAAGCTTGCAAGAACTTACATTAAAAACGCTACTACTACTACTACTAATAATAATAATTTCAGTAAGGCCAACTAGCATTAGGCATGTTATTTTATATTGATAATGATTACATTATTATAAATTGAAATTTAATCATATTTTAAAAATAAACTATAAATTCAAATTCTCTGAGTTAACTCCTTTAACTCCATTTGGTTCCTATGGTAATGAGCTTATTTGCCATAGCCTAGCTACTGATACTAATGCAGTCATGGCAGACACGACGAAGGGAACGGAATAGTCTACAGTACCCCGGCTCCTAATTTTTCTTAAGGGCCGGCAGAGACCATAATATTATATTAATATTATATTTTTAAGTAATTAAATAAATTTTTAATTATCAGCAAAAAATTCTACAAACTTAAAATAATAAAAACGTTTTTATTTTGTTAAGTTTTTTTTTTTATCTTGTTGATTTATTTTGATAGAATTAACTTGTTGCTTTTTAAAACACATCTACATGTGGACAGGCACAAAAACACAAGGGACGGGCTCATCATGCATTTAACACCGAGGCTCGCGTTAGCTCGCCGCGTCCCTGAGTCATAGTTGCAAGTCTGTCACGATTGGAACTTGAAAGATATGCAGAATATTAAACTAGAAAAAGAGGAGTTTGAAGTACCTGATAAACATTACAACCAAAAAACATACTGTTGTGGTTTGGATTAGAATGTGCAACTATCACAATTTAGGCTAATGTATGCTGGCCTTAGCTATCACTGGATTATCTACTGATAAAATCATTATACGAACTCAAAGAAGTAATTATATATAATTCTTAAAAATAATTTGATAAATACTGTATTTAATTTAATTTGCATCAAATTAAAAATTAGTTTAATTTTTCATATTTGACCATAAAAATATACGATAGATAGAAACATGAAGCTTTAGGGATTCGATGATTTAAAGCTGCCCTTTGGTGCTCCTGTGTTCTTCCAACACTTTGAAGTCGATTAATTTTAGGTCATTAATCATTCCATAGATTTAAGTTAAATACTCATTCAGTTTATCAGCTACCCGAGCATGATCATCAATAGTCAGCCCATCTATGTTAAGTGGTCCAATCTGATTCATCCCTTTCCTTCTAAAGTTTACATGAATAAAGAACTCTTTGCTGTTTTTCTTTGCATCCTTTGCTAAAGATTTCTCGTAATCTGCCTTCGCCTGCCTAACCTGCTTTGTGACTTCATTACAGACTAGTTTATACCTGCCATAGGCTTCTGTGTCACTTGATACTTTGCATGCATCCCATACATTTCTCATCTCTGCCACGAGCCTCATTAGTTCATCTGACATCCATTTAGGCCTAAACCTTGAACAGTATTTCTTAGTTGGTATGAAAAGTCTAGTAGCTTCCAAGATTATTTCTTTGAATGCTCCCCATTTTGAATTTGCTGTTGGTAACATCATCAGTTTATCCCACTGTACAGAATTTAAACACTGTCGGAGACCCCTGTAGTCACCTTTACGAAAGCAAAAGCCCTTCTCTTTAGCCTTAATGGTAGTTACATCTTTAAGTAATTCCCACATCAGTACATTGTGATCACTGTCACCCAGTGGTTCCTTTATCTATAAATTCTTAATGCATGACTAATCACTGCTGATAATCAGATCAAGAGAATTACTCCCTCTTGTTTCTTCTCGAACATGTTGCTGTAGAAAACAGTCATCCAATAAATCCACAAAAGTCTTGCTAGCGTGCGAGTGACCAATCCACAAGTTCCATTCAATATCTGGGAAATTAAAATCCCCCATTATGAGACATTCTGATTTATTGGCCCACTCTATTTCTCTGCACCATTGCTCATTATACTCATTAGGTCTATAACACACACTTACTCTCATTTTTCCTTTTCCAGTGCTTATGTCACACCAAACAGACTCAACATTGCATCGTCCACCAACATAAATTGAATGCACTTCCTTAGATTTTATGTGTTTCTTAACTAACAGCATAAGCCCTCCTCCATTCCTGTCCTGTCTATCCTTTCTATACACATTGTACTCCCCAAATTCCAGTTCTGCACTGCTTATGTCTGTGTGACACCACATCTCTGATATTCCAACAATATCTGCCTTTGATGTGTTGAGTAGCACTTCAAGCTCATCAAATTTATTCACTATACTTCTAGCATTGGTGTATAAGCAAGTATACATGCACCTGTTTCTTCTCTTAGTTACTTTAACACAGCCCATGTATTTATTTGTTTCACTATGACTCCCAACAGTCCTCGAAATCTCCATTGTCTTGATTTCTAGGCTGCTGCTCATTCTAATAGAAGCAATGCAAGAATCACTTTTTCCTCTGCCTGCGGCCACTGTTAACCTTTTAGTCTATGTATCCCCCCCCCCAAGCTAGCAGTTTTCTGACTCACCTAACACTGCCTCGATAGCATCAGCAAATATTCTTCCATAAGAAGGCTCTTGCGAGTTTCATGCTGTGATGAAAGGTTAAACCAACAATGACAAGGCGTTCAGTAGAGGGGCGCGCAAGTAATTAATAATCCAGTTTTTCCTACCTAGAATAATATTTATTGTGGACTAAGGTGGCATGTATATTATGTAGTAGTCGATAGCAGATATGCCTGTTGCACCTGGGATTCGTAGTGAGGGGAGTAACTCTGGCTAGTTTCATAATGCTTAAGATTGGTGCTGTTATGAAAATTATGACTCTGGATAACTTATCAGTCCTGGAGTCGAAGCGACTATTTATCCATTGGGATGAGGGGAGCTAAGGAAGAAAAAACACCTCACAAAACATTTTACTTTATTTTATATATATGTACTCTCACGTGATTGACGCTTGTAATTTATAATAGTTTCTTTTTTGTGTAGTGCCCACTGGAGTAAAAATCTTAAATGCTATCCTGATTGTGATAATTAAAATACACAATTTTAATATCCGCATACCTCCCATTGAGGTATATAAAATAACCTACGCTGAGGTAGAAGCTCTTCTGAGCAGAGATCTGCAACCATCCAATTTACAACTGCGGGAGCAATCGAGTCAATATTGAGCATCCCTGTGACACGTGTTCGACACCTGTGAGTCCATGTCCCGACGATTCCACGCTGTTCTGAGGGTTAAAGGGAGCCCAGCTCTCTGTTAGGTAGATGTACCTAATAAAGTGGCTTCCCAGTGTATTGTCTTAGCGTAGTAATAGAAATTATACATTCTGTGGTTAAAAAATATTATTCGGCATGGTCAGTGATTTGCCTATTCATGGAAAAGTCATTCATCTCCCTATCCGTCCACTAAAATGAGCATTTTCCTACTTACCCCATAAAAATCTTGCGGAATTTTACGGACAATATCCATCAACTGTTGTTTCATGATTCTTGCTGGTCAAAGGAAAACATCTCTTTTTCTTTCTCTTTCGTATGCGTACGCCACACACACACATCACATGACAAATAAATGATAACTTTGGGTGGTTTTTCCTTCCTTTTTTTGTTGATATCCATAAAAATGTAAGTAAAATATTTACTGAATGTGTGAGTTAAAGGATGAAAATAGTGCTTCTTTAGATAGAGGAATATTGTGAGTGGCAAACACCACGTGATTAATGACAAGGTAATTATTAACAACACTCGTTAGCTCTTTGAGTACTCCAACGAGCAGAGCTTCAATAAAAGGGAATAATTTTCAGGATTTTAATGAAGACAAATTATGCCAGTTTTAAGCCGCAAAAAATATTCCCGAAATCAAGAAAAGTCTTGAAGAGCACTCTAAATGGAATCGAGGAAAAAATATACCCGTGGAAAAAAATTCCCTTAAACTTCACATTACTTATTAAATCCATACGTTTTTAGGTACTTTGCGTCACAAACGACTTAATGCCTTTTTTCTGCCAAATTAGGGTCAATTTTCAATCTTGCAGACATTTTAATTGCTCTAAGTTCGTCAGGAGAAGATAAAATGTGAAACTTAATCTTTGATGAAAAATCTCCCATAGGGAAAAAATTCATGAAAAAAGTTACGCTGAAAGAGGAAAAAACGTATTTGTAGATCCTGTCACAGCTGATTTCTTCTTTGAAATTTGGAGTGGGAAAAATGGCACTGTTTTCAAAATTAAATTTCCAAAGATAGAAGAGCGACTGTTTCAGCATAAAACCCAGTTATCTCCGTTTAATTAAGTAGCCTCTTCTTCTGCCTCAGCTTTATGTCTCATTCTATCCGAGGATACCTTAAGACTGTTCCTCTTTATCTTGTACTGTGGTATCTTAACATCTCTTATTTATAATTGTTCTGATGTCTGCCTTCAACTGGGTTCGAATCCCATCTCCTCCGGTAGCAACTTTTGTGGGTTTTTCTTCCGTAAAGCAGACAACTCGTCTATAGGCAATAATGTTCTATAGTTCTCACGGCATGAAGTATTTGTTCTAAATTTACTTGAATTTTCAAATTTGAATGTGTGTATAGGGTGTGACAGAGAAATGGGCAATTATAAAAATCGGTTTTCCCCTCACATCATTCGCGTAGATGCAATTCACTTACCTATGTTCTGTTATTATCATAATAGTCAAGGGCAGACTGGTAGTTACAATGAAGTCCGAGATTCAAGGATTCCCCACCCCCCTCTAGATTTTTTAAGTGTAACGATTACAACAACGGAAGAGACCGTAAATCAGTGAGGCATTATAGATATAAAATTATTAAGTTCTGATTAACTAGTAATCGAAAAAAAAAAGACCATATAGCAGAGGAGACAGATGCAATGGAGCTTGGGGGCGTGGGTTTATAATTCTAAAATTATAGAAGCCATCTCCAAAAATTAAGAGCTGCTTACCTTTCCTTTTTAATTTCTTTATAGAGTTCTTTTTAAAGTAATGCAGCAACGTCAGCTTTTTTTTTTTTTTTGTCCCAATGACATGCAAACCGGCCTGTAAGCTAGGGTTATCATATTTTACCTTTGAATCCGGGTCAATTGCTTCAACAAAAAGAACATGAACAGGTATACGGTATTTTGTTCATTGCGTGTGTGTGTGTGGATGTTAAGCCACAAAGCATCTAACACTATGAGGCATCAGTATATTGTCTGTAATTGTGTATATTCTTCCGTCAGCTTACTGAACAAAAAACTCGAGTCTCCCTCCCCCAAAAAGAGTCGAGGCCGCAGTTGGTTGATTGTTGTAAGGTTATAGGGACATCAGCAACTTGGGGCATATTGCGCCGTATATAATATGGTTGTAGCACAGTTGCCAAGCACTGCTCATACTGCCACCTATAGTCTGGTTGATTTTTATATATTCTAATTCCTATTTATACTTCGCTTTCTAGTTAGTGGTTTGGCTTTGCATTTTGTGGGTTCTTAAACCATCTTCGTTTAATTTTTCGCTGCATAAGGCGCCGCCATTGTATAAATCAATTGCATCGAAGGGCAGATGGAGTATTTCCAGTTGCCGTTTTGATGCATTGATTATATATACCTGGGGCGATCATTTAATTTGCGGACTGGTGCAAAATTTTATGTTGCCTCACGAACTTTCCATAACTGCCGCTACAGTCGCTCTCCCTGATCGCTACTTAGCAGAGTGTGTGTGCGCATGCCAGTACTTGTCGAGCTAGCGTTGCGTGAAGAGAATTTTTTAGCCGCGTGCAGTGACCATCGTTTTGAAGCAAGCATCATGTCGGACATACAGATTGAACAGTTATATGTGATTCGTTATTGTGTCAGGCTGAGCTTAAATGCATCGTCAACAGTTAAAGAGATGAATGAAGCTTATTGTAATAAGTGTGTTGGTATGAAGGCCTTGGTATGATTCTGGCGTGACCGAACTTTCCGGTGCGAAATGGTTTTTCCATCAAGACAATGCCAAACCCCTTACGGCTAATATTGTCCAGACAGTGATCACTGCCAATAGGTGCCGAGGTTGTGCCTACTTATTCAAAGTTACTTAGCCCCGTGTGATTTCTTCCTGTTTCCACATATGAAGAAAGCTCTGAAAGGCAAGCGTTTCGCGTCCGACACAACGATGCTCGCAGGACCGAAACGGAAGCACTTCGCAGTATTTCGAAAAATGGCTTACAAGAAGCATTTAATGCGTGGGTACGACGTTGACGAAAGTGTGTGAAGTTCAAGGGAGAGTATTTCGAGAAGCAGAAAAATACAGAAGATTCAAACGATGTCAATTAAGATAAGATCTTGCACCAGTCCGCAAATTAAATGATCACTCCTCGTATAATAATATATTGTTAACAAATAAAAAGCTCATAAGTATAAATCATTCATAAACTTGAATGAAGAAATGAATGATGTCTTCATTCAATCTTATCTTTTCTTACATGATTTATAGCAAGTACAATACTCTGGTGAGTATGGTCTTGGCACACCCAGGGTTGTGAGCTGGATATCATCATTCTTCTCTTTCTTGGGTGATCCCCTTCTATTTCTGGCTCTTGTTCTCTCTCTCTATCTCAGAAGTAACTCAGAATTTCTTTTTTTTTTTTTTTTGGCTGGTGTAGCAAAAGTCCCAGGCTTCTTTGCGCCATATGGCTAATAATAATAATAAAGTTAAAATTATGAGAATTGTTCGATGTCCGCCCATTGATAAATAGATTCGTCAAGGATCGACTCTGAAGGATAAATAAATTAAAATAATATATAATTTAATTTAAATTAAACTGAATTACTTAAAATTAAGGTTAAAAATGAGATTAATTTTTAATTTTTAAGATAACTGAAATTATCCTATAAACCACGTGCTTTACAACACAGAATGGAACTACTGTTGTACGCGGCTGCAGTTACATATGCAAGGAAGTGATTCACGTTTTATTAACGTGCTGCCATCGTTCATTTTATGGATTAAAGTAAAATCTGAAAATTCTTTAAGTCTGTGCTCAACTTTGAGTGGAAGTCAGAAAATGCCAGTTGTTATCAATGTTTATAATTTCGAAATTGTTTACACGGTTCATAAGAAATTATGTTGGTTTACACTTCAACGTACGCAACTATGATTTTTTCGATTCATGCAATTCCATTTGCTTTGAATTAAAGCAGCAAACTCTACATTTGTTTTGTAAAATCAAGTAAGCATTTATTAGTTAAGTTTTTCTACTTTATTATACTTTTGTTTTTAAATTATCAGATGCCAGAATACTATTAGCTGTGAAAATACTCCTCATGAAATACTACTCATTTCATATAGTATGAAACTGAAAATGCCTTCTGGTGGATCCTTGAGGATCTACTATTTTGCAAAAATAAGCTAATAAAATGCTCTAAATAACTCTATATTTTATGTTAAGCTCCAAACAAATTAAGGCTATGAGGCGTCGAGTTTACCAATGCTGCACTATTAATAAGTTACTACTCTAACAAGAGAAGTATAATCAGGACCACCGCGTAGGAGTGTGCAAGTTGTGTACTGCACAAAGGCGCCTAATTAAGGGGAACGCATCCGGAATTTAATAGCTTGTAAATTATTACAATTATTTTAGATGACGTTGTAAAGTATTAAAACACAGTTGTAGTTTTTTTTTAATTACAAAATGTTATATGTTCATTGAACATGACTAAATATTTAAAGTAACCGACTACAATAATTTATTATCCTTATTTTTATTTTTTATTTTTTGGAGGTAGCTGACAAGACTGTACAAAGTTGTCTCATAGGCACATTGCTTTCCTGAGTCCGATGTTTCACATCATTGATAAACACATATGATGAGTTAAACGGTCATCTAGTGAGTTTAAACCGTCGCTAGATTTTCAGTTGATGTACTGATGCTCTCCAGTGATCTATGTACTGATGCTCTTCAATAAGATACTAGCAAACCATTGGGAGAGGGTAGCACCACATGGAGCAAGCCACAACACACAAAACGTTCACCTAACACTCTTTCTGAATGATGGATGTTCCGTTTTATAAGTTACAGCTCTTACTCAATTTATATTTTTGCAAAACACTCCAGAATCATCTACAATCTTCTATTACATTAAAACAGTACTCCCACTTTCTAGAATATTCTAAAATCATCTAAAACTATCTATAATAGTCTAAAATCATCTAAAACTTTCTACCACATTCAGGAATCTTCTACACCATCTGGGATATTCTGGAATAATCTAGAAATTTGTTATTTCTTAATAATCAAAAATATTTTTAACTTTTCTTAAAAATGATTTCTTAAATAATTAAAAAATTTCTTAATATTTCTTAAATAAAATATTTTAATAAAAATTGGTAAAGAAGTTGCTTCTTATTTTAAGAAAAACTTTGTAATACATATTACATAGATACCTAAAGTGGTCGAGTTAGTATTATTATTAGTACGTATAGTGCAAGGAAGCCACAGGCTTTTCCTAAACCAGTCAAGAAAAAAAGAAGTAGATAATAAAATAGAAATTATGCACTTCTCTCCTCACGTGGGTAACTATCCAGTTGACCTTTGAATTTGTTCAAACTGTCTACCTCAACTACTTGCGGAGACAACTTGCTCCATCAATCAACAACTTGCTGGCTGAAAGAAAACTTCCTACAATATAGTCTAAGACTCTTCCCCCGTTATGGCGCCTAGTTTTGGAATTCTTTATAACAGTGAAATTCCACCTTCATTCATTTTACTAACCACTTTCAGAGACTTATAAACCGCAATCAGGTCCCTTCTAAATAAACTGGTTGCCAATCTTTGTATTGCAGTCCACATAATAAGAGGCTTTCCTCGTACGGTCACCCTTTTATCAATCTCACCATGCGAGTTGCCCGTCTTTCAATCCTTTCAAGAAGTTCAATAGTCTTAATTTTAAATTCTAAATCTTTAAAAATAGTCAATTTAGTTATAAATTGAGTTCATGTAATATAGCGTTAGCTTCTCTTTGTGCATAATGTTATAAAAACCAAAAATCCAGCCCAGAAGACGAATTATAACATAAATTTGAAATGTAACTATTTATTTAGTTTTTGGGACTCTTTGGATTTAATTGTACCAAATTGTTCTTCTCCTGTAAAGTAAGTTGATATGAAAATTAACTTGCGGAAGAATCAAAACATGGTGAAAACCGCTTAAAACTGGCTAATTTGGTTGGCCCATTTTCTCAACAGATAGGACCGTTGCTATTGTTAGCATCGTATTGTTATTCTGGTGATTATGAATTGTTTTCTTAGTAGATGACTTAAAAATTGCATTCATTGTTAGATTTATATTCTTACTAACAACACTTGAAAATTGCTACCGGTACATTTTATTCCTAAGGAACTGGACGAAGGATACACAGAAAGTTGCTGGAATATTTCTGATTATTTTGACGAAGTGAGGTGAGTGGGCGTAATATTTAGACCTATAATTATACGATTAGAAATCTGAGCTTCTGTCCCTACCTGAAAAGTTACTTCCATTGAGTCACCGTGGTTAAGTTAGGATTTAAGGTGCAGTCAGTTTATTTATTTATTTTTTTTTTGTTTATTTGTTTCAGTTTAGTGTCTTCGAATATTTGGGATTCATTATTTAATTTTTTTATCATCAGTTATTCTATGTCTGAAATTTTAGTAGTCCATCGCCTTTTTTTTAACTTCTTGGACTAAAAGAAATTAATTATGAAATGAGGGTGCGTAAACGACAGAGAAAATTGTGTGAAGCAGGTAAGTGATGAATAAAAACGATGCGTTGATTATATATATATATATATATAGTATGAATCAGAGCTGTAATACTCAATATGTTCTACGTTGATAATAATATTGGTAAATTAATAAGAGGAGTATACCTCAATATAGTACGTGGAACACTTCCGTATGATACCCTCCAGAAATTAAAACGGAAAAAACGAAAAAATCGACAACTTACCGGTACATTAAAGTAAAATATAAATAATTATAGTAAAATATAAATAATTAAATAATCAATTTAACACAATTAAAATTCAAATTAACGCAATTAAAAGAATCTAACGAAAATATTCAAACGAAAATATTCAATATATTCAATATATATATATGTAATAGTACCAAAGAAATAAAACTGTTGACGGTTAAAATTTAGAGACGGGTGCACCCTTCAAAATGGCGGCGAGGAGAAGAGGAAGTAGGCAGCGATTTATATGCCTAATGCACTGTGATTAGTGTTAGTTAGGATGTTTATTTCCCCCCCCCCCTTGCTGCTGTTTTAAAATCAGAAGTCAATATCCTATTTTAAAATAGCGAGAAGGGGGATAAACACCCTAAGGCTGAGGCAGTCTGGTGCATGCACCCATAAGTTAATTTCAGTTGTAATTTTATTAAATTACAACTTTCTTAATTTTCTTATTCTGGGTCCATCTATTTTTCAGTCAGTCCTCGTACATCTTGTGTATTAATCCTTTTATTCATATATTTTCATAATTTATTTATTTTATTTTATTATTTTATTTATTTATTATTATTTTTTTTAACTTTGGCACTGCCAGCTGAAAATCACCAACCGGTCATGCTGGTAAGTTTAAAATGCCACTTGCTGGTTTAGGAATTATGGCTTTTGAAATTTTTAAACCAATCTGGATTTTCCTTAAATGTTTCAGAAAAATGGCCGTCCTCTTCTCGCTTTACATTTTCTGGGTTTATTTCGAATGACCTTTTCTAAGAGGCATTTCATGAGTTGCTTTTATACCCCAGGGACTTATATCTGGTTAATATGGGCTTGGCACACCCAGGGTCCTGAGTTGGATATCACCATTCTTCTCTTTCTTGGTGATTCCCTTCTCTCTCTCTCTCTCTCTCTCTCTCTCTCTCTCTCTCTCTCTCTCTCTCTCTCTCTCTCTCTCTCTCTCTCTCTCTCTCTCGGGGTAACTCAGAATTTTTTTTTTTTTGGCTCATGCAACATAAGCCTCAGGCTTCCTTGCACCATATTATTTTATTATTAGTCGTATGGTGCAAGGAAGCCTGAGGTTTATGCTGCACCAGCCAAAAAAAAAATTCTGAGTTATCCTGAGAGAGAGAGAGAGAGAGAGAGAGAGAGAGAGGGTAAGAAGTTGAAGGGAATCACCAAGAAGGAGAAGAATGATGATATCCAGCTCAGGACCCTGGCTGTGCCAAGTCCATACGCACCAGATGTAAGCCCCTGAGTTTTAATGATAATAATAACAATCGTGAGTTTCTTTTATATTACAACTGAAATGGCTCATTCAATAATTTAAAAAATATATTATTTTGTTTCAATTTATCAGAATTGTGCGAATTTTAATAGTTTTTGCTGTTTGATCCAATGTATATTGCAGCAGTATCCTTTTGAGGTTCGTCCTTTTTGGAAATAATGAATCAATTGAGGTTTTCCTTCTGATTTATACGTATTACCTAAACTTTTGATGTCTTCATTCAATTTTATATTTTCTTCCATGATTTATGGTAAGTATAATATATCCAAGTTATACTATAATACTAGCTCCAAGTTAAAATTATGAGAATTGTTCAATGTCCGCCTATTGATAAATAGGTTCGTGAAGGATTGACTTTACCACTATTCTGTTTTTAATTAAAGCAATGTATTTTATTGGCTATAAACAACAACAATTATTATTATTATTATTATTAGCCATATAGTGCAACGAAGCCCGAGGCCTATGCTGCACCAGCCAAAAAAAATTTCTGAGTTACCCTGAGAGAGAGAGAGAGAGAGAGAGAGAGAAGTTGAAGGGAATCACCAAGAAAGAGAAGAATGATGAGAGAGAGAGAGAGAGAGAGAGAGAGAGAGAGAGAGAGAGAGAGAGAGAGAGAGAGAGAGAGAGAGTCAGAAGTTGAAGCGAATCACCAAGAAAGAGAAGAATGATGATATCCAGCTGAGAACCCTGGTTGTGCCAGGGTTCTCAGCTGGTACAACACAACCAGGTTGTGTTGTACAAAATTAAGGGCCAAATTCCATCCCGCAGAGCCAATGGATTGTAAATAATATTTAATGATATAATGAAAATTGCATTCTGATAAATCGCTGGAATATTATTAGTGAATATATATAATAGCATTATTTTTAGCTGTTCTCTGAAATTATCCTATGAATGTCACGTGCTTTACTAAACAGTATGGAAAGTATTGTTGATAAGTGTGTACGGGGCTGCAGTTGTATATGCAAGGTTGTGATGGCCACGTGTCAGTAATGTGGTGTCATCGGTCATTTTATGGATTATAGTAAAATCTGAAAATTCTTTAAAGTTAGTGCCCGAGTTTAGTGGAAATCAAAAAAGGCCAGTTCTCATCAGTGTTACTAATTAGGAACTTTCTAACACTGTTCACAAGAAATTATGTTGGTTTACACTTCAATATATGCAATTATGATTTTGTCGATTCAGGCAATTCCATTTGTTTTGAATTAAAGTAGCAAACTCTATATTTGTTTTAGAAAATCAAGTAAGCATTTATTAGTTAAGTTTTTCTACTTTATTCTACTTTAGTTTTCAAATTATCAGCCAGCAGAATGAAAAGCACTCATGAAATACTAATAGCTATCGTGGTATTGAATGTACTGAACGTGTTGTCTCATAAATAAGAAAACGTGTGTTGTGTTCTTTTACGTATAGAAATTATGCACATGATTTAATTATACTAGAAATGGAACTGAAATGTCTTCTGGTAGATCCGTGAGGATCTACCAGAAGACATTTTATTTAAATGACATGCATTTTATATGTCAATTGTATGTTAAGCCGCTAAGCGCCAAAGAAACAAGCTATGAGGCTTCGAGTTTACCAATGTTGCACTTCTCTAAGTTACTTCTCTAACAAGACAAGTATAATCAGGGCCACTGCGTAGATGTGTGAAAGTTGTGTATTACACAAAGGCGCCTAATTAAGGGGAATTTAATACAATAGCTTGCAAACTATTACAATTATTTCAGATGACGTTATAAAGTGTTAGAACACAGTTGTAATTTTATTAGTTCCAAAATGTATTTTTTTAAGTGTTCATTGAACATGACTAAATATTTAAAGTAACCCACTACAATAATTTATTATTGTTTTTTTGTAAGGCTCCGACAAAAGTGCCTCATAGGCACATTGCTTTCCTGAGTATAGTAGTAATATCATTGATAAACAGAAAGGAATGAGTTAAGCGGTCATCTAAAGAGTTTAAATCGTCGCTAGATTTTCAGATGATGTACTGATGAAGTTACAAAGAATTTTGTTAAAATATTTTTTTTTTCAGTAATAAACGATTTTAATTTTCCTTCCACCTAGGAAAAAAAAAAAAAAAAAATCATCATTTTATTTTCTTTGTATATATATTTTTTGATAATTTTAATTTGAACTTGATTTTTTTACTTGTCCATCTGCTTAGGTATTTGTACTAAAACTTGATTTCCTTCACATGGGGGGGGGGATGTCTCTTGGGACATACCGAATTGAGGGAAAGGAATTTCTCTAGGGATGCCATTCCTTATTGGCTAACCTCTCATTCAAGGCAGTCATTATCTGTGGCTAATGTATTTTACTTGTATCCATTTATCAAGGATTCATCATACCAATTCAGAAACTGACCCTTGAAGTAGTTTGTATTCCAGAAACAGGAAGCAGAACTTGAAAGAATGACACCACATTGTGGAAGAGTTTTAGGGTTTCCCATTGCATTGGCGATGTCCAGTTAGTGGCAGCCTTACCAAGTTGCTAAAAATACACCTTGTGGTGACCTTCATTTATTTCACAGGATGATGGAGTCGTTTGAAGTCGACGCTTTCTTAGGACAGTACTGACACCTCCTGCATGATTGGTTCAGTCTAATTGAACAAGCGGTTAAAGATTACTTCAGAGAATGAATCATCAAATGCATGTAAATAAAGTTTTTTTTTTTTTTTTTTTTCTGCACAGTTGGCTGCCTCATATGTGTCGGAGTGATACTTTGCAGCAGTAAGGATAATATGGCGTTCACAGTGATAGGTGCATCCAATACAGTTAATTGCAGTGTTATTCAGTTTTTTATAATGGAGTAGTTTCTCTTGCATTAATTCGCCCGTGTTTGGAAAAGGTATATGTAGACAACTGTATGTCACTTGTGTGTAAATATAATGATTAAATCGTAAACCTCGAAGGAAATAAAACTAGGGAAGTTGCCTGTCGTCTAGGACAAGCCCACATAGCTGTCATACAAGTTGACTTGGCACACATCATCATCAGAGTAGATCGGTCTACTACAGTTGGCAATGTGGCAAGGAGCTGGTTATCTATAGTGGATCTAACTACGCTGTCATCTAGGAATGATTGAAAGACGGAAAGTTGTATGTGAAGTGGCTTCCCAAGTTGCTTAAGGTGAACAGATATTTTTTCAAATAAAATTTAGTCTTCAGGAAATGGCTTTTTTGAACTGCATTAGTTACTGTAGAATAGACATGGTGCGTGCCTTAAACTAAAGACATAGTGAAAAAATTAATTAACCACAAAAGCCAGAGAAATTCAGTGCTTTTGAAAGCATTGGAAGGTTATGCTCATGGTGTTCTCCGACTAGCGGAGGCTACTGTGTTATTATACACTTTTGCCTGCCTTTGAACCCTTTCAAGAAGTTCAATATTTTTAATATTTAATTCTAATTCTTTAATAATCATTTAAAAAACTGTGAATTTAGTTATGAATTGAATTCATGTAATGTAGCGTTACTCTTTGTGCATCATGTTGTAGAAACCCAAAATCCAGTCGAGAAAGACGAATTATAACAGAAAAATTCGAAACTTAGCCATTTATTTAGTTTTTGGGACTGCTTGGAGTTAATTGTATAAACCTCCTAGTAAAGTAAGTTGATATGAAAATGAACTTCGGGAATAATCAAAACTTGGTGAAACCACTTAAAACTGATTTGATTGGCCCATTTTCTAAACAAATAGGACTACTGCTATTGTAAACATTGTATTGTTATTCTGGTGATTATGAAATGAAGTGTTAGATTAATTAAAAATTGCATTCATTGTTAGATTTATATTCTTGCTAACAACACTTGAAAACTACTACCAGTTCATTTTATTCCCGAAGAACTGAATGGAGGATACACAGAAAATACCTGGTTTTGATTATTTTGACATAGTGTGGTGAGTAGGAGTAATATTTACACCTATAATTATAAGACTAGAAATTTGAGCCTCTACCCCTACCTGGAAAGTTACTTCCATGGAGTCACCGTGGGTGTTAGGATTTAAAGTGTATGTAGTTAGTTTGAATTTTTTTTGTTTATTTATTTCAGTTTAATGGCTTCGAATATTTGATTCATTATTTAATTTTTTTGTTATCAGTTATTCTATGCTTTGAAATTTTAGTAGTTCATTGCTTTTTTTATTTTATTTTTATTATTATAGTTAGGGAAGGACATTTCGTGGTTGTTTTCCATTAAGATTAATTACTATATTCAATAACCACTCATATACAATGTGAATTTAATAATACAGGTTATTAAGCTAATCGTCCAAACCACTATACATTTAAGGTGATGTTTCGGGTATCTTACCGATACCCATCATGCACATCAGGTTCCTGGCAGCATTGCCAAATTGGAGTCTGTCAGCAGCATAGTCTGATGATGGGTGTCGGTAATATGCCTGAAACGTCATCGTCTAATGGATTTAGCGATTAGCTTAATTAATAAATTGTATTGTTAAATTCACGTGGTATATGAGTGGTTATTAAATATACTAATTAAACTTTATTTTATTTAGGCAATGTCAACACTTCTTGGAGTAAATAATCTAAAAGAAATTTAATTAAGAAATGAGAGTACGTAAAAAACAGAAAATTGTGTGAAGCAGGTAAGTGATGAATAAAAAAAAATTGCTGTTTAGGAAAGAGGGAGAAGTAAAGAGTTTGGTCCTTTTTTGGTTTTCATAAGTTTTCAAACTGGATTCCATGAAAATTTCAATGAAAATTTTTGTGAACTTGTGACATACCTAACGTTACGTATAAGACATACAGATAAATACATAACTTACATAAATTTACATGATGTGTTAAAAAGTCTGGGATTGTGGTTTCTCAAATATATATTATTAATATATGTTTCAAATATATATATATATGTATTAATATTAATATATTTGAAGTATATATTAATACAGTATTAATACATATTTCAAATGTATATTAACAACATTTTAATACGAATTACAAAATATCCAATGTCCCTTCAGGGAACTTCTGTTTCCGAGAAGGGATCCTAGAAAATTTGCAAATACTGTATTTCGTGAATAAATAAATAAATAAAATAATTTTTTATCATTGATTTTTTTTAAACTTTAGTTTGTGCGCATGTATTTGTTTGTAATTTGTTGTTAATTATTACTGTTTGCGGAACTAATACATTTAATATATTAATTCCGCAAACGAGTTATATTAAAAAAAAAAAATGTTCTGCTGCTAAAAAAAAATTAGATTTGATATTTGTATTTTTGTGTGAGTGTGTTATAAATTCATATTCTTACAGAGTATTGAAATTACAGTATATTCCTTTAGCCAAAGATAGCAAACGTCACAACACGTGACACATGCTAACCAATGATAGATAATAAACAACATCATGCCGATAGATCTTCTAGCACCGTCGGAAGCAGTGTTGAATCCAGAGTATTTGTACTGGAAGGGGGGAAATGCAAACTTCCGGGTACATGCGCGCCGGGGGAGAGAACATGTAAACTTCGGGGCACATGCACGCGTGGGAGAACATGTAAACTTCTGAGAGTACATGTAGTATATATGTATAATTTTTATTATTGTTTAATATTAACAACATATGTAAATGTTACAAACAAATCTGTATATTTATGAATCTTATAATAAGAGAATATGAGAAAACAAAATAGCAAAAACAAAAAGAAATATTTATCATCTAAATAGTAATAGTCAGTTCACAAAAACCACATTACTGACAATAATCACACTTTAATAATATGAAAATCACCGATTAAAATTTGCAAAAAAAAAAAAAACATACAAATTATAATTGGACATGCAAATATTATACTGTAATAATCTTATTCTTCTTTGCTTTTTCTTTGCATATGTATCAATCACTTAATTTATTAATTTTTCTGATAACTCATTCAGGTCTTCTAAGCATATCTTCTTGCAATATTACAGTACAGATACATATATAATAAAAAGATTATAAAATGTATTATTAATAAAGGCTGCAACCAAATTGCCTTGTTTGCAGTATACAAGGGAAGAATTAGCCAGAAATAGGCTCTTGCTGTAAAAAAAAAAATAATAAATAAAGGGAACCTGAAGATCATAAAGCAAAACTGCCAAGGATTGAAATAGTGGCTGCAGTAGACTCCTCTCTCTCTGCCTAGACATCATTTAGCCCTTCCCCTGAAAGCCATGGGACACTTTCTAATTACAGTAGCATCCATCACTGAGGGACCAATTCAGGTGAACCTATTCACAGCCTGCAATTCAGTCCAGTTGTTGTCTTGTTTGCAATATACAAACAAAAAATTAGCAGCAAATAGAGTGTTTGTGTGAAACACTATCAAGAGATGGTTTGTGTGAAAATAAAGAGAACCATAAAATGAAAATACTAACACTTTGAAATAGTGGCTTTTAGTTACAATTTGTGCAGCCATAAATATTGCCCATTTAATTATTTTGAAAATTTCCTGTCTTTTGAATTTTAGTGATTTATTTTCACCTTGTACCACCTAACGAGTACCACACTTAGTTGCTATGATTTTTTATGTTGTGTTTATTTGACATCAGTTTATTGAATTCATGTTTTATAATTACAACATTGTGTAAACTGATAATATGGCCCCTAAAGAGCGCAGTAAGAAGAAAATTTCAATTAAAATTAAACAAAAAATGTGGTAAAAATTTCAATGTCCAAGGTCTTTGAATGAATATTAAAATAAAAATTGCAATTTTTTGCCAGGGAGGAATTCTATTCCACTGGAGATGAAACTCACTCCTGGTCACCCCCCCCTCCCGGATTCAATACTGTTCAGAAGATTAACTTCTCTAAATGTAAAACATAAGCCAATGGTTAAATAATAGATTAACCTTTTAGGGATATAATGATATAGCTAGAAGGTTAATCTGTAAATTTCATTGTCTGAAGTTAGTACAATACTAGGGAAACTCAGTGTGAAGGCAAAGTTTGTTCTGCTGCCAGCTACTGGCCACAAAATAATAATAATAATAAAGAAGTAATAAAAAAGAATAAATAAAAAATAATCGAGGATAGGCAAGTTCTAGTAATTACTTATAATTTTGGTAAGAACAAATAGCATTAGCTGTTTATTTTATAATTATTAAATTATTCCAAAAATGTGTAACTTATATAAAAGCCTCAGATTTTTTAATACTAATTTTTGTATTCAAAAATTAGTATTCAAAAATCCGAATTTAAAATTGATTTAGACAATAAATATTGTAGCCATATTTTTAAAATAAATCATAAATCCAATTTTTTTTTAAACTATTTGATGCTAGTGGTGATAACAACATTTTCTGCACCTTTGTTTTTCTACTGATATTCACACTAATGCAGTCATAGTAGCCATAAGCAAATATGTTATGATTGAATTCAAAATAGCTTATGATGGAATGTGCAGAATATTAAACTCTGAAAAGAGGAGTCTTGAGTATCTGTTGATTTGTAGTTCTAGTGAGTCACCTTTCTAGATACATTCTAAAAATGGGGTACATTCAGAATTGAGTAAGCTAAACGTTGATGGCATTCTTCTTGCTCACACTATACATGAGGAGGCATAAATTGAAATTGCAGAAGGATGTTTGCAGGATAGATGTGTGCCTTCAGCTAATGGGTGGTTAATTGTTGGAACAAACTTCCATCTGTTGTTGTAGAATTGGGTGGTTTGAATAAATTCATGGTAGAAATAGACAAATTCTTGGAGGATATGGATGGATGAAGCATGTAGGTGTAGTTTTTTTTTTTTTGGGCTGATGTTTTTTAAGCTTGCTTTCTTGCATCATTTTCCATTATTACATTAGTAGTTTAAAAAAAAATTAACTTGGGGCTACCACCCCCTCCCCCATCAATGTGTCTGTGTTAGTCCATTTTATTCTCACTTTAGCATTAGCATTAGTAGAGGCATATGATGCAAGAAAGCAAGCTTATTCAGCATCAGCCAAAAAAAAAAAAACACACCACTCCCATTTCACCCCTCCGTTCATTCAAAATACCTGTCCAGTTGAGCCTTAAATTTGTTTAGGCTATCAACTTCAACAACAAGTGATGGAAGTCGGTTCCACCAACCAACTACCCACTGCCTAAAGGCAAATTTCCGCACATCTATCCTACATCTAACTTTCCTCAATTTGAATTTATGCCCTCTCAGGTGATTATTCTGAGCAAGAGGAAGAATCCCATCGGCATTGAGCATGCTCAAACCATTCAAGGCTTTGTACACCTCTATCAGATCACCTCGCTGGTGCCTAGTCTCCAGACACTGTAATTCGCAAAACTTAAGCCTTTCTTCGTAAGAGCACCCCTTTGTTCCATTCACTAATCTTGTTGCCCTTCTCTGTACTCGTTCCAGCAGCTGTACATCCTTCTTGAAATGAGGCCTCCAGGCCTGTATACAGTACTCTAGGTGTGCCCTGATCATTGCCTTATACAAGGGAATAATCACCTCCTTATCCCTGCTAGAAAAATTCCTATATATCATTGACAATACACCATGAGCTACTCTTGCAACCCGTCTGCACTGATCAGAGAACTTCATATCTGCCTGTACAACCACCCCCAGGTCCCTTTCATTCTCTACCACTGTCAGTGTAGTACCACAGAGTTGATACGTTGCTCTGGGGTTGCTGTTTCCCATATGTAGTACTTTACATTTATCAATGTTAAACTTCATTTGCCACCTCAGCCCATCTGCTCAACCTTTCCAGATCCTGTTGCAGCAGCATAGTGTCAGTAGTGTCCTTGACAACCCTGCCAACCTTCGTATCGCCTGCAAACTTGGACATTAAGCTTGATATACCATCATCAATATTATTTATAAATACAGAAAACAATAAAGGACCCAATACTGAACCCTGAGGGACTCCACTAATAACATTAGTCCACGATGAGCAGTGTCCATTGATTACCACTCTCTGTCTTCTCCCCCTCAACCATCCCTTTATCCATAGCAGCAATTTGCCTCCAATGCCACACTGCTCCAATTTGTGCAGCAGTCTTCCATGTGCAACAGTATCAAAAGCCTTTCTAAGATCCAAGTATATAATATCAAAGTTATTCCCTGCATCCAGTTCTTTTGTGACTGCATCATAGTATCCAATGAAATTGGTCAGGCAAGACTTCCCCTTAACAAAACCATGCTGTGTCCGAGCTATAACTGAAGTCTTGTCTAGATGATCCTGCAGTGCTTCTTTAACCAGTGCCTCCATTAATTTTCCGGGAACAGAAGTTAAACTCACAGGTCTATAATTACTTGTGTTAGCCTTTGATCCTCCCTTGTGAATTGGGGTCACATTTGCACATCTCCAGCCCATGGGTACCTCCCCTGAGTCCAAGGAAGCTCTCATAATTATGGCTAAGGGTTTGCTTACTTCCTTTGCTGCCTCCTTTAATATAACTGGATAGATCCCATCCACCCCAGGTGCCTTTCTTGTGTTTATCTTCAACAATTTCTCCTCCGCTTTACTCTCAGTTATTACAAGATTCTCTAGCTTACTGCTAGAGTTGAATACACCTCTGGCATTCCCCTCGCTGAATAACTCCTCATGTGTGAATGTCGATGCAAAATATTCATTTAGTTTGTTAGCTACCTGAGCAGGGTCATCAACAGTTGACCCATCGATAACAAGTGGACCAATCTGATTCATCCCCTTCCTTCTAGAGTTTACATAAGTAAAGAACTCTTTGCTGTTTTTCTTCGCATCCCTTGCCAAGGATCTCTCATAATCTGCCTTCGCCTGCCTAACCTCCTTTGTAACTTGGTTACAGATCAACTTGTATCTATCATAGGCTTCTGTGTCACATGTTAATTTGTATGTATCCCATGCATTTTTCTTCTCTGCCATATGCCTCATTAGTTCATCTGACATCCATTTAGGCCTGAACCTTGAACAATATTTCTTAGTTGGTATGTAAAGCCTAGTAGCTTCCAAGATAAGTTCTTTGAATGCTTCCCATTTTGAATTTGCTGTTGGTAACATCATCAGTTGATCCCACTGTATAGAATTTAAAGACTGTCTCAGTCCATCGTAGTCGCCTTTACGAAAGCAATATCCCTTTCCTTTACCCCTAATGGTAGTTACTTCTTTGAGTAACTCCCACTTCAGAACACTGTGATCACTGCCACCTAGTGGTTCATTTATCTGCAGATTCTTAATGCATGAAGAATCAATACTGATAATCAAATCAAGAGTATTACTCCCTCTAGTTGCCTCTCGAACATGCTGATGTATAAAACAATCATCCAATAAATCCACAAAAGCCTTGCTAGTGTGTGAGTGACCAGCCCCCAAATTCCAGTTAATATCTGGGAAATTAAAATTCCCCATTATAAGACTCTCTGATTTACTGGCCCACTCTATTTCTCTGTACAGTTTCTTATTATACTCATCAGAGTCATTAGGCCTATAGCACACTCCTACTCTCAAATCACTTGCAATTGACCAAATTTTTGGCACGTGTAACATCTTTTTGGATTAGGGGTATAAGGTCTCATTTGACAGTTGAGGTAAATTTTGGAGTACCAAATGTAAGTATGATATTTCATGTAGGAACATGATCACCATCTCTTCTGATATGATGCATTTAGCTTGTGTGACTTTTTGTTCATGGAGCTCCAGAACTAGTTCATCCTCTGTTACATTCATCAGGTCCCATTTCTATAATCATCTTTGCAGTTACTCCTCTTGATGTATTTAGCATCAAGAGGAGTAATTGCTTTCTTGATGAACGACAAAGTTTTAAAGTTTAAGCAGGCTGTATGATTGCTTATGACTCGTGGTTTCAATTAATAGTAGTAGTGGAAAATGATACAAGAAAACAAGCTTACATAGCATCAGCCAAAAGAAAAAAAAAAAAAACCTACACAATCTACTGATCCATCCCCTCTAAGAATTTGTCTAGTTCTTACTTGAATTTATTCAGACCACCCACTTCCACAACAACAGATGGAAGCCCAACAATCAACTACATGCTGGCTGAAGGCAAGCTTCTGCATATATGTATCCTACAACTATCCATCATCAACTTGAATTTAGCTCCCTCATATGTGTAGTTTCAGAAAGAGGAAGAATGCCATCAACATTTAGCTTACTCAATCCATTCAAGGCCTTAAACACCTCAGTCTGATCCCCTTTCAGGTACCTAGTCTTCAAACAACATAATTTGCAGAACTTAAGCCTTTCTTGGTAAGAGCACCCTTTTCCCTTCACCAATCTTGTTGTCCTTCTCAAGACCTCTTCCACCAGATCTACATCCTTACTAAACTGAGGTGACCTGTATACAGTACTCAAGATGTGGCCTAACCATGGCCTTGTACAAAGGAATAATCCCTTCTTTATCAGTGCTAGCAAAGGTTCTGTATCTCATTGCCAAAACTCCATGAGCTGTCTTGGCAGACTGTCTGCACTGCTTAGAGAATTTAGAGAATTTCATATACGACTGCACAGTTGCCCCCAGGTATATTCCATTTTCCTCTGCCCTGAGTGTATTGCCACACAGTTGATTAGTTACACTGGGTTTACTGCAACCCAGTGCTCAGATTCCATTTCTCATCCCGTCGACCTAATATTCCTAGATCTCTTTGCAGTAGCTCACCCTGGTTACTGTTATTAACCACTTTACCAATCTTTTTATTATCTGCATACTTAGGCATTAAGCCTGATATACCTTCATCAGTATCATTAATACATGTTGAAAACAACAATGGGCCCAGCACTGAATCCTGGGAGACTCCACTAGTAACATTATTCCATGAAGAGCAGTGGCCATTGTCAACCATTCTCTAGCTTCTCCCACTCAACCATACATTTATCCATAGCAGTAACTTTCCCTTAATGACACATTGCTCCAGTTTGTAAGCAGTTTTTTATGTGCAGTGGTATCAAAGGTCTTCCACAAATCCAAGTATATGATATCAAAATTTTACATCCGGTTCCTTTGTGACCACATCATAATATCCAATTAAATTGTTCAGACAAGGTTTCAGAAGTATAATTGCAGCCTTGTGTAGATTATCTTGCATCATTTCTTTTACCAGTAACTCCATTATTTTCCCTGGAACAGAAGTTCAACTAACAGGTCTGTAATTACGCATATCATATTTTGATCGCCCTTTATGAACTGAGGATACATTTGCACATCTCCTGTCCATAGGGACCTCTCCTGAATTCAACAATTCTCTCATAATCATGGCAAAAGGTTTGCTTACCTCTTTTGCTGCCTTCCTTAATATAATTGGATAGATTCCATCTACCCCAGGTGCCATTTTTATGTTTAGCTTCAACAATTTCTCTTGCACTTCCCTTTCAGTTATCACAAAATCATTTAGATACCCTTTAGAGTTTGATAAACCTCTGGCATTCCCTTCCCTAAAGAATTCCTTATTTGTTAATTGTAGATGCAAAATACCTATTCAATTTGTCAAGGTCCTGAACAGGGTCATCAACAGTTAACCCATTGACATCAAGTGGCCCAGTGAGATTCATCCACCTCCTTTTATGTTTATGTAAGCACAGGAGTCATTGCTGCTGTTCTTTAAATTCTTTGCTAGAGACTTCTCATAATCTGCCATTGCTTGCCTAACTTCCTTTGTAACTTGATTACAGACTAATTTATAAATACCATAGACTTCTGTATCACCCGATAATTTATATGCATCCCATGCATTTTAATTTTCTGCCACAGGTCTCAGTAGTTCATCTGACATCCATTTAGGTCTAAGTGTTGAACAGTATTTCGTAGTTGGTATGGAACTCTCCTGATCATAAAACAGGGAGTCAGATTGATAATATCATTATGCAGCAAAGGTGGCGTTCCAGTGTAATAACAGCAAAATCACTTCCTGGAGCAGAATCTGGTAGTGACCACGAGCTACTCCACATCATTCTTGAGCTGAAGCTGAAAAAGATCATAAATAAGGTTTTCTGTAGGCATTTGGATGTAGAAAATATTCCAAATGATTATATGCTTGAAACAAGCAATCGTTTTCAAGCTCTATTAGAACTAGATGACAATATGCTGCCTGAGGAAATGTGCAAAAATACAAAAAGCATTATTAAAGATTCAGCAAATAGACACATTAGAGAAAGGTCAAAGATCAGGAAGCCTTGGATTACAGAAGCCACTTTTAAACTTATTGAACAGAGAAGAACTGCAAACCCCAGGGTGTACAAGGAAACAAAGAGTATCAGGAACTAAGCAAAGTCATCAAGCACTGTTTAAGCCAGGACAAACAGGATTATATCAATTGAAAGTGTAAAGAAATCAAATACCACAACAAACGAAACAACACTAAAAAGATGTATGATGTAATTAAGTCCTTAAGACAAAAGTTCCAACCAAAACTTAATGTAATTAAGGACTACAAAGGGAAAATTTTAACAGAGGAACACAATTTTGATTTTGAACACAATCAAAGGAAGGTGGAAAGAATACTGTGAGCAGCTCTTCTGAGCACCTGCTGGCACTAATAATCTGCACCCCTTTTCAAGGGTGTGATCATGAACCAGTTCCATTGAAGGAAGAAGTCGAAAAAGTCAAAGTATTCTTTGACTTTTTCGACTTCTTCCTTCAGTGGAAGTCACCTGGAATTAATGAAATCCCAGCAGAACTGATTAAAGCTACAGGTGTGAAGGGCACTGAGTTTTTTCATAAAATGATTGTAAAAATTTGGGAAACAGGACAGTGGCCATCAGATCGGAAGAAATTAATTTTCATCCCCTTACCAAAAAAAGATTATCTGAAAATTTTCTCAAATTACAGGGCTATTAGCCTAATTTCTGACGTTACCAAGATTATTCTTAAAATCATATTGAACAGAATCTCAAGAAAACTGGAAGAAGAAATGCCAGAAGAGTAAGCAGGTTTCAGAATTGGTAGAGGAACCAGAGATCAGATCTTAAGCCTACGACTGATTATTGAAAAATGCAAAGAATTCACTGTTCCAATCATTTTGATTGTGTTCAACGTGAGAAACTATGGGAAATGATGACTATTATGATTGGGTTTCCCAATCCACATAATTCAGCTGATTAAGCTACTGTACCAGGAAAAGGTAAGAACTGTGAGAACGAAAAAGGGAAACACAGACTTTTTAACAATAGGTAACGGTGTCAGGCAGGGATGTATTTTGTCACCTCACCTTTTTAATCTTTATATCGAAGATATAATGCCTGAAGCTTTGGAAGATTTAGAGACGCATCAAAATTGGAGGACTGAAGATAAACAACCTTTGTTATGCAGATGATACTGTGCTAATTTGCAATTCTAAGGATCATCTTAAAGAAACTCTGAGGAGAGCATGTGAAGCAAGTAAGAAAAAAGGATTGTTTCTGAATGTGTGTAAAACTGAAATTATGGTGATTGATGATAATCTCGATTCCAATAAAGTGAAGATTAATGCACAAGATATCGGAGAAGTTGATGAATTTGATTACTTAAGATCAAGAATAAATAAAAATAGTGACTGCTCAAATGATGTAAAGAGACGACAGGCAATTGCTAAAACGTTGGTCCCTGCTGTGATAAAATTATGGAGAGATCATGATCTGCCCCTAAAGACAAAACTGAGAATCATTGATTCGTTAATTTTTCCAGTTGCCAGTTATGGATGTGAAGGATGGAATCTGAAAAGAGTTGACAGGAAGAAAATTGAGGCATTTGAAAGGTGGTGTTACAGGAGAATACTGCGTATTTCTTACTTGGATCGAAGGACAAATGAGTGGGTATTGAATAAAATTGGCAGGCCTAAAATTCTTCTTCATAGCATCAACAAAAGAAAACTCAAGTTTTTTGGTCATATAGTAAGAAGGGAAAACTTTCTGTTGAAGAATATAACGGAAGGAAAAACCAAGGGGAAGAGGTGCAGAGGAAGACCTGCAACTAGTTGGAAGGATGGGATCAGCGAACTTCTGGGCATGACACTTTGTGATGCTGCTCGTATAGCACACGATTGATGAAGTTGGAGGAATCTGTTGGTGGCTATAACGGTTCCTCAAGGAGCTGTGACTGGAAGGTGATATAAAGCCTAGTAGCTTCTGTGATTTCCCTGAATGCTTTCCACTTAGAATTTGTGGTTGGTAACATCATTAGTTGTTCTCACTGTATAGAATTTCAAAACTGTTTGAGACTACTCTGGTTTCCTTTAGGAAAGCAAAAACTCTTCCCTTTATCCTTGATGGTATTTAGATGATATAAAGCCTAGTAGCTTCTGTGATTTCCCTGAATGCTTTCCACTTAGAATTTGTGGTTGGTAACATCATTAGTTGTTCTCACTGTATAGAATTTCAAAACTGTTTGAGACTACTCTGGTCTCCTTTAGGAAAGCAAAAACTCTTCCCTTTACCCTTGATGGTATTTACATCTTTAAGTCAATCCCACATTAATACACATTGATAGCTGCCACCTGGCCGTTCTTTTATTTGCAGATTCTTAATGCATGAAGAGTCACTGCTGATGATCAGATCAATGGTATTGCTCTCTCTTGTTGCTTATCTAACATGCTGCTGAAGAAAACACTCACCCAATAAATCCACAAAAGTATTGCTAGTGTACAAGTGAACAATCCACAAATTCCAGTAAAGTCTGGAAAGTTAAAATCCACTATTATATGACATAATTGATTTACTAGCCAACTCTATTTCTTTGTATAGCTGGTTGTTATACTCAACACAGTCATTCAGCCAGCCTATAACACACTCCTACTCTAATTTTTGTTTTTCCAGTGCATATGTCACACAATATTGACTAATCACTGTACTGACCACTTATGTCAAATGTATGCACTGCCTTAGATTTTATGTGCTACTTAGCTACGAGCATAATTATGAGTGCATCTTTGGATTCAGAGAATTCCTATGGAGTGGACATGGGAAAATATATCCCCAACAAAGGAGACAAGAATAATTACGGAACTGTTAGCTTAACATCTGTTCCAGGAAAAATGATGAAGTCACTGGCTAAAGAGGTTATGCAGGACCATCTACAGAGGAAAGAAATTATAATGCAGCCACAGCATACATCTATTAAGGGGGAGTCTTGTCTGACAAAAATGATTGGTTACTATGATGCAGTAACAAGGAACTGGATACAAAAAATAATTCTGACATAATATACTTCGATTTCAGAAGCCTTTTGATACTGTTGCATATAAACACTGTTCAGAAAAAATACCCTTGCATGCAGTAATTTAATAATTTCTTTCTGAGAAGATTAATATTTTGTAAACCATTATTCAATTTTCTACTGGTTATAGTGAATTCAAAAGTTCCAGTCGAGAATTTTGACTTTTGTGATAAAATTCTTATGTAATAAAAGTTATCCGGTTTACTTTCCTACTTCATGCGACCCTTTGAATGAAATTTTCACCACAGTTTTCTTTCATTTCAATTTCACGACTTCTTCTTCCCGATTTCACACCCAAACAGATTTTTAAAAAGCATTTCATGTGATTTTCTGATTGGTTGCATTCACATCTACAGACACTTTTCTGAATGTTACAGTGAGTGATAATTTGCTTTCCATTAGAAATTTTCTGCAAACTAAACACTGACCTTCCTATTCATCTGCATTATTTGATCAGTTCCTTATATTGTGTGAGTGTCATTAGCATTAGCAAAGGCACATGATGCAAGAAAGCAAGCTTATATGTATTTTTTTTGGACGAAGCTTATAGCATCAGCCAAAAAAAACCAAAAAAAAACCACCCTTATTTCACCCATCCACTCGCTCCAAATGTTTGTCAAGTTCTGCCTTGAATCTATTTAGGCTATCAACTTCTACAACGATGGATGGAAGTTTATTCCAGCAATCAACCACCCCCTGGCTAAAGGTAAACTTCTGCATTTCTATGCTACAACCGTCTTTCCTAAATTTGAATTTATGCCCTCTCAGGCGATTATTCTGAGCAAGAGTAAGAATCCCATCAGCATTGAGCATACTCAAACGATTCAAGGCTTTATACACCTCAATCAGATCACCTTGCAGGTGCCTAGTCTCCAGAAACTGTAATTTGCAAAATTTAAGCCTTTCTTCGTAAGAGCAACCCTTCGTTCCATTCACTGATCTTGTTGTCCTTCTCTGTACTCATTCTAACAGCTCTACATCCTTCTTGAAATGAGGCCTCCAGACCTGTATACAGTACTCAAGGTGTGACCTGACTATTGCTTTATATAAGGGGATAATCACCTCCTTATCCCTGCTAGAAAAATTCCTGTATTTCATTGACAAGACAACCATGAGCTACTTTTGCAGACCATCTGCACTGCTCTGAAACCTTTATTTCTGCCTGCACAATTACTCCCAGGTCCTTTTTATTCTTTACTACCGTTAGTGTAGTACCACACAGTGGTGCTACACTGAGAGTGGTAGAGAATGAAAAGGATATGTTATTATTATTAATATTAGTCACATAGTACAAGGAAGCCTGAGGCTTATGCTGTACCAGTCAAGAGAGAGAGAGAGTCAAAAATAAAAGGGAATCACCAAGAAAGAGAAGAATGATAATATCCATCTCAGGACCCTGGGTGCCAAGCCCATACTCACCAGATGTGAGCCCATGGGGTTAAGTTATTTGGGTATGTAGTACTTTACATTTGTCAATGTTAAACTTCATTTGCCACCTCTCATCCCATCTGCTCAACTTTTCTAGATACTGTTGCAGCAGTGTACTATCATTAGTGTCAATAACAACCCTGCCAACCTTTGTATTGTCTGTAAACTTGGACATTAAGCCTGATATACCATCATCAGTATCATTTATAAATACAGAAAACAAGAATGGACCCAACACTGAATCCTGAGGGACTCTACTAATAACATTAGTCCATGAAGAGCAGTGTCCATTGATTACCACTATCTGTCTTCTCCCACTCAACCATCCCTTTATCCATAGCAGCAATTTGCCTCTAGTGCCACACTGCTCCAATTTGTGCAGCAGTCTTCCATGTGCAAGAGTATCAAAGGCCTTTCTAAGATCAAAATATATGATATCAAAGTTATTCTTTGCATCCAGTTACTTTGTGACTACATCACAGTATCCAATCAAAATGGTCAGACAAGGCTTCCCCTTAACAAACCCATGCTGTGTCCGAGCTATAACTGAAGTCTTGTTTAGATGATCCTGCAATGCTTCTTTAACCAGTGCCTCCATTAATTTCCTGAACAGAAGTTAAACTAATAGGTCTGTAATTACCTGTCTCCCTTTGATCCTCCTTTGTGGATTGGGGTCACATTTGCACATCTCCAGTCCATGGTACCTCCCCCGAGTCCAGGGAAGCCCTCATAATTATGGCTTACTTACTTCCTTTGCCTCCTCCTTTAAAATAAGTGGATAGATTCCATCCACCCCAGGTGCCTTTCTTATGATTATCTTCAACAATTTTCCCTCTACTTTACTCTCAGTTATTACAAGATTATTTAGCTTGCTACCAGAGTTTAATACACCTCTGCCATTCCTCTCCCTGAATAATAACTGATGTGTAAAATGTAGATGAAAAATATTCATCTAGTTAGTTAGCTACCTGAGCAGGATCATCAACAGTTGAAACATCGATATCAAGTGGACCAATCTGATTCATCCCCTTCCTTCTAGAGTTTACATAAGTAAAGAACTCTTTGCTGTTTTTGTTTGCATTCTTTGCCAAAGATTTCTCGTAATTTGCCTTCACCTGCCTAACCTCCTTTGTGACTTGGTTACAGACCAGCTTATATCTATCATAGGCTTCTCTGTCATCCGTTATATGTATCCCATGCATTTTTCTATTCTGTCATATGTCTAATTAGTTTATTTGACATCCATTTAGGCCTAAATCTTGAACAATATTTCTTAGTTGGTATGAAACGTCTAGTAGCTTCCACGATTAATTCTTTGAATGCCTCCCATTTTGAATTTGCTGGTGATAACGTCATCAGTTGGTCCCAACTTATAGAATTTAAATACTGTCTCAGATCATCGTAGTCACCTTAACGAAAGCAAAAACCCTTCTCTTGACCCTTGATGGTAGTTACCTCTTTGAGTAAATCCCACTTCAGCACACTGTGATCATTGCCACTAGTGGTTCCTTTATCTGCAGATTCTTAATGCATGAAGAATCACTACTGATAATCAAATCAAGAGTATTACTCCCTCTAGTTGCCTCACGAACATGCTGCTGTTGAAAACAATCATCCGTTAAATCCCCAAAAGCCTTGCTAGTGTGTGAGTGACCGACGGCAAATTCCTGTTAATATCCGGGATTTTAAAATCCCCCATTATAAAACTCTGATTTCCTGGCGCACTCTATTTTCCTGTTTAGTTTCTTATTATACTCATCAGTTTCACTAAGCCTATAACGCACTGCTACTCTCAATTTTGATCTCTCAGTGCTTATGTCACACCAAACTGACTCTACACTGCACAGTCCAGCGAAAGGTCATCCCATTTTGCATTCTGGTAATGCCAAACAATACGAGGTTGGAAATAGACATAAGATAAAGGCTGCATGTTGGCAATAGCCATGAGACAATCCCCAAGTTGTGAGCTGAGGTACCTAAAGAATGACTCACTTTGACTGTGAACTTATAAGGTTGTTTATGAGAACAAGATCAAACATGTTGGCTGTATGGTTAGGATTGTCCAGTATTCTTGTAGGTAAATGAAAAACCTCTGCAAGGTCATTAGAATTTGCAAAAGCCTCAGTATCTCGACCAGTTCGGTCGGCGTGACTAGAAAATGGAAGCCAGCCGCAGTTGTGAACATTAAAGTCACCAAGGAAAATTACCTCTCTTTTAGGAAAGTTGGACTAGAGAAAGTCAAGTTGCAAAGAGAGGAAGTCAAAGAGCTCCAAGTCATTAATGGATTTCGGAAAAGGGTAGAGACAACAGACGAATTTGACACAATGAGAAAGAGAGATTTTAAGCCAGAGAAGATGGAAAAGAGGAGATTCCAAATTACCAAGATTCTGACAGGGAATATCAGAATAGAGCTAATGCTGTTTACTCTAAGATCCAAATACATGATATAGAAGTTATTCTTTGCCTCCTATTTATTAGTTGTCTCTGTATTATCCATTACATCTGATTTGTTCTTGGGTTTTCTATATATTGAACTACGTAATCCCTGATGTCACTACACCACTTGTATTTTCGGTTAATCTTTATTCTTATTATTATTGTGAAGGTGATATTTCAGTGAGGGTAAGTGATGAAACTAATTTCAAACTCAAGCCTGCAGATACATTTGGAGCAACAGTAGATGTTTATGTCTTCAACAATCCTGGAGAAGTGATAAGGAACAGAGCATATCTTTTTAGCTGCCATGGTATTCAAAATGGAAAAATATATCAGTCAATGCTCTTGAATACAAAAAGATTTGAATGGATTTTCAAATAGGCCTACTGGGTTGGGAATATTCATATTGTGAATTAAGCAGTTGACACCAATTGTGATTCTATTTCTGTTTGGAAAACGTAGCTTTCTGAAGATATAACTAAGTTATATGTGTACAGGTGAGGTGTGGTAGGCTAGAAGGGGGGCAAGAGGCTGTTATACTACAGGGATGGGATACACTTAAATAGAAAGGGTGCAAGAATATTTGCTGATGCTATCGAGGCAGTGTTAGGTGGGTCGGAAAACTGCTAGATTGGGGGGAGACAAAGACCAATAGATTGACAGTAGCCACTGGCAGAGGTGAAAGAGATTTTTGCACTGCTTCTATTAGAATGAGCAGAAGCCTGAAAAACAAGATGCATGGTATTTCAGAGACTGCTGGGAGCCATTGCGGTACAAGTAAACACATGGGTTGTGTTAGGGTAGCTAAGAATAGAAACAGGTTCAGGTATACTTGCGTGTACACCAATGCTAGGAGTTTAGTAAATAAATTTGATGACTTTGAGGTATTGCTCAAAACATCAAAGGCAGATATTGTTGGGATATCAGAGACGTGGTGTCACACAGATATAAGGCATGCAGAACTGCAATTTGGGGAGTACAACGTCTACAGAAAGGATAGACAGGATAGGAAGGGGGGAGGGGTTATGCTATTAGTTAAGAAACACATAAAAACCAAGGAAGTGAAGCCAGTCGACATCGCCGGACAGTGCAGTGTTGAGTCAGTTTGGTGTGACATAAGCATTGGGAGATCAAAATTGAGAGTAGGAGTGTGCTATAGGCCTAATGACTCTGATGAGTATAATAAGGAACTGTACAGGGAAATAGTGGGCCAGTAAATCAGAGAGTCTTATAATGGGAGATTTTAATTTCCCAGATATTGACTGGAATTTGGGGGCTGGTTACTCACACACTAGAAGGGTTTTTGTGGATTTATTGGATGATTGTTTTCTACATCAGCATGTTCGGGAGGCAACTAGAGGGAGTAATACTCTTGATTTGATTATCAGCAGTGATTCTTCATGCATTAAGAATCTGCAGATAAATGAACCACTAGGTGGCAGTGATCACAGTGTGCTGAAGTGGGAGTTACTCAAAGAGGTAACTACCATTAGGGGTAAAGGGAAGGGTTATTGCTTCCGTAAAGGCGACTACGATGGACTGAGACAGTATTTAAATTCTATACAGTGGGACTAACTGATAATGTTACCAACAGCAAATTCAAAATGGGAAGCATTCAAAGAACTTATCTTGGAAGCTACTAGGCTTTACATACCAACTAAGAAATATTGTTCAAGGTTTAGGCCAAAATGGATGTCAGATGAACTAATGAGGCATATGGCAGAGAAGAAAAATGCATGGGATACTTACAAATTAACACATGAGACAGAAGCCTATGCATTAGCATTAGCATTAGCATTAATAGAGGCATATGATGCAAGAAAGCAAGCTTATTCAGCATCAGCCAAAAAAAAAAAAAAAAAAACCCTGTCCCATTTCACCCCTCCGTTCGTTCGAAATACCTGTCCAGTTGAGCTTTAAATTTATTTAGGCTATCAACTTCAACAACAAGTGATGGAAGTCGGTTCCACCAACCAACCACCCACTGGCCAAAGGCAAATTTCTGCACATCTATCCGACATCCGTCCTTCCTCAATTTGAATTTATGCCCTCTGAGGTGATTATTCTGAGAAAGATGAAGAATCCCATTGGCATTGAGCATGCTCAAACCATTCAAAGCCTTATACACCTCTATCAGATCACCTCGCCGGTGCCTAGTCTCCAGACTCTGTAATTTGCAAAACTTAAGCCTTTCTTCGTAAGAGCAACCCTTTGTTCCATTTACTAATCTTGTTGCCCTTCTCTGTACCCGTTCCAGCAGCTCTACATCCTTCTTGAAATGAGGCCTCCAGACCTGTATACAGTACTCAAGATGTGGCCTAACCATTGCCTTATACAAGGGAATAATCACCTCCTTATCCCTGCTAGAAAAATTCCTGTATATCATTGACAAGACACCATGAGCTACTCTTGCAGCTCGTCTGCACTGCTCAGAGAACTTCATATCTGCCTGCACAATTACCCCCAGGTCCTTTTCATTCTCCACCACTGTCAGTGTAGTACCGCAGAGTTGATACATTGCTCTGGGGTTACTGTTACCCATATGTAGTACTTTACATTTGTCAATGTTAAACTTCATTTGCCACCTCTCAGCCCATCTGTTCAACCTTTCCAGATCCTGTTGCAGCAGCATAGCGTCAGTAGTGTCCTTAACGACCCTGCCAACCTTTGTATCATCTGCAAACTTAGACATTAAACTTGATATCCCATCATCAATATCATTCATAAACACCGAAAACAACAATGGACCCAACACTGAACCTTGAGGAACTCCACTAATAACATTAGTCCACGTTGAGCAGTGTCCATTGATTACCACTCTCTGTCTTCTGCCACTCAACCATCCCCTTATCCATAGCAGCAATTTGCCTCCAATGCCACACTGCTCCATTTGTGCAGCAGTCTTCCATGTGCAAAAGTATCAAAAGCCTTTCTAAGATCCAAATATATAATATCAAAGTTATTCCCTGCATCCAGTTCTTTTGTGACTACATCATAGTATCCAATCAAATTGGTCAGGCAAGACCTGCCCTTAACAAAACCATGCTGCGTCTGAGCTATAACTGAATTCTTGTCTAGATGATCCTGCAGTGCTTCTTTAACCAGTGCCTCCATTAATTTACCTGGAACAGAAGTTAAACTAACAGGTCTATAATTACTTGTGTCAGCCTTTGATCCTCCTTTGTGAATTGGGGTTACATTTGCACATCTCCAGTCTATGGGTACCTCCCCTGAGTCCAAAGAAGCTCTCATAATTATGGCTAGGGGTTTGCATACTTCCTTTGCTGCCTCCTTTAATATAACTGAATAGATCCCATCCACCCCAGGTGCCTTTTTTATGTTTATCCTCAACAATCTCTCCTCCACTTTCCTCTCAGTTATTACAAAATCATCCAGCTCACTGCCAATGTTTACTTTACCTACATCATTCTCCTTCCTGAATAACTCCTCATGCGTGAATGTAGATGCAAAATACTCGTTTAGATTGTTAGCCACCTGAGCAGGATCCTCAACTGTTGAACCATCAATATCCAGTGGACCAATCTGATTCATCCCTTTCCTTCTCGAGTTCAAGTATGTAAAGAACTCCTTTCTGTTTTTCTTTGCATCCTTTGCCAAGGATTTTTCGTAGTCTGCTTTTGCCTGCCTAATCTCCTTTGTGACTTGGTTACAGACCAACTTATATCTATCATAGGCTTCCATGTCACCCATTAATTTGTATGTATCCCATGCATTTTTCTTCTCTGCCACATGTCACATTAGTCCATCTGACAACCATTTAGGCCTAAACCTTGAACAATATTTCTTAGTTGGTATGTAAAGCCTGGTAGCCACCAAGATTAGTTCCTTGAATGCTTCCCATTTTGAGTTTGCTGTTGGTAACATCATCAGTTGGTCCCACTGTATAGAATTTAAATACTGTCTCAGACCATCATAGTCGCCTTTACGAAAACAAAAACCCTTCCCTTTACCTCTGATGGTAGTTACCTCCTTGAGTAAATCCCACTTCAACACACTGTGATCACTGCCACCTAGTGGTTCATTTATCTGCAGGTTCTTAATGCATGAAGAATCACTACTGATAATCAGATCAAGAGTATTGCTCCCTCTTGTTGCCTCACGAACATGCTGATGTAGAAAACAATCATCCAATAAATCCACAAAAGCCTTGCTAGTGTGCGAGTGACCAACCCACAAATTCCAGTCAATATCTGGGAAATTAAAATCCCCCATTATAAGACTCTCTGATTTACTGGCCCACTCTATTTCCCTGTACAATATATTATTATACTCATCAGAGTCATTAGGCCTATAGCACACTCCTACTCTCAATTTTGATTTCCCTATGCTTATGTCACACCAAACTGACTCGACACTGCCCTGTCCATCGATGTCAACTGGCTTCAGTTCCTTTGACTTTATGTGTTTCTTAATTAATAGCATAACCCCTCCTCCCCTCAGCGAAGGCAGATTACGAGAAATCCTTGGCAAGGGATGCAAAGAAAAACAGCAAAGAGTTCTTTACTTATGTAAACTCTAGGAGGAAGGGGTTGAAACAGATTGGTCCACTTGATATTGATGGGTCAACTGTTGATGATCCTGCCCAGGTAGCTAACAAACTAAATGAATATTTTGCATCGACATTCACACATGAGGAGTTATTCAGCAAGGGGAATGCCAGAGGTGTATTCAACTCTTGCAGTAAGCTACAGAATCTTGAAATAACTGGGAGTAAAGTGGAGGAGAAACTGTTGAAGATAAACACAAGAAAGGCACCCGGGGTGGATGGGATCTATCCAGTTATATTAAAGGAGGCAGCAAAGGAAGTAAGCAAACCCTTAGCCATAATTATGAGAGCTTCCTTGGACTCAGGGGAGATACCCATAGACTGGAAATGTGCAAATGTGACCCCAATTCACAAAGGAGGATCAAAGGCTGACACAAGTAATTATAGACCTGTGAGCTTAACTTCTGTTCCAGGAAAATTAATGGAGGCACTGGTTAAAGAAGCACTGCAGGATCATTTAGACAAGACTTCAGTTATAGCTCAGACACAGCATGGTTTTGTTAAGAGGAAGTATTGCCTGACCAACTTGATTGGATACTATGATGCAGTCACAAAAGAACTGGATGCAGGGAATAACTTTGATATTATATACTTGGATCTTAGAAAGGCTTTTGATACTGTTGCACATGGAAGACTGCTACACAAATTGGAGCAGTGTGACGTTGGAGGCAAATTGCTGCTATGGATAAAGGGGTGGTTGAGGGGGAGAAGACAGAGAGTGGTAATCAATGGACACTGCTCATCGTGGACTAATGTTATTAGTGGAGTCCCTCAGGGCTCAGTGTTGGGTCCATTATTGTTTTCTGTATTTATAAATGATATTGATGATGGTATATCAAGCTTAATGTCCAATTTTGTAGATGATACAAAGGTTGGCAGGGTTGTCAAGGACACTACTGACACTATGCTGCTGCAACAGGATCTGGAAAGGTTGAGCTGATGGGCTGAGAGGTGGCAAATGAAGTTTAACATTGACAAATGTAAAGTACTACACATGGGAAACAGCAACCCCAGAGCAACGTATCAACTCTTTGGTACTACACTGACAGTGGTAGAGAATGAAAGGGACTTGGGGGTGGTTGTGCAGGCAGATATGAAGTTCTCTGAGCAGTGCAGATGGGCTGCAAGAGTAGCTCATGGAGTATTGTCAATGATATACAGGAATTTTTCCAGCAGGGATAAGGAGGTGATTATTCCATTGTATAAGGCAATGGTCAGGCCACACATAGAGTACTGTATACAGGTCTGGAGGCCTCATTTCAAGAAGGATGTAGAGCTGCTGGAACGAGTACAGAGAAGGGCAACAAGATTAGTGAATGGAACAAAGGGGTGCTCTTACGAAGAAAGGCTTAAGTTTTGCAAATTACCGTGTCTGGAGACTAGGCACCAGCGAGGTGATCTGATAGAGGTGTATAAAGCCTTGAATGGTTTAAGCATGCTCAATGCTGATGGGATTCTTCCTCTAGCTCAGAAAAATCACCTGAGAGGGCATAAATTCAAATTGAGGAAAGACAGATGTAGGATAGACATGTGGAAATTTGCCTTTAGCCAGCGGGTGGTTGGTTGGTGAAACAGACTTCCATCCCTTGTGGTGGAAGTTGATAGCCTAAATAAGTTTAAGACTCAGCTGGACGAACAGAGGGGTGAAGTGGAAGTGGTTTTTTTTTTTTTTTTTTGGGTGATGCTGCATAAGCTTGCTTTCTTGCATCAAATGCCTCTACTAATGCTAATGCTAAATTGAAAGACCTACAAATGAATAGCCAGTTGTCATTTCTGTGAAAGTACGGTAGTGGGAGACATGCCGTGGGAACCATCATCATCATACAATATGATTGCAGTTCGGATCTGCGATAGTTGGATATTTTTACGCACTTGAAGACAGAACACACACCAGATTACTCGCTGAGAAAATTGTCATCTAGTAATAGAATAAATCAAAAAGTGCCAGTGGCCACCCTTTTTTTAATGCAGTTACTTTGACAACATGTGTCAGTGTAGAAACATAGTTTGCTGTAATTTTCTGTTTGTAATTTTAAGTCAAATTTTATTTTCAGGTAGTCACTCCAGCGTAGTCACCACCGAACTTACTGCCAGCAGCGAATCGAGAACTCACGGTTTTCAACATGTATTGGTGTCAGTTTTACTATCGGTAATGTACTTTTGAAGAGTATAGACCTTTTCTAAAGAAGTACCTTCCTTCCAAGTAATAACTATCACCTCGGTTATATTTAGTTTTGTCGTCCACATGAAACCTAATTTTGGAGTTTTTATGCCCTATCTTCAGTAATTTTTCTGTTTAAATGTTTATTCATAGTATAATTCCCTTATCAGAATGCTATATGTGGAATTTCAGTGGCTGACAGTTCGTCTCACTGTCAGAAGGCCATTTGGTTACTAGTGGGTGGTGGCCACTAAAAATACAGGATAATATTTTGTAAGATAATGTTCGGGACTGTGCGAGGCATTAATTTTAGACATTCACAGTTAAGCTACTGCGTGTTCTGACGGAGAAGGGGTCAGATATAATTTATTAGAATAAATATTTACACAAATAAATGGAATTGTCACAAATACCATGTCTGAAAAAGTTGTGAATTTATATCGAAAAACAATTAAAACTTCTGTATACGGTAGTAGTCCATCTCTTGGTTTTTTTATTATTCATTATGGTTGATTTTTGATTTGGTAGTTGTTGGCGCATCGGCTTCTGTGGCCATATTGCACCTCCCAAGGTTTTTGCACTACTTTCCATCCAAGCCCGAGGCGGGAATCGAACCCGCGACCTTTGGGTTGCCGGGCAGGTACTTTACCCACTCGGCTAGCCCGGTCGGCTATTCATTATGGCTTGTTATGTATTCTGACTATACTTTGTTTTCACTATATATTCTATGGTATTATACTTGAGAGCCTTTTCTCTGTTTGTTTGTCTTTAAAGTTTTTGATTTACACGCTCAGGTAAATGCCCTTGCACGCAGTAATCTAATAATTTCTTTCTGAGAAGCTTAAGGTTTTTTAAATCACTATTCAATTTTCTGCTAGTTAAAGTGAATTAGAAAGTCCCAACCGCGAATTTTGCCTTTTGTGATAAAATTCTTGGTTATTAAATTTATCTCATTATTTTCCGAATTCACGAGGCCCTTTGAATGAAATTTTGAAGAGATGTTTCCTTCACGTAGATTTCACGCCTCCTTCTTCCAGGTTACGCACCTCGACAGTTTTTTAAAAAATCATATTCATGTTATTTCCTCATTGGCTGCATCTACAGACATTTTTCTGAATATTACAAAGAGTGATACTTTGCTTTCCAGTACAAGCTTTCTGCAAACTAAACTCTGACACTTCCTACTCTTCTAATGATTGTCCAGTCTTTGTTTAAAATAACTTTTCATCAGGGTCTTTTGCCTTCCTTGAATCAGAGTGATTGTATTCTGTGCGATAATTATACTTCTAAAAGTGAATTATAATCGAAATGGATCATGAGGTCAAATAGAGCTGATGCTTTTTACTCTATTTGATAGTTGTCTCTGTATTATCCATTGTCTTAATGGTTTGTTCTTGAGTTATTTATATACTGAACTACGTCATCCCTGATGTCACTACACTACTTGTATTGTCGGTTATTCTCTATTCTTATTATTATTGTGAAGGTGACATTTCAGTTAGGGTATTTGATTTAACTAATTTCAAACTAAAGCCTACAGATACATTTGGATCAACAGTAGATGTTTATTTCTTCAACAATTCTGGACAAGTGATGGGAACAGAGCATACCTTTTCAGCTGCCATGGTATTAACAATGGAAAAATATATCAGTTAATGCTCCTGAATAGAAGAAGATTTGAAAGGATGAATGCTGGCTTCCCTTATGCCAATTGGTGGTAGACTGTATCCCGCAATGGTTGCCATTGAGAACAGTGCAGTGTTAAAGTACATTTATTGCATAGAGACGACAGGGAAAAATGATCTATGGTGTATTCCTTTCCAAAATGATAAAATGTATGTATGTAAGTAACCCTTTTAAATTATTATTACATTCTGCTTTTTTTCTAAAATATGTAATTTTATAATTTTGGTTAATGGCGAGGTTAGGTCGGCTGTAAGGGGAGGAGGAGGCCGATTTAATAATACTCGTGTATTTTTAAATAATACACGAGAATTATTTTGAAATTATATTAAGGTTATGGTCAGCTGTCTTCACAATGTGGGTAAAGGAAAGCAGCAAAGAATGTTCTTGAATAGATTCACCATGAACGGTCGCTGGCAAGAATGTATTGTAACCCATATCTTGTGTAGTGCGTTCGTGTCACCTCCTGGGTGGGAGTGTACGTTATAGGTGGATTTCAAATTTAACACTTTCCCTTGCTGCAGTCTTCATCGTTTCAGATATTAAAAGGATACCAGAATTGATATAAGAAGCGTGTACTGCTCTTTTTAAATGGCCAGAACTGCATTTTTAAGAAATATCGTTCTATTTCTGCTTGGAAAACGTAGCTTTCTGAAGATATAACTAAGGTATATATGTACAGGTGAGGTGTGGTCGGCTAGAAGGGGAGGAGGAGGCCGATACAAAAAAAAAATATATATATATATTGAAAGACCCACAAATGAATAGCCAGTTGTCATTTCTGTGAAAGTAAAGTACTGGGAACCATCGTCATCGAACAATATGATTGCAGTTCGAATCTACAATAGTTGGCTATATGTACGCACTTGAAGACAGAACACACACATGAAAACTATCACCCAGTTATAGAATATATGAAAAAGTGCCTGTGGCCATCCTTTTTTTAACGTAGTTACTTTGACAAAATGTGTCAGCGTAGAAACATTGTTTGCTGCAATTTTTTGTATTTGTAATTTTAAGTCATAATTTTATTTTCAGGTTCAGTCTAGCGTATTCACCACCGAACTTGCTGCCAGGAGCGAATCGAGAACTCACCGTTTTCACCATGTATTGGTGTCCGTTATACTATCGGGAATGTACTTTTAAAGAGTACAGGTCTGTTGGAAATAAGTGCCTTCCTTCCCAGTAAAAACTACCATCTCGGTTATATTTGGTTTTCTCGCCCACTCTAAACCTAATTTTGGAGGTTTTTTGCCCTGTCTTCAATAATTTTTCTGTTTAAATGTTTATTCCTGGTATAATTCCCTTATCAGAATGCCATATGTGGAATTTCAGTGGCTGACAGTTCGTCTCACTGTCAGAATACCATCTGGTTCCTAGTGGGTGGTGTCCACTATAAGTACAGGATAACATTTCGTAAGATAATGTTCGGGACTGTGCGGGGCATTAATTTTACACATTCACAGTTGAGCTACTGCGTGTTCTGACGGAGAAGGTGTCAGACATAATTTATTGGTATAAAAATATTTATACAAATAAATGGAATTGTCACAAATACCATGTCTGCATAAGTTGCGAATTTATATCGAACAACATTTAAAACTTCTGTGTGCGGTAGTAGTTTGCTTTATTGTTCATTATATATATTCTATGGTATTCTACTTGAGAGCCTTTTCTCTGTTTGTTTGTCCAAAAAGTTTTTGATTTACACTGTTCAGGTAAATGCCCTTGCATGCAGTAATCTAATAATTTCTTTCTGAGAAGCTTAATGTTTTTTAAATCACTATTCAATTTTCTGCTGGTTAAAGTGAATTAGAATGTCCCAACCGAGAATTTTACCTTTTGCGATAAAATCTTGTGAATTAAATTTATCTCATTATTTTCCGACTTCACGAGGCCCTTTGAATGAAATTTTGAAGAGATGTTTCCTTCACGTAGATTTCACGCCTCCTTCTTCCTGGTTACGCACCTCGACATTTTTTTAAAAAATCATATTCATGTGATTTCCTGATTGGCTGCATCTACAGACATTTTTCTGAATATTACAAAGAGTGATACTTTGCTTTCCAGTACAAGCTTTCTGCAAACTAAACTCTGACACTTCCTAGTCGTCTACTGATTGTCCAGTCTTTGTTTAAAAATAACTTTTCATCAGGGTTTTTTGCCTTCCTTGAATCAGAGTGATTGTATTCTGTGCGATAATTATACTTCTAAAAGTGAATTATAATCGAAATGGATCATGAGGTCAAATAGAGCTGATGCTTTTTACTCTATTTGTTAGTTGTCTCTGTATTATCCATTGTCTTAATGGTTTGTTCTTGAGTTATTTATATACTGAACTACGTCATCCCTGATGTCACTACACTACTTGTATTGTCGGTTATTCTCTATTCTTATTATTATTGTAAAGGTGACATTTCAGTGAGGGTATTTGATTTAACTAATTTCAAACTAAAGCCTACAGATACATTTGGATCAACAGTAGATGTTTATTTCTTCAACAATTCTGGACAAGTGATGGGAACAGAGCATACCTTTTCAGCTGCCATGGTATTAACAATGGAAAAATATATCAGTTAATGCTCCTGAATAGAAGAAGATTTGAAAGGATGAATGCTGGCTTCTTGGCATCTCTTATACTAATTGGTGGTAGGCTGTATCCCGCAGTGGTTGCCATTGAGAACAGTGCAGTGTTAAAGTACATTTATTGCATAGAGACGACAGGGAAAAATGATCTATGGTGTATTCCTTTCCAAAATGATAAAATGTATGTATGTAAGTAACCCTTTTAAATTATTATTACATTCTGCTTTTTTTCTAAAATATGTAATTTTATAATTTTGGTTAATGGCAAGGTTAGGTCGGCTGTAAGGGGAGGAGGAGGCCGATTTAATAATACTCGTGTATTTTTAAATAATACACGAGAATTATTTTAAAATTATATTCAGGTTATGGTCAGCTGTCTTTACAATGTGGGGAAAGCAAAGCAGCAAAGAATGTTCTTGAATAGATTCACCATGAACGGTCGCTGGCAAGAATGTATTGTAACCCATATCTTGTGTAGTGCGTTCGTGTCACCTCCTGGGTGGGAGTGTACGTTATAGGTGGATTTCAAATTTAACACTTTCCCTTGCTGCAGTCTTCATCGTTTCAGATATTAAAAGGATACCAGAATTGACATAAGAAGCGTGTACTGCTCTTTTTAAATGGCCAGAACTGCATTTTTAAGAAATATCGTTCTATTTCTGCTTGGAAAACGTAGGTTTCTGAAGATATAAGTAAGGTATATATGTACAGGTGAGGTGTGGTCGGCTAGAAGGGGAGGAGGAGGCCGATACAAAAAAAAAAATATATATATATTGAAAGACCCACAAATGAATAGCCAGTTGTCATTTCTGTGAAAGTAAAGTAGTGGGAACCATCGTCATCGTACAATATGATTGCAGTTCGAATCTGCAATAGTTGGATATATGTACGCACTTGAAGACAGAACACACACCAGAAAACTATCACCCAGTTATAGAATATATCAAAAAGTGCCAGTGGCCTTCCTTTTTTTAACGTAGTTACTTTGACAAAATGTGTCAGCGTAGAAACATTGTTTGCTGCAATTTTTTGTATTTGTAATTTTAAGTCATAATTTTATTTTCAGGTTCAGTCTAGCGTATTCACCACCGAACTTGCTGCCAGGAGCGAATCGAGAACTCACGGTTTTCACCATGTATTGGTGTCCGTTATACTATCGGGAATGTACTTTTAAAGAGTACAGGTCTGTTGAAAATAAGTGCCTTCCTTCCCAGTAAAAACTACCATCTGGGTTATATTTGGTTTTCTCGCCCACTCTAAACCTAATTTTGGAGGTTTTTTGCCCTGTCTTCAATAATTTTTCTGTTTAAATGTTTATTCCTGGTATAATTCCCTTATCAGAATGCCATATGTGGAATTTCAGTGGCTGACAGTTCGTCTCACTGTCAGAATACCATCTGGTTCCTAGTGGGTGGTGTCCACTATAAGTACAGGATAACATTTCGTAAGATAATGTTCGGGACTGTGCGGGGCATTAATTTTACACATTCACAGTTGAGCTACTGCGTGTTCTGACGGAGAAGGTGTCAGACATAATTTATTGGTATAAAAATATTTATACAAATAAATGGAATTGTCACAAATACCATGTCTGCATAAGTTGCGAATATATATCGAACAACATTTAAAACTTCTGTGTGCGGTAGTAGTTTGCTTTATTGTTCATTATATATATTCTATGGTATTCTACTTGAGAGCCTTTTCTCTGTTTGTTTGTCCAAAAAGTTTGTTTTTACAATGTTCAGGTAAATGCCCTTGCATGCAGTAATCTAATAATTTCTTTCTGAGAAGCTTAATGTTTTTTAAATCACTATTCAATTTTCTGCTTTTTAAAGTGAATTAGAAAGTCCCAACCGAGAATGTTACCTTTTGCGATAAAATTCTTGTGAATTAAATTTATCTTATTATTTCCCGACTTCACGAGGCCCTTTGAATGAAATTTTGAAGAGATGTTTCCTTCACGTAGATTTCACGCCTCCTTCTTCCTGGTTACGCACCTCGACAATTTTTTAAAAAATGATATTCATGTGATTTCCTGATTGGCTGCATCTACAGACATTTTTCTGAATATTACAAAGAGTGATACTTTGCTTTCCAGTACAAGCTTTCTGCAAACTAAACTCTGACACTTCCTACTCGTCTAATGATTGTCCAGTCTTTGTTTAAAAATAACTTTTCATCAGGGTTTTTTGCCTTCCTTGAATTAGAGTGATTGTATTCTGTGCGATAATTATACTTCTAAAAGTGAATTATAATCGAAATGGATCATGAGGTCAAATAGAGCTGATGCTTTTTACTCTATTTGTTAGTTGTCTCTGTATTATCCATTGTCTTAATGGTTTGTTCTTGAGTTATTTATATACTGAACTACGTCATCCCTGATGTCACTACACCACTTGTATTGTCGGTTATTCTCTATTCTTATTATTATTGTGAAGGTGACATTTCAGTGAGGGTATTTGATTTAACTAATTTCAAACTAAAGCCTACAGATACATTTGGATCAACAGTAGATGTTTATTTCTTCAACAATTCTGGACAAGTGATGGGAACAGAGCATACCTTTTCAGCTGCCATGGTATTAACAATGGAAAAATATATCAGTTAATGCTCCTGAATAGAAGAAGATTTGAAAGGATGAATGCTGGCTTCTTGGCATCTCTTATACTAATTGGTGGTAGGCTGTATCCCGCAGTGGTTGCCATTGAGAACAGTGCAGTGTTAAAGTACATTTATTGCATAGAGACGACAGGGAAAAATGATCTATGGTGTATTCCTTTCCAAAATGATAAAATGTATGTATGTAAGTAACCCTTTTAAATTATTATTGCATTCTGCTTTTTTTCTAAAATATGTAATTTTATAATTTTGGTTAATGGCGAGGTTAGGTCGGCTGTAAGGGGAGGAGGAGGCCGATTTAATAATACTCGTGTATTTTTAAATAATACACGAGAATTATTTTAAAATTATATTCAGGTTATGGTCAGCTGTCTTTACAATGTGGGGAAAGCAAAGCAGCAAAGAATGTTCTTGAATAGATTCACCATGAACGGTCGCTGGCAAGAATGTATTGTAACCCATATCTTGTGTAGTGCGTTCGTGTCACCTCCTGGGTGGGAGTGTACGTTATAGGTGGATTTCAAATTTAACACTTTCCCTTGCTGCAGTCTTCATCGTTTCAGATATTAAAAGGATACCAGAATTGACATAAGAAGCGTGTACTGCTCTTTTTAAATGGCCAGAACTGCATTTTTAAGAAATATCGTTCTATTTCTGCTTGGAAAACGTAGGTTTCTGAAGATATAAGTAAGGTATATATGTACAGGTGAGGTGTGGTCGGCTAGAAGGGGAGGAGGAGGCCGATACAAAAAAAAAAATATATATATATTGAAAGACCCACAAATGAATAGCCAGTTGTCATTTCTGTGAAAGTAAAGTAGTGGGAACCATCGTCATCGTACAATATGATTGCAGTTCGAATCTGCAATAGTTGGATATATGTACGCACTTGAAGACAGAACACACACCTGAAAACTATCACCCAGTTATAGAATATATGAAAAAGTGCCAGTGGCCATCCTTTTTTTAACGTAGTTACTTTGACAAAATGTGTCAGCGTAGAAACATTGTTTGCTGCAATTTTTTGTATTTGTAATTTTAAGTCATAATTTTATTTTCAGGTTCAGTCTAGCGTATTCACCACCGAACTTGCTGCCAGGAGCGAATCGAGAACTCACGGTTTTCACCATGTATTGGTGTCCGTTATACTATCGGGAATGTACTTTTAAAGAGTACAGGTCTGTTGAAAATAAGTGCCTTCCTTCCCAGTAAAAACTACCATCTGGGTTATATTTGGTTTTCTCGCCCACTCTAAACCTAATTTTGGAGGTTTTTTGCCCTGTCTTCAATAATTTTTCTGTTTAAATGTTTATTCCTGGTATAATTCCCTTATCAGAATGCCATATGTGGAATTTCAGTGGCTGACAGTTCGTCTCACTGTCAGAATACCATCTGGTTCCTAGTGGGTGGTGTCCACTATAAGTACAGGATAACATTTCGTAAGATAATGTTCGGGACTGTGCGGGGCATTAATTTTACACATTCACAGTTGAGCTACTGCGTGTTCTGACGGAGAAGGTGTCAGACATAATTTATTGGTATAAAAGATTTATACAAATAAATGGAATTGTCACAAATACCATGTCTGCATAAGTTGCGAATTTATATCGAACAACATTTAAAACTTCTGTGTGCGGTAGTAGTTTGCTTTATTGTTCATTATATATATTCTATGGTATTCTACTTGAGAGCCTTTTCTCTGTTTGTTTGTCCAAAAGGTTTTTGATTTACACTGTTCAGGTAAATGCCCTTGCATGCAGTAATCTAATAATTTCTTTCTGAGAAGCTTAATGTTTTTTAAATCACTATTCAATTTTCTGCTGGTTAAAGTGAATTAGAAAGTCCCAACCGAGAATTTTACCTTTTGCGATAAAATTCTTGTGAATTAAATTTATCTCATTATTTTCCGACTTCACGAGGCCCTTTGAATGAAATTTTGAAGAGATGTTTCCTTCACGTAGATTTCACGCCTCCTTCTTACTGGTTACGCACCTCGACAATTTTTTAAAAAATCATATTCATGTGATTTCCTGATTGGCTGCATCTACATACATTTTTCTGAATATTACAAAAGTGATACTTTGCTTTCCAGTACAAGCTTTCTGCAAACTAAACTCTGACACTTCCTACTCGTCTACTGATTGTCCAGTCTTTGTTTAAAAATAACTTTTCATCAGGGTTTTTTGCCTTCCTTGAATCAGAGTGATTGTATTCTGTGCGATAATTATACTTCTAAAAGTGAATTATAATCGAAATGGATCATGAGGTCAAATAGAGCTGATGCTTTTTACTCTATATTTGTTAGTTGTCTCTGTATTATCCATTGTCTTAATGGTTTGTTCTTGAGTTATTTATATACTGAACTACGTCATCCCTGATGTCACTACACCACTTGTATTGTCGGTTATTCTCTATTCTTATTATTATTGTAAAGGTGACATTTCAGTGAGGGTATTTGATTTAACTAATTTCAAACTAAAGCCTACAGATACATTTGGATCAACAGTAGATGTTTATTTCTTCAACAATTCTGGACAAGTGATGGGAACAGAGCATACCTTTTCAGCTGCCATGGTATTAACAATGGAAAAATATATCAGTTAATGCTCCTGAATAGAAGAAGATTTGAAAGGATGAATGCTGGCTTCTTGGCATCTCTTATACTAATTGGTGGTAGGCTGTATCCCGCAGTGGTTGCCATTGAGAACAGTGCAGTGTTAAAGTACATTTATTGCATAGAGACGACAGGGAAAAATGATCTATGGTGTATTCCTTTCCAAAATGATAAAATGTATGTATGTAAGTAACCCTTTTAAATTATTATTGCATTCTGCTTTTTTTCTAAAATATGTAATTTTATAATTTTGGTTAATGGCGAGGTTAGGTCGGCTGTGAGGGGAGGAGGAGGCCGATTTAATAATACTCGTGTATTTTTAAATAATACACGAGAATTATTTTAAAATTATATTCAGGTTATGGTCAGCTGTCTTTACAATGTGGGGAAAGCAAAGCAGCAAAGAATGTTCTTGAATAGATTCACCATGAACGGTCGCTGGCAAGAATGTATTGTAACCCATATCTTGTGTAGTGCGTTCGTGTCACCTCCTGGGCGGGAGTGTACGTTATAGGTGGATTTCAAATTTAACACTTTCCCTTGCTGCAGTCTTCATCGTTTCAGATATTAAAAGGATACCAGAATTGACATAAGAAGCGTGTACTGCTCTTTTTAAATGGCCAGAACTGCATTTTTAAGAAATATCGTTCTATTTCTGCTTGGAAAACGTAGGTTTCTGAAGATATAAGTAAGGTATATATGTACAGGTGAGGTGTGGTCGGCTAGAAGGGGAGGAGGAGGCCGATACAAAAAAAAAAATATATATATATTGAAGGACCCACAAATGAATAGCCAGTTGTCATTTCTGTGAAAGTAAAGTAGTGGGAACCATCGTCATCGTACAATATGATTGCAGTTCGAATCTGCAATAGTTGGATATATATACGCACTTGAAGACAGAACACACACCAGAAAACTATCACCCAGTTATAGAATATATCAAAAAGTGCCAGTGGCCTTCCTTTTTTTAACGTAGTTACTTTGACAAAATGTGTCAGTGTAGAAACATTGTTTGCTGCAATTTTTTGTATTTGTAATTTTAAGTCATAATTTTATTTTCAGGTTCAGTCTAGCGTATTCACCACCGAACTTGCTGCCAGGAGCGAATCGAGAACTCACGGTTTTCACCATGTATTGGTGTCCGTTATACTATCGGGAATGTACTTTTAAAGAGTACAGGTCTGTTGAAAATAAGTGCCTTCCTTCCCAGTAAAAACTACCATCTGGGTTATATTTGGTTTTCTCGCCCACTCTAAACCTAATTTTGGAGGTTTTTTGCCCTGTCTTCAATAATTTTTCTGTTTAAATGTTTATTCCTGGTATAATTCCCTTATCAGAATGCCATATGTGGAATTTCAGTGGCTGACAGTTCGTCTCACTGTCAGAATACCATCTGGTTCCTAGTGGGTGGTGTCCACTATAAGTACAGGATAACATTTCGTAAGATAATGTTCGGGACTGTGCGGGGCATTAATTTTACACATTCACAGTTGAGCTACTGCGTGTTCTGACGGAGAAGGTGTCAGACATAATTTATTGGTATAAAAATATTTATACAAATAAATGGAATTGTCACAAATACCATGTCTGCATAAGTTGCGAATATATATCGAACAACATTTAAAACTTCTGTGTGCGGTAGTAGTTTGCTTTATTGTTCATTATATATATTCTATGGTATTCTACTTGAGAGCCTTTTCTCTGTTTGTTTGTCCAAAAAGTTTGTTTTTACAATGTTCAGGTAAATGCCCTTGCATGCAGTAATCTAATAATTTCTTTCTGAGAAGCTTAATGTTTTTTAAATCACTATTCAATTTTCTGCTTTTTAAAGTGAATTAGAAAGTCCCAACCGAGAATGTTACCTTTTGCGATAAAATTCTTGTGAATTAAATTTATCTTATTATTTCCCGACTTCACGAGGCCCTTTGAATGAAATTTTGAAGAGATGTTTCCTTCACGTAGATTTCACGCCTCCTTCTTCCTGGTTACGCACCTCGACAATTTTTTAAAAAATGATATTCATGTGATTTCCTGATTGGCTGCATCTACAGACATTTTTCTGAATATTACAAAGAGTGATACTTTGCTTTCCAGTACAAGCTTTCTGCAAACTAAACTCTGACACTTCCTACTCGTCTACTGATTGTCCAGTCTTTGTTTAAAAATAACTTTTCATCAGGGTTTTTTGCGTTCCTTGAATCAGAGTGATTGTATTCTGTGCGATAATTATACTTCTAAAAGTGAATTATAATCGAAATGGATCATGAGGTCAAATAGAGCTGATGCTTTTTACTCTATTTGTTAGTTGTCTCTGTATTATCCATTGACTTAATGGTTTGTTCTTGAGTTATTTATATACTGAACTACGTCATCCCTGATGTCACTACACCACTTGTATTGTCGGTTATTCTCTATTCTTATTATTATTGTGAAGGTGACATTTCAGTGAGGGTATTTGATTTAACTAATTTCAAACTAAAGCCTACAGATACATTTGGATCAACAGTAGATGTTTATTTCTTCAACAATTCTGGACAAGTGATGGGAACAGAGCATACCTTTTCAGCTGCCATGGTATTAACAATGGAAAAATATATCAGTTAATGCTCCTGAATAGAAGAAGATTTGAAAGGATGAATGCTGGCTTCTTGGCATCTCGTATACTAATTGGTGGTAGGCTGTATCCCGCAGTGGTTGCCATTGAGAACAGTGCAGTGTTAAAGTACATTTATTGCATAGAGACGACAGGGAAAAATGATCTATGGTGTATTCCTTTCCAAAATGATAAAATGTATGTATGTAAGTAACCCTTTTAAATTTTTATTACATTCTGCTTTTTTTCTAAATTATGTAATTTTATAATTTTGGTTAATGGCGAGGTTAGGTCGGCTGTAAGGGGAGGAGGAGGCCGATTTAATAATACTCGTGTATTTTTAAATAATACACGAGAATTATTTTAAAATTATATTCAGGTTATGGTCAGCTGTCTTTACAATGTGGGTAAAGGAAAGCAGCAAAGAATGTTCTTGAATAGATTCACCATGAACGGTCGCTGGCAAGAATGTATTGTAACCCATATCTTGTGTAGTGCGTTCGTGTCACCTCCTGGGTGGGAGTGTACGTTATAGGTGGATTTCAAATTTAACACTTTCCCTTGCTGCAGTCTTCATCGTTTCAGATATTAAAAGGATACCAGAATTGACATAAGAAGCGTGTACTGCTCTTTTTAAATGGCCAGAACTGCATTTTTAAGAAATATCGTTCTATTTCTGCTTGGAAAACGTAGCTTTCTGAAGATATAAGTAAGGTATATATGTACAGGTGAGGTGTGGTCGGCTAGAAGGGGAGGAGGAGGCCGATACAAAAAAAAAAATATATATATATTGAAAGACCCACAAATGAATAGCCAGTTGTCATTTCTGTGAAAGTAAAGTAGTGGGAACCATCGTCATCGTACAATATGATTGCAGTTCGAATCTGCAATAGTTGGATATATGTACGCACTTGAAGACAGAACACACACCAGAAAACTATCACCCAGTTATAGAATATATCAAAAAGTGCCAGTGGCCTTCCTTTTTTTTAACGTAGTTACTTTGACAAAATGTGTCAGCGTAGAAACATTGTTTGCTGCAATTTTTTGTATTTGTAATTTTAAGTCATAATTTTATTTTCAGGTTCAGTCTAGCGTATTCACCACCGAACTTGCTGCCAGGAGCGAATCGAGAACTCACGGTTTTCACCATGTATTGGTGTCCGTTATACTATCGGGAATGTACTTTTAAAGAGTACAGGTCTGTTGAAAATAAGTGCCTTCCTTCCCAGTAAAAACTACCATCTGGGTTATATTTGGTTTTCTCGCCCACTCTAAACCTAATTTTGGAGGTTTTTTGCCCTGTCTTCAATAATTTTTCTGTTTAAATGTTTATTCCTGGTATAATTCCCTTATCAGAATGCCATATGTGGAATTTCAGTGGCTGACAGTTCGTCTCACTGTCAGAATACCATCTGGTTCCTAGTGGGTGGTGTCCACTATAAGTACAGGATAACATTTCGTAAGATAATGTTCGGGACTGTGCGGGGCATTAATTTTACACATTCACAGTTGAGCTACTGCGTGTTCTGACGGAGAAGGTGTCAGACATAATTTATTGGTATAAAAATATTTATACAAATAAATGGAATTGTCACAAATACCATGTCTGCATAAGTTGCGAATATATATCGAACAACATTTAAAACTTCTGTGTGCGGTAGTAGTTTGCTTTATTGTTCATTATATATATTCTATGGTATTCTACTTGAGAGCCTTTTCTCTGTTTGTTTGTCCAAAAAGTTTGTTTTTACAATGTTCAGGTAAATGCCCTTGCATGCAGTAATCTAATAATTTCTTTCTGAGAAGCTTAATGTTTTTTAAATCACTATTCAATTTTCTGCTTTTTAAAGTGAATTAGAAAGTCCCAACCGAGAATGTTACCTTTTGCGATAAAATTCTTGTGAATTAAATTTATCTTATTATTTCCCGACTTCACGAGGCCCTTTGAATGAAATTTTGAAGAGATGTTTCCTTCACGTAGATTTCACGCCTCCTTCTTCCTGGTTACGCACCTCGACAATTTTTTAAAAAATGATATTCATGTGATTTCCTGATTGGCTGCATCTACAGACATTTTTCTGAATATTACAAAAGTGATACTTTGCTTTCCAGTACAAGCTTTCTGCAAACTAAACTCTGACACTTCCTACTCGTCTAATGATTGTCCAGTCTTTGTTTAAAAATAACTTTTCATCAGGGTTTTTTGCCTTCCTTGAATCAGAGTGATTGTATTCTGTGCGATAATTATACTTCTAAAAGTGAATTATAATCGAAATGGATCATGAGGTCAAATAGAGCTGATGCTTTTTACTCTATTTGTTAGTTGTCTCTGTATTATCCATTGTCTTAATGGTTTGTTCTTGAGTTATTTATATACTGAACTACGTCATCCCTGATGTCACTACACCACTTGTATTGTCGGTTATTCTCTATTCTTATTATTATTGTGAAGGTGACATTTCAGTGAGGGTATTTGATTTAACTAATTTCAAACTAAAGCCTACAGATACATTTGGATCAACAGTAGATGTTTATTTCTTCAACAATTCTGGACAAGTGATGGGAACAGAGCATACCTTTTCAGCTGCCATGGTATTAACAATGGAAAAATATATCAGTTAATGCTCCTGAATAGAAGAAGATTTGAAAGGATGAATGCTGGCTTCTTGGCATCTCTTATACTAATTGGTGGTAGGCTGTATCCCGCAGTGGTTGCCATTGAGAACAGTGCAGTGTTAAAGTACATTTATTGCATAGAGACGACAGGGAAAAATGATCTATGGTGTATTCCTTTCCAAAATGATAAAATGTATGTATGTAAGTAACCCTTTTAAATTATTATTGCATTCTGCTTTTTTTCTAAAATATGTAATTTTATAATTTTGGTTAATGGCGAGGTTAGGTCGGCTGTGAGGGGAGGAGGAGGCCGATTTAATAATACTCGTGTATTTTTAAATAATACACGAGAATTATTTTAAAATTATATTCAGGTTATGGTCAGCTGTCTTTACAATGTGGGGAAAGCAAAGCAGCAAAGAATGTTCTTGAATAGATTCACCATGAACGGTCGCTGGCAAGAATGTATTGTAACCCATATCTTGTGTAGTGCGTTCGTGTCACCTCCTGGGTGGGAGTGTACGTTATAGGTGGATTTCAAATTTAACACTTTCCCTTGCTGCAGTCTTCATCGTTTCAGATATTAAAAGGATACCAGAATTGACATAAGAAGCGTGTACTGCTCTTTTTAAATGGCCAGAACTGCATTTTTAAGAAATATCGTTCTATTTCTGCTTGGAAAATGTAGGTTTCTGAAGATATAAGTAAGGTATATATGTACAGGTGAGGTGTGGTCGGCTAGAAGGGGAGGAGGAGGAGGCCGATACAAAAAAAAAAATATATATATATATTGAAAGACCCACAAATGAATAGCCAGTTGTCATTTCTGTGAAAGTAAAGTAGTGGGAACCATCATCATCGTACAATATGATTGCAGTTCGAATCCGCAATAGTTGGATATATGTACGCACTTGAAGACAGAACACACACCAGAAAACTATCACCCAGTTATAGAATATATCAAAAAGTGCCAGTGGCCTTCCTTTTTTTAACGTAGTTACTTTGACAAAATGTGTCAGCGTAGAAACATTGTTTGCTGCAATTTTTTGTATTTGTAATTTTAAGTCATAATTTTATTTTCAGGTTCAGTCTAGCGTATTCACCACCGAACTTGCTGCCAGGAGCGAATCGAGAACTCACGGTTTTCACCATGTATTGGTGTCCGTTATACTATCGGGAATATACTTTTAAAGAGTACATGTCTGTTGAAAATAAGTGCCTTCCTTCCCAGTAAAAACTACCATCTGGGTTATATTTGGTTTTCTCGCCCACTCTAAACCTAATTTTGGAGGTTTTTTGCCCTGTCTTCAATAATTTTTCTGTTTAAATGTTTATTCCTGGTATAATTCCCTTATCAGAATGCCATATGTGGAATTTCAGTGGCTGACAGTTCGTCTCACTGTCAGAATACCATCTGGTTCCTAGTGGGTGGTGTCCACTATAAGTACAGGATAACATTTCGTAAGATAATGTTCGGGACTGTGCGGGGCATTAATTTTACACATTCACAGTTGAGCTACTGCGTGTTCTGACGGAGAAGGTGTCAGACATAATTTATTGGTATAAAAATATTTATACAAATAAATGGAATTGTCACAAATACCATGTCTGCATAAGTTGCGAATATATATCGAACAACATTTAAAACTTCTGTGTGCGGTAGTAGTTTGCTTTATTGTTCATTATATATATTCTATGGTATTCTACTTGAGAGCCTTTTCTCTGTTTGTTTGTCCAAAAAGTTTGTTTTTACAATGTTCAGGTAAATGCCCTTGCATGCAGTAATCTAATAATTTCTTTCTGAGAAGCTTAATGTTTTTTAAATCACTATTCAATTTTCTGCTTTTTAAAGTGAATTAGAAAGTCCCAACCGAGAATGTTACCTTTTGCGATAAAATTCTTGTGAATTAAATTTATCTTATTATTTCCCGACTTCACGAGGCCCTTTGAATGAAATTTTGAAGAGATGTTTCCTTCACGTAGATTTCACGCCTCCTTCTTCCTGGTTACGCACCTCGACAATTTTTTAAAAAATGATATTCATGTGATTTCCTGATTGGCTGCATCTACAGACATTTTTCTGAATATTACAAAAGTGATACTTTGCTTTCCAGTACAAGCTTTCTGCAAACTAAACTCTGACACTTCCTACTCGTCTAATGATTGTCCAGTCTTTGTTTAAAAATAACTTTTCATCAGGGTTTTTTGCCTTCCTTGAATCAGAGTGATTGTATTCTGTGCGATAATTATACTTCTAAAAGTGAATTATAATCGAAATGGATCATGAGGTCAAATAGAGCTGATGCTTTTTACTCTATTTGTTAGTTGTCTCTGTATTATCCATTGTCTTAATGGTTTGTTCTTGAGTTATTTATATACTGAACTACGTCATCCCTGATGTCACTACACCACTTGTATTGTCGGTTATTCTCTATTCTTATTATTATTGTGAAGGTGACATTTCAGTGAGGGTATTTGATTTAACTAATTTCAAACTAAAGCCTACAGATACATTTGGATCAACAGTAGATGTTTATTTCTTCAACAATTCTGGACAAGTGATGGGAACAGAGCATACCTTTTCAGCTGCCATGGTATTAACAATGGAAAAATATATCAGTTAATGCTCCTGAATAGAAGAAGATTTGAATGGATGAAGGCTGGCTTCTCTTATGCCAATTGGTGGTAGACTGTATCCCGCAATGGTTGCCATTGAGAACAGTGCAGTGTTAAAGTACATTTATTGCATAGAGACGACAGGGAAAAATGATCTATGGTGTATTCCTTTCCAAAATGATAAAATGTATGTATGTAAGTAACCCTTTTAAATTATTATTACATTCTGCTTTTTTTCTAAAATATGTAATTTTATAATTTTGGTTAATGGCGAGGTTAGGTCGGCTGTAAGGGGAGGAGGAGGCCGATTTAATAATACTCGTGTATTTTTAAATAATACACGAGAATTATTTTAAAATTATATTCAGGTTATTATCAGCTGTCTTTACAATGTGGGGAAAGCAAAGCAGCAAAGAATGTTCTTGAATAGATTCACCATGAACGGTCGCTGGCAAGAATGTATTGTAACCCATATCTTGTGTAGTGCGTTCGTGTCACCTCCTGGGTGGGAGTGTACGTTATAGGTGGATTTCAAATTTAACACTTTCCCTTGCTGCAGTCTTCATCGTTTCAGATATTAAAAGGATACCAGAATTGACATAAGAAGCGTGTACTGCTCTTTTTAAATGGCCAGAACTGCATTTTTAAGAAATATCGTTCTATTTCTGCTTGGAAAATGTAGGTTTCTGAAGATATAAGTAAGGTATATATGTACAGGTGAGGTGTGGTCGGCTAGAAGGGGAGGAGGAGGAGGCCGATACAAAAAAAAAAATATATATATATATTGAAAGACCCACAAATGAATAGCCAGTTGTCATTTCTGTGAAAGTAAAGTAGTGGGAACCATCATCATCGTACAATATGATTGCAGTTCGAATCCGCAATAGTTGGATATATGTACGCACTTGAAGACAGAACACACACCAGAAAACTATCACCCAGTTATAGAATATATCAAAAAGTGCCAGTGGCCTTCCTTTTTTTAACGTAGTTACTTTGACAAAATGTGTCAGCGTAGAAACATTGTTTGCTGCAATTTTTTGTATTTGTAATTTTAAGTCATAATTTTATTTTCAGGTTCAGTCTAGCGTATTCACCACCGAACTTGCTGCCAGGAGCGAATCGAGAACTCACGGTTTTCACCATGTATTGGTGTCCGTTATACTATCGGGAATATACTTTTAAAGAGTACATGTCTGTTGAAAATAAGTGCCTTCCTTCCCAGTAAAAACTACCATCTGGGTTATATTTGGTTTTCTCGCCCACTCTAAACCTAATTTTGGAGGTTTTTTGCCCTGTCTTCAATAATTTTTCTGTTTAAATGTTTATTCCTGGTATAATTCCCTTATCAGAATGCCATATGTGGAATTTCAGTGGCTGACAGTTCGTCTCACTGTCAGAATACCATCTGGTTCCTAGTGGGTGGTGTCCACTATAAGTACAGGATAACATTTCGTAAGATAATGTTCGGGACTGTGCGGGGCATTAATTTTACACATTCACAGTTGAGCTACTGCGTGTTCTGACGGAGAAGGTGTCAGACATAATTTATTGGTATAAAAATATTTATACAAATAAATGGAATTGTCACAAATACCATGTCTGCATAAGTTGCGAATTTATATCGAACAACATTTAAAACTTCTGTGTGCGGTAGTAGTTTGCTTTATTGTTCATTATATATATTCTATGGTATTCTACTTGAGAGCCTTTTCTCTGTTTGTTTGTCCAAAAAGTTTTTGATTTACACTGTTCAGGTAAATGCCCTTGTATGCAGTAATCTAATAATTTCTTTCTGAGAAGCTTAATGTTTTTTAAATCACTATTCAATTTTCTGCTGGTTAAAGTGAATTAGAAAGTCCCAACCGAGAATTTTACCTTTTGCGATAAAATTCTTGTGAATTAAATTTATCTCATTATTTTCCGACTTCACGAGGCCCTTTGAATGAAATTTTGAAGAGATGTTTCCTTCACGTAGATTTCACGCCTCCTTCTTACTGGTTAAGCACCTCGACAATTTTTTAAAAAATCATATTCATGTGATTTCCTGATTGGCTGCATCTACAGACATTTTTCTGAATATTACAAAAGTGATACTTTGCTTTCCAGTACAAGCTTTCTGCAAACTAAACTCTGACACTTCCTACTCGTCTACTGATTGTCCAGTCTTTGTTTAAAAATAACTTTTCATCAGGGTTTTTTGCCTTCCTTGAATCAGAGTGATTGTATTCTGTGCGATAATTATACTTCTAAAAGTGAATTATAATCGAAATGGATCATGAGGTCAAATAGAGCTGATGCTTTTTACTCTATTTGTTAGTTGTCTCTGTATTATCCATTGTCTTAATGGTTTGTTCTTGAGTTATTTATATACTGAACTACGTCATCCCTGATGTCACTACACTACTTGTATTGTCGGTTATTCTCTATTCTTATTATTATTGTAAAGGTGACATTTCAGTGAGGGTATTTGATTTAACTAATTTCAAACTAAAGCCTACAGATACATTTGGATCAACAGTAGATGTTTATTTCTTCAACAATTCTGGACAAGTGATGGGAACAGAGCATACCTTTTCAGCTGCCATGGTATTAACAATGGAAAAATATATCAGTTAATGCTCCTGAATAGAAGAAGATTTGAAAGGATGAATGCTGGCTTCCCTTATGCCAATTGGTGGTAGACTGTATCCCGCAATGGTTGCCATTGAGAACAGTGCAGTGTTAAAGTACATTTATTGCATAGAGACGACAGGGAAAAATGATCTATGGTGTATTCCTTTCCAAAATGATAAAATGTATGTATGTAAGTAACCCTTTTAAATTATTATTACATTCTGCTTTTTTTCTAAAATATGTAATTTTATAATTTTGGTTAATGGCGAGGTTAGGTCGGCTGTAAGGGGAGGAGGAGGCCGATTTAATAATACTCGTGTATTTTTAAATAATACACGAGAATTATTTTGAAATTATATTAAGGTTATGGTCAGCTGTCTTCACAATGTGGGTAAAGGAAAGCAGCAAAGAATGTTCTTGAATAGATTCACCATGAACGGTCGCTGGCAAGAATGTATTGTAACCCATATCTTGTGTAGTGCGTTCGTGTCACCTCCTGGGTGGGAGTGTACGTTATAGGTGGATTTCAAATTTAACACTTTCCCTTGCTGCAGTCTTCATCGTTTCAGATATTAAAAGGATACCAGAATTGATATAAGAAGCGTGTACTGCTCTTTTTAAATGGCCAGAACTGCATTTTTAAGAAATATCGTTCTATTTCTGCTTGGAAAATGTAGGTTTCTGAAGATATAACTAAGGTATATGTACAGGTGAGGTGTGGTCGGCTAGAAGGGGAGGAGGAGGCCGATACAAAAAAAAAATATATATATATATTGAAAGACCCACAAATGAATAGCCAGTTGTCATTTCTGTGAAAGTAAAGTACTGGGAACCATCGTCATCGAACAATATGATTGCAGTTCGAATCTACAATAGTTGGCTATATGTACGCACTTGAAGACAGAACACACACATGAAAACTATCACCCAGTTATAGAATATATGAAAAAGTGCCTGTGGCCATCCTTTTTTTAACGTAGTTACTTTGACAAAATGTGTCAGCGTAGAAACATTGTTTGCTGCAATTTTTTGTATTTGTAATTTTAAGTCATAATTTTATTTTCAGGTTCAGTCTAGCGTATTCACCACCGAACTTGCTGCCAGGAGCGAATCGAGAACTCACCGTTTTCACCATGTATTGGTGTCCGTTATACTATCGGGAATGTACTTTTAAAGAGTACAGGTCTGTTGGAAATAAGTGCCTTCCTTCCCAGTAAAAACTACCATCTCGGTTATATTTGGTTTTCTCGCCCACTCTAAACCTAATTTTGGAGGTTTTTTGCCCTGTCTTCAATAATTTTTCTGTTTAAATGTTTATTCCTGGTATAATTCCCTTATCAGAATGCCATATGTGGAATTTCAGTGGCTGACAGTTCGTCTCACTGTCAGAATACCATCTGGTTCCTAGTGGGTGGTGTCCACTATAAGTACAGGATAACATTTCGTAAGATAATGTTCGGGACTGTGCGGGGCATTAATTTTACACATTCACAGTTGAGCTACTGCGTGTTCTGACGGAGAAGGTGTCAGACATAATTTATTGGTATAAAAATATTTATACAAATAAATGGAATTGTCACAAATACCATGTCTGCATAAGTTGCGAATTTATATCGAACAACATTTAAAACTTCTGTGTGCGGTAGTAGTTTGCTTTATTGTTCATTATATATATTCTATGGTATTCTACTTGAGAGCCTTTTCTCTGTTTGTTTGTCCAAAAAGTTTTTGATTTACACTGTTCAGGTAAATGCCCTTGCATGCAGTAATCTAATAATTTCTTTCTGAGAAGCTTAATGTTTTTTAAATCACTATTCAATTTTCTGCTGGTTAAAGTGAATTAGAATGTCCCAACCGAGAATTTTACCTTTTGCGATAAAATCTTGTGAATTAAATTTATCTCATTATTTTCCGACTTCACGAGGCCCTTTGAATGAAATTTTGAAGAGATGTTTCCTTCACGTAGATTTCACGCCTCCTTCTTCCTGGTTACGCACCTCGACATTTTTTTAAAAAATCATATTCATGTGATTTCCTGATTGGCTGCATCTACAGACATTTTTCTGAATATTACAAAGAGTGATACTTTGCTTTCCAGTACAAGGTTTCTGCAAACTAAACTCTGACACTTCCTAGTCGTCTACTGATTGTCCAGTCTTTGTTTAAAAATAACTTTTCATCAGGGTTTTTTGCCTTCCTTGAATCAGAGTGATTGTATTCTGTGCGATAATTATACTTCTAAAAGTGAATTATAATCGAAATGGATCATGAGGTCAAATAGAGCTGATGCTTTTTACTCTATTTGTTAGTTGTCTCTGTATTATCCATTGTCTTAATGGTTTGTTCTTGAGTTATTTATATACTGAACTACGTCATCCCTGATGTCACTACACTACTTGTATTGTCGGTTATTCTCTATTCTTATTATTATTGTAAAGGTGACATTTCAGTGAGGGTATTTGATTTAACTAATTTCAAACTAAAGCCTACAGATACATTTGGATCAACAGTAGATGTTTATTTCTTCAACAATTCTGGACAAGTGATGGGAACAGAGCATACCTTTTCAGCTGCCATGGTATTAACAATGGAAAAATATATCAGTTAATGCTCCTGAATAGAAGAAGATTTGAAAGGATGAATGCTGGCTTCTTGGCATCTCTTATACTAATTGGTGGTAGGCTGTATCCCGCAGTGGTTGCCATTGAGAACAGTGCAGTGTTAAAGTACATTTATTGCATAGAGACGACAGGGAAAAATGATCTATGGTGTATTCCTTTCCAAAATGATAAAATGTATGTATGTAAGTAACCCTTTTAAATTATTATTACATTCTGCTTTTTTTCTAAAATATGTAATTTTATAATTTTGGTTAATGGCAAGGTTAGGTCGGCTGTAAGGGGAGGAGGAGGCCGATTTAATAATACTCGTGTATTTTTAAATAATACACGAGAATTATTTTAAAATTATATTCAGGTTATGGTCAGCTGTCTTTACAATGTGGGGAAAGCAAAGCAGCAAAGAATGTTCTTGAATAGATTCACCATGAACGGTCGCTGGCAAGAATGTATTGTAACCCATATCTTGTGTAGTGCGTTCGTGTCACCTCCTGGGTGGGAGTGTACGTTATAGGTGGATTTCAAATTTAACACTTTCCCTTGCTGCAGTCTTCATCGTTTCAGATATTAAAAGGATACCAGAATTGACATAAGAAGCGTGTACTGCTCTTTTTAAATGGCCAGAACTGCATTTTTAAGAAATATCGTTCTATTTCTGCTTGGAAAACGTAGGTTTCTGAAGATATAAGTAAGGTATATATGTACAGGTGAGGTGTGGTCGGCTAGAAGGGGAGGAGGAGGCCGATACAAAAAAAAAAATATATATATATTGAAAGACCCACAAATGAATAGCCAGTTGTCATTTCTGTGAAAGTAAAGTAGTGGGAACCATCGTCATCGTACAATATGATTGCAGTTCGAATCTGCAATAGTTGGATATATGTACGCACTTGAAGACAGAACACACACCTGAAAACTATCACCCAGTTATAGAATATATGAAAAAGTGCCAGTGGCCATCCTTTTTTTAACGTAGTTACTTTGACAAAATGTGTCAGCGTAGAAACATTGTTTGCTGCAATTTTTTGTATTTGTAATTTTAAGTCATAATTTTATTTTCAGGTTCAGTCTAGCGTATTCACCACCGAACTTGCTGCCAGGAGCGAATCGAGAACTCACGGTTTTCACCATGTATTGGTGTCCGTTATACTATCGGGAATGTACTTTTAAAGAGTACAGGTCTGTTGAAAATAAGTGCCTTCCTTCCCAGTAAAAACTACCATCTGGGTTATATTTGGTTTTCTCGCCCACTCTAAACCTAATTTTGGAGGTTTTTTGCCCTGTCTTCAATAATTTTTCTGTTTAAATGTTTATTCCTGGTATAATTCCCTTATCAGAATGCCATATGTGGAATTTCAGTGGCTGACAGTTCGTCTCACTGTCAGAATACCATCTGGTTCCTAGTGGGTGGTGTCCACTATAAGTACAGGATAACATTTCGTAAGATAATGTTCGGGACTGTGCGGGGCATTAATTTTACACATTCACAGTTGAGCTACTGCGTGTTCTGACGGAGAAGGTGTCAGACATAATTTATTGGTATAAAAATATTTATACAAATAAATGGAATTGTCACAAATACCATGTCTGCATAAGTTGCGAATATATATCGAACAACATTTAAAACTTCTGTGTGCTGTAGTAGTTTGCTTTATTGTTCATTATATATATTCTATGGTATTCTACTTGAGAGCCTTTTCTCTGTTTGTTTGTCCAAAAAGTTTGTTTTTACAATGTTCAGGTAAATGCCCTTGCATGCAGTAATCTAATAATTTCTTTCTGAGAAGCTTAATGTTTTTTAAATCACTATTCAATTTTCTGCTTTTTAAAGTGAATTAGAAAGTCCCAACCGAGAATGTTACCTTTTGCGATAAAATTCTTGTGAATTAAATTTATCTTATTATTTCCCGACTTCACGAGGCCCTTTGAATGAAATTTTGAAGAGATGTTTCCTTCACGTAGATTTCACGCCTCCTTCTTCCTGGTTACGCACCTCGACAATTTTTTAAAAAATGATATTCATGTGATTTCCTGATTGGCTGCATCTACAGACATTTTTCTGAATATTACAAAGAGTGATACTTTGCTTTCCAGTACAAGCTTTCTGCAAACTAAACTCTGACACTTCCTACTCGTCTAATGATTGTCCAGTCTTTGTTTAAAAATAACTTTTCATCAGGGTTTTTTGCCTTCCTTGAATTAGAGTGATTGTATTCTGTGCGATAATTATACTTCTAAAAGTGAATTATAATCGAAATGGATCATGAGGTCAAATAGAGCTGATGCTTTTTACTCTATTTGTTAGTTGTCTCTGTATTATCCATTGTCTTAATGGTTTGTTCTTGAGTTATTTATATACTGAACTACGTCATCCCTGATGTCACTACACCACTTGTATTGTCGGTTATTCTCTATTCTTATTATTATTGTGAAGGTGACATTTCAGTGAGGGTATTTGATTTAACTAATTTCAAACTAAAGCCTACAGATACATTTGGATCAACAGTAGATGTTTATTTCTTCAACAATTCTGGACAAGTGATGGGAACAGAGCATACCTTTTCAGCTGCCATGGTATTAACAATGGAAAAATATATCAGTTAATGCTCCTGAATAGAAGAAGATTTGAAAGGATGAATGCTGGCTTCTTGGCATCTCTTATACTAATTGGTGGTAGGCTGTATCCCGCAGTGGTTGCCATTGAGAACAGTGCAGTGTTAAAGTACATTTATTGCATAGAGACGACAGGGAAAAATGATCTATGGTGTATTCCTTTCCAAAATGATAAAATGTATGTATGTAAGTAACCCTTTTAAATTATTATTGCATTCTGCTTTTTTTCTAAAATATGTAATTTTATAATTTTGGTTAATGGCGAGGTTAGGTCGGCTGTAAGGGGAGGAGGAGGCCGATTTAATAATACTCGTGTATTTTTAAATAATACACGAGAATTATTTTAAAATTATATTCAGGTTATGGTCAGCTGTCTTTACAATGTGGGGAAAGCAAAGCAGCAAAGAATGTTCTTGAATAGATTCACCATGAACGGTCGCTGGCAAGAATGTATTGTAACCCATATCTTGTGTAGTGCGTTCGTGTCACCTCCTGGGTGGGAGTGTACGTTATAGGTGGATTTCAAATTTAACACTTTCCCTTGCTGCAGTCTTCATCGTTTCAGATATTAAAAGGATACCAGAATTGACATAAGAAGCGTGTACTGCTCTTTTTAAATGGCCAGAACTGCATTTTTAAGAAATATCGTTCTATTTCTGCTTGGAAAACGTAGGTTTCTGAAGATATAAGTAAGGTATATATGTACAGGTGAGGTGTGGTCGGCTAGAAGGGGAGGAGGAGGCCGATACAAAAAAAAAAATATATATATATTGAAAGACCCACAAATGAATAGCCAGTTGTCATTTCTGTGAAAGTAAAGTAGTGGGAACCATCGTCATCGTACAATATGATTGCAGTTCGAATCTGCAATAGTTGGATATATGTACGCACTTGAAGACAGAACACACACCTGAAAACTATCACCCAGTTATAGAATATATGAAAAAGTGCCAGTGGCCATCCTTTTTTTAACGTAGTTACTTTGACAAAATGTGTCAGCGTAGAAACATTGTTTGCTGCAATTTTTTGTATTTGTAATTTTAAGTCATAATTTTATTTTCAGGTTCAGTCTAGCGTATTCACCACCGAACTTGCTGCCAGGAGCGAATCGAGAACTCACGGTTTTCACCATGTATTGGTGTCCGTTATACTATCGGGAATGTACTTTTAAAGAGTACAGGTCTGTTGAAAATAAGTGCCTTCCTTCCCAGTAAAAACTACCATCTGGGTTATATTTGGTTTTCTCGCCCACTCTAAACCTAATTTTGGAGGTTTTTTGCCCTGTCTTCAATAATTTTTCTGTTTAAATGTTTATTCCTGGTATAATTCCCTTATCAGAATGCCATATGTGGAATTTCAGTGGCTGACAGTTCGTCTCACTGTCAGAATACCATCTGGTTCCTAGTGGGTGGTGTCCACTATAAGTACAGGATAACATTTCGTAAGATAATGTTCGGGACTGTGCGGGGCATTAATTTTACACATTCACAGTTGAGCTACTGCGTGTTCTGACGGAGAAGGTGTCAGACATAATTTATTGGTATAAAAGATTTATACAAATAAATGGAATTGTCACAAATACCATGTCTGCATAAGTTGCGAATTTATATCGAACAACATTTAAAACTTCTGTGTGCGGTAGTAGTTTGCTTTATTGTTCATTATATATATTCTATGGTATTCTACTTGAGAGCCTTTTCTCTGTTTGTTTGTCCAAAAGGTTTTTGATTTACACTGTTCAGGTAAATGCCCTTGCATGCAGTAATCTAATAATTTCTTTCTGAGAAGCTTAATGTTTTTTAAATCACTATTCAATTTTCTGCTGGTTAAAGTGAATTAGAAAGTCCCAACCGAGAATTTTACCTTTTGCGATAAAATTCTTGTGAATTAAATTTATCTCATTATTTTCCGACTTCACGAGGCCCTTTGAATGAAATTTTGAAGAGATGTTTCCTTCACGTAGATTTCACGCCTCCTTCTTACTGGTTACGCACCTCGACAATTTTTTAAAAAATCATATTCATGTGATTTCCTGATTGGCTGCATCTACATACATTTTTCTGAATATTACAAAAGTGATACTTTGCTTTCCAGTACAAGCTTTCTGCAAACTAAACTCTGACACTTCCTACTCGTCTACTGATTGTCCAGTCTTTGTTTAAAAATAACTTTTCATCAGGGTTTTTTGCCTTCCTTGAATCAGAGTGATTGTATTCTGTGCGATAATTATACTTCTAAAAGTGAATTATAATCGAAATGGATCATGAGGTCAAATAGAGCTGATGCTTTTTACTCTATATTTGTTAGTTGTCTCTGTATTATCCATTGTCTTAATGGTTTGTTCTTGAGTTATTTATATACTGAACTACGTCATCCCTGATGTCACTACACCACTTGTATTGTCGGTTATTCTCTATTCTTATTATTATTGTAAAGGTGACATTTCAGTGAGGGTATTTGATTTAACTAATTTCAAACTAAAGCCTACAGATACATTTGGATCAACAGTAGATGTTTATTTCTTCAACAATTCTGGACAAGTGATGGGAACAGAGCATACCTTTTCAGCTGCCATGGTATTAACAATGGAAAAATATATCAGTTAATGCTCCTGAATAGAAGAAGATTTGAAAGGATGAATGCTGGCTTCTTGGCATCTCTTATACTAATTGGTGGTAGGCTGTATCCCGCAGTGGTTGCCATTGAGAACAGTGCAGTGTTAAAGTACATTTATTGCATAGAGACGACAGGGAAAAATGATCTATGGTGTATTCCTTTCCAAAATGATAAAATGTATGTATGTAAGTAACCCTTTTAAATTATTATTGCATTCTGCTTTTTTTCTAAAATATGTAATTTTATAATTTTGGTTAATGGCGAGGTTAGGTCGGCTGTGAGGGGAGGAGGAGGCCGATTTAATAATACTCGTGTATTTTTAAATAATACACGAGAATTATTTTAAAATTATATTCAGGTTATGGTCAGCTGTCTTTACAATGTGGGGAAAGCAAAGCAGCAAAGAATGTTCTTGAATAGATTCACCATGAACGGTCGCTGGCAAGAATGTATTGTAACCCATATCTTGTGTAGTGCGTTCGTGTCACCTCCTGGGCGGGAGTGTACGTTATAGGTGGATTTCAAATTTAACACTTTCCCTTGCTGCAGTCTTCATCGTTTCAGATATTAAAAGGATACCAGAATTGACATAAGAAGCGTGTACTGCTCTTTTTAAATGGCCAGAACTGCATTTTTAAGAAATATCGTTCTATTTCTGCTTGGAAAACGTAGGTTTCTGAAGATATAAGTAAGGTATATATGTACAGGTGAGGTGTGGTCGGCTAGAAGGGGAGGAGGAGGCCGATACAAAAAAAAAAATATATATATATTGAAGGACCCACAAATGAATAGCCAGTTGTCATTTCTGTGAAAGTAAAGTAGTGGGAACCATCGTCATCGTACAATATGATTGCAGTTCGAATCTGCAATAGTTGGATATATATACGCACTTGAAGACAGAACACACACCAGAAAACTATCACCCAGTTATAGAATATATCAAAAAGTGCCAGTGGCCTTCCTTTTTTTAACGTAGTTACTTTGACAAAATGTGTCAGCGTAGAAACATTGTTTGCTGCAATTTTTTGTATTTGTAATTTTAAGTCATAATTTTATTTTCAGGTTCAGTCTAGCGTATTCACCACCGAACTTGCTGCCAGGAGCGAATCGAGAACTCACGGTTTTCACCATGTATTGGTGTCCGTTATACTATCGGGAATGTACTTTTAAAGAGTACAGGTCTGTTGAAAATAAGTGCCTTCCTTCCCAGTAAAAACTACCATCTGGGTTATATTTGGTTTTCTCGCCCACTCTAAACCTAATTTTGGAGGTTTTTTGCCCTGTCTTCAATAATTTTTCTGTTTAAATGTTTATTCCTGGTATAATTCCCTTATCAGAATGCCATATGTGGAATTTCAGTGGCTGACAGTTCGTCTCACTGTCAGAATACCATCTGGTTCCTAGTGGGTGGTGTCCACTATAAGTACAGGATAACATTTCGTAAGATAATGTTCGGGACTGTGCGGGGCATTAATTTTACACATTCACAGTTGAGCTACTGCGTGTTCTGACGGAGAAGGTGTCAGACATAATTTATTGGTATAAAAGATTTATACAAATAAATGGAATTGTCACAAATACCATGTCTGCATAAGTTGCGAATTTATATCGAACAACATTTAAAACTTCTGTGTGCGGTAGTAGTTTGCTTTATTGTTCATTATATATATTCTATGGTATTCTACTTGAGAGCCTTTTCTCTGTTTGTTTGTCCAAAAAGTTTGTTTTTACAATGTTCAGGTAAATGCCCTTGCATGCAGTAATCTAATAATTTCTTTCTGAGAAGCTTAATGTTTTTTAAATCACTATTCAATTTTCTGCTTTTTAAAGTGAATTAGAAAGTCCCAACCGAGAATGTTACCTTTTGCGATAAAATTCTTGTGAATTAAATTTATCTTATTATTTCCCGACTTCACGAGGCCCTTTGAATGAAATTTTGAAGAGATGTTTCCTTCACGTAGATTTCACGCCTCCTTCTTCCTGGTTACGCACCTCGACAATTTTTTAAAAAATGATATTCATGTGATTTCCTGATTGGCTGCATCTACAGACATTTTTCTGAATATTACAAAAGTGATACTTTGCTTTCCAGTACAAGCTTTCTGCAAACTAAACTCTGACACTTCCTACTCGTCTAATGATTGTCCAGTCTTTGTTTAAAAATAACTTTTCATCAGGGTTTTTTGCCTTCCTTGAATCAGAGTGATTGTATTCTGTGCGATAATTATACTTCTAAAAGTGAATTATAATCGAAATGGATCATGAGGTCAAATAGAGCTGATGCTTTTTACTCTATTTGTTAGTTGTCTCTGTATTATCCATTGTCTTAATGGTTTGTTCTTGAGTTATTTATATACTGAACTACGTCATCCCTGATGTCACTACACCACTTGTATTGTCGGTTATTCTCTATTCTTATTATTATTGTGAAGGTGACATTTCAGTGAGGGTATTTGATTTAACTAATTTCAAACTAAAGCCTACAGATACATTTGGATCAACAGTAGATGTTTATTTCTTCAACAATTCTGGACAAGTGATGGGAACAGAGCATACCTTTTCAGCTGCCATGGTATTAACAATGGAAAAATATATCAGTTAATGCTCCTGAATAGAAGAAGATTTGAATGGATGAAGGCTGGCTTCTCTTATGCCAATTGGTGGTAGACTGTATCCCGCAATGGTTGCCATTGAGAACAGTGCAGTGTTAAAGTACATTTATTGCATAGAGACGACAGGGAAAAATGATCTATGGTGTATTCCTTTCCAAAATGATAAAATGTATGTATGTAAGTAACCCTTTTAAATTATTATTACATTCTGCTTTTTTTCTAAAATATGTAATTTTATAATTTTGGTTAATGGCGAGGTTAGGTCGGCTGTAAGGGGAGGAGGAGGCCGATTTAATAATACTCGTGTATTTTTAAATAATACACGAGAATTATTTTAAAATTATATTCAGGTTATTATCAGCTGTCTTTACAATGTGGGGAAAGCAAAGCAGCAAAGAATGTTCTTGAATAGATTCACCATGAACGGTCGCTGGCAAGAATGTATTGTAACCCATATCTTGTGTAGTGCGTTCGTGTCACCTCCTGGGTGGGAGTGTACGTTATAGGTGGATTTCAAATTTAACACTTTCCCTTGCTGCAGTCTTCATCGTTTCAGATATTAAAAGGATACCAGAATTGACATAAGAAGCGTGTACTGCTCTTTTTAAATGGCCAGAACTGCATTTTTAAGAAATATCGTTCTATTTCTGCTTGGAAAATGTAGGTTTCTGAAGATATAAGTAAGGTATATATGTACAGGTGAGGTGTGGTCGGCTAGAAGGGGAGGAGGAGGCCGATACAAAAAAAAAAATATATATATATATTGAAAGACCCACAAATGAATAGCCAGTTGTCATTTCTGTGAAAGTAAAGTAGTGGGAACCATCATCATCGTACAATATGATTGCAGTTCGAATCCGCAATAGTTGGATATATGTACGCACTTGAAGACAGAACACACACCAGAAAACTATCACCCAGTTATAGAATATATCAAAAAGTGCCAGTGGCCTTCCTTTTTTTTAACGTAGTTACTTTGACAAAATGTGTCAGCGTAGAAACATTGTTTGCTGCAATTTTTTGTATTTGTAATTTTAAGTCATAATTTTATTTTCAGGTTCAGTCTAGCGTATTCACCACCGAACTTGCTGCCAGGAGCGAATCGAGAACTCACGGTTTTCACCATGTATTGGTGTCCGTTATACTATCGGGAATGTACTTTTAAAGAGTACAGGTCTGTTGAAAATAAGTGCCTTCCTTCCCAGTAAAAACTACCATCTGGGTTATATTTGGTTTTCTCGCCCACTCTAAACCTAATTTTGGAGGTTTTTTGCCCTGTCTTCAATAATTTTTCTGTTTAAATGTTTATTCCTGGTATAATTCCCTTATCAGAATGCCATATGTGGAATTTCAGTGGCTGACAGTTCGTCTCACTGTCAGAATACCATCTGGTTCCTAGTGGGTGGTGTCCACTATAAGTACAGGATAACATTTCGTAAGATAATGTTCGGGACTGTGCGGGGCATTAATTTTACACATTCACAGTTGAGCTACTGCGTGTTCTGACGGAGAAGGTGTCAGACATAATTTATTGGTATAAAAATATTTATACAAATAAATGGAATTGTCACAAATACCATGTCTGCATAAGTTGCGAATTTATATCGAACAACATTTAAAACTTCTGTGTGCGGTAGTAGTTTGCTTTATTGTTCATTATATATATTCTATGGTATTCTACTTGAGAGCCTTTTCTCTGTTTGTTTGTCCAAAAAGTTTTTGATTTACACTGTTCAGGTAAATGCCCTTGTATGCAGTAATCTAATAATTTCTTTCTGAGAAGCTTAATGTTTTTTAAATCACTATTCAATTTTCTGCTGGTTAAAGTGAATTAGAAAGTCCCAACCGAGAATTTTACCTTTTGCGATAAAATTCTTGTGAATTAAATTTATCTCATTATTTTCCGACTTCACGAGGCCCTTTGAATGAAATTTTGAAGAGATGTTTCCTTCACGTAGATTTCACGCCTCCTTCTTACTGGTTAAGCACCTCGACAATTTTTTAAAAAATCATATTCATGTGATTTCCTGATTGGCTGCATCTACAGACATTTTTCTGAATATTACAAAAGTGATACTTTGCTTTCCAGTACAAGCTTTCTGCAAACTAAACTCTGACACTTCCTACTCGTCTACTGATTGTCCAGTCTTTGTTTAAAAATAACTTTTCATCAGGGTTTTTTGCCTTCCTTGAATCAGAGTGATTGTATTCTGTGCGATAATTATACTTCTAAAAGTGAATTATAATCGAAATGGATCATGAGGTCAAATAGAGCTGATGCTTTTTACTCTATTTGTTAGTTGTCTCTGTATTATCCATTGTCTTAATGGTTTGTTCTTGAGTTATTTATATACTGAACTACGTCATCCCTGATGTCACTACACTACTTGTATTGTCGGTTATTCTCTATTCTTATTATTATTGTAAAGGTGACATTTCAGTGAGGGTATTTGATTTAACTAATTTCAAACTAAAGCCTACAGATACATTTGGATCAACAGTAGATGTTTATTTCTTCAACAATTCTGGACAAGTGATGGGAACAGAGCATACCTTTTCAGCTGCCATGGTATTAACAATGGAAAAATATATCAGTTAATGCTCCTGAATAGAAGAAGATTTGAAAGGATGAATGCTGGCTTCTTGGCATCTCTTATACTAATTGGTGGTAGGCTGTATCCCGCAGTGGTTGCCATTGAGAACAGTGCAGTGTTAAAGTACATTTATTGCATAGAGACGACAGGGAAAAATGATGTATGGTGTATTCCTTTCCAAAATGATAAAATGTATGTATGTAAGTAACCCTTTTAAATTATTATTACATTCTGCTTTTTTTCTAAAATATGTAATTTTATAATTTTGGTTAATGGCGAGGTTAGGTCGGCTGTAAGGGGAGGAGGAGGCCGATTTAATAATACTCGTGTATTTTTAAATAATACACGAGAATTATTTTAAAATTATATTCAGGTTATGGTCAGCTGTCTTTACAATGTGGGGAAAGCAAAGCAGCAAAGAATGTTCTTGAATAGATTCACCATGAACGGTCGCTGGCAAGAATGTATTGTAACCCATATCTTGTGTAGTGCGTTCGTGTCACCTCCTGGGTGGGAGTGTACGTTATAGGTGGATTTCAAATTTAACACTTTCCCTTGCTGCAGTCTTCATCGTTTCAGATATTAAAAGGATACCAGAATTGACATAAGAAGCGTGTACTGCTCTTTTTAAATGGCCAGAACTGCATTTTTAAGAAATATCGTTCTATTTCTGCTTGGAAAACGTAGGTTTCTGAAGATATAAGTAAGGTATATATGTACAGGTGAGGTGTGGTCGGCTAGAAGGGGAGGAGGAGGCCGATACAAAAAAAAAAATATATATATATTGAAAGACCCACAAATGAATAGCCAGTTGTCATTTCTGTGAAAGTAAAGTAGTGGGAACCATCGTCATCGTACAATATGATTGCAGTTCGAATCTGCAATAGTTGGATATATGTACGCACTTGAAGACAGAACACACACCTGAAAACTATCACCCAGTTATAGAATATATGAAAAAGTGCCAGTGGCCATCCTTTTTTTAACGTAGTTACTTTGACAAAATGTGTCAGCGTAGAAACATTGTTTGCTGCAATTTTTTGTATTTGTAATTTTAAGTCATAATTTTATTTTCAGGTTCAGTCTAGCGTATTCACCACCGAACTTGCTGCCAGGAGCGAATCGAGAACTCACCGTTTTCACCATGTATTGGTGTCCGTTATACTATCGGGAATGTACTTTTAAAGAGTACAGGTCTGTTGAAAATAAGTGCCTTCCTTCCCAGTAAAAACTACCATCTGGGTTATATTTGGTTTTCTCGCCCACTCTAAACCTAATTTTGGAGGTTTTTTGCCCTGTCTTCAATAATTTTTCTGTTTAAATGTTTATTCCTGGTATAATTCCCTTATCAGAATGCCATATGTGGAATTTCAGTGGCTGACAGTTCGTCTCACTGTCAGAATACCATCTGGTTCCTAGTGGGTGGTGTCCACTATAAGTACAGGATAACATTTCGTAAGATAATGTTCGGGACTGTGCGGGGCATTAATTTTACACATTCACAGTTGAGCTACTGCGTGTTCTGACGGAGAAGGTGTCAGACATAATTTATTGGTATAAAAGATTTATACAAATAAATGGAATTGTCACAAATACCATGTCTGCATAAGTTGCGAATTTATATCGAACAACATTTAAAACTTCTGTGTGCGGTAGTAGTTTGCTTTATTGTTCATTATATATATTCTATGGTATTCTACTTGAGAGCCTTTTCTCTGTTTGTTTGTCCAAAAGGTTTTTGATTTACACTGTTCAGGTAAATGCCCTTGCATGCAGTAATCTAATAATTTCTTTCTGAGAAGCTTAATGTTTTTTAAATCACTATTCAATTTTCTGCTGGTTAAAGTGAATTAGAAAGTCCCAACCGAGAATTTTACCTTTTGCGATAAAATTCTTGTGAATTAAATTTATCTCATTATTTTCCGACTTCACGAGGCCCTTTGAATGAAATTTTGAAGAGATGTTTCCTTCACGTAGATTTCACGCCTCCTTCTTACTGGTTACGCACCTCGACAATTTTTTAAAAAATCATATTCATGTGATTTCCTGATTGGCTGCATCTACAGACATTTTTCTGAATATTCCAAAAGTGATACTTTGCTTTCCAGTACAAGCTTTCTGCAAACTAAACTCTGACACTTCCTACTCTTCTACTGATTGTCCAGTCTTTGTTTAAAAATAACTTTTCATCAGGGTTTTTTGCCTTCCTTGAATCAGAGTGATTGTATTCTGTGCGATAATTATACTACTAAAAGTGAATTATAATCGAAATGGATCATGAGGTCAAATAGAGCTGATGCTTTTTACTCTATATTTGTTAGTTGTCTCTGTATTATCCATTGTCTTAATGGTTTGTTCTTGAGTTATTTATATACTGAACTACGTCATCCCTGATGTCACTACACCACTTGTATTGTCGGTTATTCTCTATTCTTATTATTATTGTAAAGGTGACATTTCAGTGAGGGTATTTGATTTAACTAATTTCAAACTAAAGCCTACAGATACATTTGGATCAACAGTAGATGTTTATTTCTTCAACAATTCTGGACAAGTGATGGGAACAGAGCATACCTTTTCAGCTGCCATGGTATTAACAATGGAAAAATATATCAGTTAATGCTCCTGAATAGAAGAAGATTTGAAAGGATGAATGCTGGCTTCTTGGCATCTCTTATACTAATTGGTGGTAGGCTGTATCCCGCAGTGGTTGCCATTGAGAACAGTGCAGTGTTAAAGTACATTTATTGCATAGAGACGACAGGGAAAAATGATCTATGGTGTATTCCTTTCCAAAATGATAAAATGTATGTATGTAAGTAACCCTTTTAAATTATTATTGCATTCTGCTTTTTTTCTAAAATATGTAATTTTATAATTTTGGTTAATGGCGAGGTTAGGTCGGCTGTAAGGGGAGGAGGAGGCCGATTTAATAATACTCGTGTATTTTTAAATAATACACGAGAATTATTTTAAAATTATATTCAAGTTATGGTCAGCTGTCTTTACAATGTGGGGAAAGCAAAGCAGCAAAGAATGTTCTTGAATAGATTCACCATGAACGGTCGCTGGCAAGAATGTATTGTAACCCATATCTTGTGTAGTGCGTTCGTGTCACCTCCTGGGTGGGAGTGTACGTTATAGGTGGATTTCAAATTTAACACTTTCCCTTGCTGCAGTCTTCATCGTTTCAGATATTAAAAGGATACCAGAATTGACATAAGAAGCGTGTACTGCTCTTTTTAAATGGCCAGAACTGCATTTTTAAGAAATATCGTTCTATTTCTGCTTGGAAAACGTAGGTTTCTGAAGATATAAGTAAGGTATATATGTACAGGTGAGGTGTGGTCGGTTAGAAGGGGAGGAGGAGGCCGATACAAAAAAAAAAATATATATATATTGAAAGACCCACAAATGAATAGCCAGTTGTCATTTCTGTGAAAGTAAAGTAGTGGGAACCATCGTCATCGTACAATATGATTGCAGTTCGAATCTGCAATAGTTGGATATATGTACGCACTTGAAGACAGAACACACACCAGAAAACTATCACCCAGTTATAGAATATATCAAAAAGTGCCAGTGGCCTTCCTTTTTTTAACGTAGTTACTTTGACAAAATGTGTCAGCGTAGAAACATTGTTTGCTGCAATTTTTTGTATTTGTAATTTTAAGTCATAATTTTATTTTCAGGTTCAGTCTAGCGTATTCACCACCGAACTTGCTGCCAGGAGCGAATCGAGAACTCACGGTTTTCACCATGTATTGGTGTCCGTTATACTATCGGGAATGTACTTTTAAAGAGTACAGGTCTGTTGAAAATAAGTGCCTTCCTTCCCAGTAAAAACTACCATCTGGGTTATATTTGGTTTTCTCGCCCACTCTAAACCTAATTTTGGAGGTTTTTTGCCCTGTCTTCAATAATTTTTCTGTTTAAATGTTTATTCCTGGTATAATTCCCTTATCAGAATGCCATATGTGGAATTTCAGTGGCTGACAGTTCGTCTCACTGTCAGAATACCATCTGGTTCCTAGTGGGTGGTGTCCACTATAAGTACAGGATAACATTTCGTAAGATAATGTTCGGGACTGTGCGGGGCATTAATTTTACACATTCACAGTTGAGCTACTGCGTGTTCTGACGGAGAAGGTGTCAGACATAATTTATTGGTATAAAAATATTTATACAAATAAATGGAATTGTCACAAATACCATGTCTGCATAAGTTGCGAATATATATCGAACAACATTTAAAACTTCTGTGTGCGGTAGTAGTTTGCTTTATTGTTCATTATATATATTCTATGGTATTCTACTTGAGAGCCTTTTCTCTGTTTGTTTGTCCAAAAAGTTTGTTTTTACACTGTTCAGGTAAATGCCCTTGCATGCAGTAATCTAATAATTTCTTTCTGAGAAGCTTAATGTTTTTTAAATCACTATTCAATTTTCTGCTTTTTAAAGTGAATTAGAAAGTCCCAACCGAGAATGTTACCTTTTGCGATAAAATTCTTGTGAATTAAATTTATCTTATTATTTCCCGACTTCACGAGGCCCTTTGAATGAAATTTTGAAGAGATGTTTCCTTCACGTAGATTTCACGCCTCCTTCTTCCTGGTTACGCACCTCGATAATTTTTTAAAAAATGATATTCATGTGATTTCCTGATTGGCTGCATCTACAGACATTTTTCTGAATATTACAAAGAGTGATACTTTGCTTTCCAGTACAAGCTTTCTGCAAACTAAACTCTGACACTTCCTACTCGTCTAATGATTGTCCAGTCTTTGTTTAAAAATAACTTTTCATCAGGGTTTTTTGCCTTCCTTGAATTAGAGTGATTGTATTCTGTGCGATAATTATACTTCTAAAAGTGAATTATAATCGAAATGGATCATGAGGTCAAATAGAGCTGATGCTTTTTACTCTATTTGTTAGTTGTCTCTGTATTATCCATTGTCTTAATGGTTTGTTCTTGAGTTATTTATATACTGAACTACGTCATCCCTGATGTCACTACACTACTTGTATTGTCGGTTATTCTCTATTCTTATTATTATTGTAAAGGTGACATTTCAGTGAGGGTATTTGATTTAACTAATTTCAAACTAAAGCCTACAGATACATTTGGATCAACAGTAGATGTTTATTTCTTCAACAATTCTGGACAAGTGATGGGAACAGAGCATACCTTTTCAGCTGCCATGGTATTAACAATGGAAAAATATATCAGTTAATGCTCCTGAATAGAAGAAGATTTGAAAGGATGAATGCTGGCTTCTTGGCATCTCTTATACTAATTGGTGGTAGGCTGTATCCCGCAGTGGTTGCCATTGAGAACAGTGCAGTGTTAAAGTACATTTATTGCATAGAGACGACAGGGAAAAATGATGTATGGTGTATTCCTTTCCAAAATGATAAAATGTATGTATGTAAGTAACCCTTTTAAATTATTATTACATTCTGCTTTTTTTCTAAAATATGTAATTTTATAATTTTGGTTAATGGCGAGGTTAGGTCGGCTGTAAGGGGAGGAGGAGGCCGATTTAATAATACTCGTGTATTTTTAAATAATACACGAGAATTATTTTAAAATTATATTCAGGTTATGGTCAGCTGTCTTTACAATGTGGGGAAAGCAAAGCAGCAAAGAATGTTCTTGAATAGATTCACCATGAACGGTCGCTGGCAAGAATGTATTGTAACCCATATCTTGTGTAGTGCGTTCGTGTCACCTCCTGGGTGGGAGTGTACGTTATAGGTGGATTTCAAATTTAACACTTTCCCTTGCTGCAGTCTTCATCGTTTCAGATATTAAAAGGATACCAGAATTGACATAAGAAGCGTGTACTGCTCTTTTTAAATGGCCAGAACTGCATTTTTAAGAAATATCGTTCTATTTCTGCTTGGAAAACGTAGGTTTCTGAAGATATAAGTAAGGTATATATGTACAGGTGAGGTGTGGTCGGCTAGAAGGGGAGGAGGAGGCCGATACAAAAAAAAAAAAATATATATATTGAAAGACCCACAAATGAATAGCCAGTTGTCATTTCTGTGAAAGTAAAGTAGTGGGAACCATCGTCATCGTACAATATGATTGCAGTTCGAATCTGCAATAGTTGGATATATGTACGCACTTGAAGACAGAACACACACCTGAAAACTATCACCCAGTTATAGAATATATGAAAAAGTGCCAGTGGCCATCCTTTTTTTAACGTAGTTACTTTGACAAAATGTGTCAGCGTAGAAACATTGTTTGCTGCAATTTTTTGTATTTGTAATTTTAAGTCATAATTTTATTTTCAGGTTCAGTCTAGCGTATTCACCACCGAACTTGCTGCCAGGAGCGAATCGAGAACTCACCGTTTTCACCATGTATTGGTGTCCGTTATACTATCGGGAATGTACTTTTAAAGAGTACAGGTCTGTTGAAAATAAGTGCCTTCCTTCCCAGTAAAAACTACCATCTGGGTTATATTTGGTTTTCTCGCCCACTCTAAACCTAATTTTGGAGGTTTTTTGCCCTGTCTTCAATAATTTTTCTGTTTAAATGTTTATTCCTGGTATAATTCCCTTATCAGAATGCCATATGTGGAATTTCAGTGGCTGACAGTTCGTCTCACTGTCAGAATACCATCTGGTTCCTAGTGGGTGGTGTCCACTATAAGTACAGGATAACATTTCGTAAGATAATGTTCGGGACTGTGCGGGGCATTAATTTTACACATTCACAGTTGAGCTACTGCGTGTTCTGACGGAGAAGGTGTCAGACATAATTTATTGGTATAAAAATATTTATACAAATAAATGGAATTGTCACAAATACCATGTCTGCATAAGTTGCGAATATATATCGAACAACATTTAAAACTTCTGTGTGCGGTAGTAGTTTGCTTTATTGTTCATTATATATATTCTATGGTATTCTACTTGAGAGCCTTTTCTCTGTTTGTTTGTCCAAAAAGTTTGTTTTTACACTGTTCAGGTAAATGCCCTTGCATGCAGTAATCTAATAATTTCTTTCTGAGAAGCTTAATGTTTTTTAAATCACTATTCAATTTTCTGCTTTTTAAAGTGAATTAGAAAGTCCCAACCGAGAATGTTACCTTTTGCGATAAAATTCTTGTGAATTAAATTTATCTTATTATTTCCCGACTTCACGAGGCCCTTTGAATGAAATTTTGAAGAGATGTTTCCTTCACGTAGATTTCACGCCTCCTTCTTCCTGGTTACGCACCTCGATAATTTTTTAAAAAATGATATTCATGTGATTTCCTGATTGGCTGCATCTACAGACATTTTTCTGAATATTACAAAGAGTGATACTTTGCTTTCCAGTACAAGCTTTCTGCAAACTAAACTCTGACACTTCCTACTCGTCTAATGATTGTCCAGTCTTTGTTTAAAAATAACTTTTCATCAGGGTTTTTTGCCTTCCTTGAATTAGAGTGATTGTATTCTGTGCGATAATTATACTTCTAAAAGTGAATTATAATCGAAATGGATCATGAGGTCAAATAGAGCTGATGCTTTTTACTCTATTTGTTAGTTGTCTCTGTATTATCCATTGTCTTAATGGTTTGTTCTTGAGTTATTTATATACTGAACTACGTCATCCCTGATGTCACTACACCACTTGTATTGTCGGTTATTCTCTATTCTTATTATTATTGTAAAGGTGACATTTCAGTGAGGGTATTTGATTTAACTAATTTCAAACTAAAGCCTACAGATACATTTGGATCAACAGTAGATGTTTATTTCTTCAACAATTCTGGACAAGTGATGGGAACAGAGCATACCTTTTCAGCTGCCATGGTATTAACAATGGAAAAATATATCAGTTAATGCTCCTGAATAGAAGAAGATTTGAAAGGATGAATGCTGGCTTCTTGGCATCTCTTATACTAATTGGTGGTAGGCTGTATCCCGCAGTGGTTGCCATTGAGAACAGTGCAGTGTTAAAGTACATTTATTGCATAGAGACGACAGGGAAAAATGATCTATGGTGTATTCCTTTCCAAAATGATAAAATGTATGTATGTAAGTAACCCTTTTAAATTATTATTGCATTCTGCTTTTTTTCTAAAATATGTAATTTTATAATTTTGGTTAATGGCGAGGTTAGGTCGGCTGTAAGGGGAGGAGGAGGCCGATTTAATAATACTCGTGTATTTTTAAATAATACACGAGAATTATTTTAAAATTATATTCAAGTTATGGTCAGCTGTCTTTGCAATGTGGGGAAAGCAAAGCAGCAAAGAATGTTCTTGAATAGATTCACCATGAACGGTCGCTGGCAAGAATGTATTGTAACCCATATCTTGTGTAGTGCGTTCGTGTCACCTCCTGGGTGGGAGTGTACGTTATAGGTGGATTTCAAATTTAACACTTTCCCTTGCTGCAGTCTTCATCGTTTCAGATATTAAAAGGATACCAGAATTGACATAAGAAGCGTGTACTGCTCTTTTTAAATGGCCAGAACTGCATTTTTAAGAAATATCGTTCTATTTCTGCTTGGAAAACGTAGGTTTCTGAAGATATAAGTAAGGTATATATGTACAGGTGAGGTGTGGTCGGCTAGAAGGGGAGGAGGAGGCCGATACAAAAAAAAAAATATATATATATTGAAAGACCCACAAATGAATAGCCAGTTGTCATTTCTGTGAAAGTAAAGTAGTGGGAACCATCGTCATCGTACAATATGATTGCAGTTCGAATCTGCAATAGTTGGATATATGTACGCACTTGAAGACAGAACACACACCAGAAAACTATCACCCAGTTATAGAATATATCAAAAAGTGCCAGTGGCCTTCCTTTTTTTAACGTAGTTACTTTGACAAAATGTGTCAGCGTAGAAACATTGTTTGCTGCAATTTTTTGTATTTGTAATTTTAAGTCATAATTTTATTTTCAGGTTCAGTCTAGCGTATTCACCACCGAACTTGCTGCCAGGAGCGAATCGAGAACTCACGGTTTTCACCATGTATTGGTGTCCGTTATACTATCGGGAATGTACTTTTAAAGAGTACAGGTCTGTTGAAAATAAGTGCCTTCCTTCCCAGTAAAAACTACCATCTGGGTTATATTTGGTTTTCTCGCCCACTCTAAACCTAATTTTGGAGGTTTTTTGCCCTGTCTTCAATAATTTTTCTGTTTAAATGTTTATTCCTGGTATAATTCCCTTATCAGAATGCCATATGTGGAATTTCAGTGGCTGACAGTTCGTCTCACTGTCAGAATACCATCTGGTTCCTAGTGGGTGGTGTCCACTATAAGTACAGGATAACATTTCGTAAGATAATGTTCGGGACTGTGCGGGGCATTAATTTTACACATTCACAGTTGAGCTACTGCGTGTTCTGACGGAGAAGGTGTCAGACATAATTTATTGGTATAAAAATATTTATACAAATAAATGGAATTGTCACAAATACCATGTCTGCATAAGTTGCGAATATATATCGAACAACATTTAAAACTTCTGTGTGCGGTAGTAGTTTGCTTTATTGTTCATTATATATATTCTATGGTATTCTACTTGAGAGCCTTTTCTCTGTTTGTTTGTCCAAAAAGTTTGTTTTTACACTGTTCAGGTAAATGCCCTTGCATGCAGTAATCTAATAATTTCTTTCTGAGAAGCTTAATGTTTTTTAAATCACTATTCAATTTTCTGCTTTTTAAAGTGAATTAGAAAGTCCCAACCGAGAATGTTACCTTTTGCGATAAAATTCTTGTGAATTAAATTTATCTTATTATTTCCCGACTTCACGAGGCCCTTTGAATGAAATTTTGAAGAGATGTTTCCTTCACGTAGATTTCACGCCTCCTTCTTTCTGGTTACGCACCTCGACAATTTTTTAAAAAATGATATTCATGTGATTTCCTGATTGGCTGCATCTACAGACATTTTTCTGAATATTACAAAGAGTGATACTTTGCTTTCCAGTACAAGCTTTCTGCAAACTAAACTCTGACACTTCCTACTCGTCTAATGATTGTCCAGTCTTTGTTTAAAAATAACTTTTCATCAGGGTTTTTTGCCTTCCTTGAATTAGAGTGATTGTATTCTGTGCGATAATTATACTTCTAAAAGTGAATTATAATCGAAATGGATCATGAGGTCAAATAGAGCTGATGCTTTTTACTCTATTTGTTAGTTGTCTCTGTATTATCCATTGTCTTAATGGTTTGTTCTTGAGTTATTTATATACTGAACTACGTCATCCCTGATGTCACTACACCACTTGTATTGTCGGTTATTCTCTATTCTTATTATTATTGTGAAGGTGACATTTCAGTGAGGGTATTTGATTTAACTAATTTCAAACTAAAGCCTACAGATACATTTGGATCAACAGTAGATGTTTATTTCTTCAACAATTCTGGACAAGTGATGGGAACAGAGCATACCTTTTCAGCTGCCATGGTATTAACAATGGAAAAATATATCAGTTAATGCTCCTGAATAGAAGAAGATTTGAATGGATGAAGGCTGGCTTCTCTTATGCCAATTGGTGGTAGACTGTATCCCGCAATGGTTGCCATTGAGAACAGTGCAGTGTTAAAGTACATTTATTGCATAGAGACGACAGGGAAAAATGATCTATGGTGTATTCCTTTCCAAAATGATAAAATGTATGTATGTAAGTAACCCTTTTAAATTATTATTACATTCTGCTTTTTTTCTAAAATATGTAATTTTATAATTTTGGTTAATGGCGAGGTTAGGTCGGCTGTAAGGGGAGGAGGAGGCCGATTTAATAATACTCGTGTATTTTTAAATAATACACGAGAATTATTTTAAAATTATATTCAGGTTATTATCAGCTGTCTTTACAATGTGGGGAAAGCAAAGCAGCAAAGAATGTTCTTGAATAGATTCACCATGAACGGTCGCTGGCAAGAATGTATTGTAACCCATATCTTGTGTAGTGCGTTCGTGTCACCTCCTGGGTGGGAGTGTACGTTATAGGTGGATTTCAAATTTAACACTTTCCCTTGCTGCAGTCTTCATCGTTTCAGATATTAAAAGGATACCAGAATTGACATAAGAAGCGTGTACTGCTCTTTTTAAATGGCCAGAACTGCATTTTTAAGAAATATCGTTCTATTTCTGCTTGGAAAATGTAGGTTTCTGAAGATATAAGTAAGGTATATATGTACAGGTGAGGTGTGGTCGGCTAGAAGGGGAGGAGGAGGCCGATACAAAAAAAAAAATATATATATATATTGAAAGACCCACAAATGAATAGCCAGTTGTTATTTCTGTGAAAGTAAAGTAGTGGGAACCATCATCATCGTACAATATGATTGCAGTTCGAATCCGCAATAGTTGGATATATGTACGCACTTGAAGACAGAACACACACCAGAAAACTATCACCCAGTTATAGAATATATCAAAAAGTGCCAGTGGCCTTCCTTTTTTTAACGTAGTTACTTTGACAAAATGTGTCAGCGTAGAAACATTGTTTGCTGCAATTTTTTGTATTTGTAATTTTAAGTCATAATTTTATTTTCAGGTTCAGTCTAGCGTATTCACCACCGAACTTGCTGCCAGGAGCGAATCGAGAACTCACGGTTTTCACCATGTATTGGTGTCCGTTATACTATCGGGAATATACTTTTAAAGAGTACAGGTCTGTTGAAAATAAGTGCCTTCCTTCCCAGTAAAAACTACCATCTGGGTTATATTTGGTTTTCTCGCCCACTCTAAACCTAATTTTGGAGGTTTTTTGCCCTGTCTTCAATAATTTTTCTGTTTAAATGTTTATTCCTGGTATAATTCCCTTATCAGAATGCCATATGTGGAATTTCAGTGGCTGACAGTTCGTCTCACTGTCAGAATACCATCTGGTTCCTAGTGGGTGGTGTCCACTATAAGTACAGGATAACATTTCGTAAGATAATGTTCGGGACTGTGCGGGGCATTAATTTTACACATTCACAGTTGAGCTACTGCGTGTTCTGACGGAGAAGGTGTCAGACATAATTTATTGGTATAAAAATATTTATACAAATAAATGGAATTGTCACAAATACCATGTCTGCATAAGTTGCGAATTTATATCGAACAACATTTAAAACTTCTGTGTGCGGTAGTAGTTTGCTTTATTGTTCATTATATATATTCTATGGTATTCTACTTGAGAGCCTTTTCTCTGTTTGTTTGTCCAAAAAGTTTTTGATTTACACTGTTCAGGTAAATGCCCTTGTATGCAGTAATCTAATAATTTCTTTCTGAGAAGCTTAATGTTTTTTAAATCACTATTCAATTTTCTGCTGGTTAAAGTGAATTAGAAAGTCCCAACCGAGAATTTTACCTTTTGCGATAAAATTCTTGTGAATTAAATTTATCTCATTATTTTCCGACTTCACGAGGCCCTTTGAATGAAATTTTGAAGAGATGTTTCCTTCACGTAGATTTCACGCCTCCTTCTTACTGGTTAAGCACCTCGACAATTTTTTAAAAAATCATATTCATGTGATTTCCTGATTGGCTGCATCTACAGACATTTTTCTGAATATTACAAAAGTGATACTTTGCTTTCCAGTACAAGCTTTCTGCAAACTAAACTCTGACACTTCCTACTCGTCTACTGATTGTCCAGTCTTTGTTTAAAAATAACTTTTCATCAGGGTTTTTTGCCTTCCTTGAATCAGAGTGATTGTATTCTGTGCGATAATTATACTTCTAAAAGTGAATTATAATCGAAATGGATCATGAGGTCAAATAGAGCTGATGCTTTTTACTCTATTTGTTAGTTGTCTCTGTATTATCCATTGTCTTAATGGTTTGTTCTTGAGTTATTTATATACTGAACTACGTCATCCCTGATGTCACTACACTACTTGTATTGTCGGTTATTCTCTATTCTTATTATTATTGTAAAGGTGACATTTCAGTGAGGGTATTTGATTTAACTAATTTCAAACTAAAGCCTACAGATACATTTGGATCAACAGTAGATGTTTATTTCTTCAACAATTCTGGACAAGTGATGGGAACAGAGCATACCTTTTCAGCTGCCATGGTATTAACAATGGAAAAATATATCAGTTAATGCTCCTGAATAGAAGAAGATTTGAAAGGATGAATGCTGGCTTCTTGGCATCTCTTATACTAATTGGTGGTAGGCTGTATCCCGCAGTGGTTGCCATTGAGAACAGTGCAGTGTTAAAGTACATTTATTGCATAGAGACGACAGGGAAAAATGATGTATGGTGTATTCCTTTCCAAAATGATAAAATGTATGTATGTAAGTAACCCTTTTAAATTATTATTACATTCTGCTTTTTTTCTAAAATATGTAATTTTATAATTTTGGTTAATGGCGAGGTTAGGTCGGCTGTAAGGGGAGGAGGAGGCCGATTTAATAATACTCGTGTATTTTTAAATAATACACGAGAATTATTTTAAAATTATATTCAGGTTATGGTCAGCTGTCTTTACAATGTGGGGAAAGCAAAGCAGCAAAGAATGTTCTTGAATAGATTCACCATGAACGGTCGCTGGCAAGAATGTATTGTAACCCATATCTTGTGTAGTGCGTTCGTGTCACCTCCTGGGTGGGAGTGTACGTTATAGGTGGATTTCAAATTTAACACTTTCCCTTGCTGCAGTCTTCATCGTTTCAGATATTAAAAGGATACCAGAATTGACATAAGAAGCGTGTACTGCTCTTTTTAAATGGCCAGAACTGCATTTTTAAGAAATATCGTTCTATTTCTGCTTGGAAAACGTAGGTTTCTGAAGATATAAGTAAGGTATATATGTACAGGTGAGGTGTGGTCGGCTAGAAGGGGAGGAGGAGGCCGATACAAAAAAAAAAATATATATATATTGAAAGACCCACAAATGAATAGCCAGTTGTCATTTCTGTGAAAGTAAAGTAGTGGGAACCATCGTCATCGTACAATATGATTGCAGTTCGAATCTGCAATAGTTGGATATATGTACGCACTTGAAGACAGAACACACACCTGAAAACTATCACCCAGTTATAGAATATATGAAAAAGTGCCAGTGGCCATCCTTTTTTTAACGTAGTTACTTTGACAAAATGTGTCAGCGTAGAAACATTGTTTGCTGCAATTTTTTGTATTTGTAATTTTAAGTCATAATTTTATTTTCAGGTTCAGTCTAGCGTATTCACCACCGAACTTGCTGCCAGGAGCGAATCGAGAACTCACCGTTTTCACCATGTATTGGTGTCCGTTATACTATCGGGAATGTACTTTTAAAGAGTACAGGTCTGTTGAAAATAAGTGCCTTCCTTCCCAGTAAAAACTACCATCTGGGTTATATTTGGTTTTCTCGCCCACTCTAAACCTAATTTTGGAGGTTTTTTGCCCTGTCTTCAATAATTTTTCTGTTTAAATGTTTATTCCTGGTATAATTCCCTTATCAGAATGCCATATGTGGAATTTCAGTGGCTGACAGTTCGTCTCACTGTCAGAATACCATCTGGTTCCTAGTGGGTGGTGTCCACTATAAGTACAGGATAACATTTCGTAAGATAATGTTCGGGACTGTGCGGGGCATTAATTTTACACATTCACAGTTGAGCTACTGCGTGTTCTGACGGAGAAGGTGTCAGACATAATTTATTGGTATAAAAGATTTATACAAATAAATGGAATTGTCACAAATACCATGTCTGCATAAGTTGCGAATTTATATCGAACAACATTTAAAACTTCTGTGTGCGGTAGTAGTTTGCTTTATTGTTCATTATATATATTCTATGGTATTCTACTTGAGAGCCTTTTCTCTGTTTGTTTGTCCAAAAGGTTTTTGATTTACACTGTTCAGGTAAATGCCCTTGCATGCAGTAATCTAATAATTTCTTTCTGAGAAGCTTAATGTTTTTTAAATCACTATTCAATTTTCTGCTGGTTAAAGTGAATTAGAAAGTCCCAACCGAGAATTTTACCTTTTGCGATAAAATTCTTGTGAATTAAATTTATCTCATTATTTTCCGACTTCACGAGGCCCTTTGAATGAAATTTTGAAGAGATGTTTCCTTCACGTAGATTTCACGCCTCCTTCTTACTGGTTACGCACCTCGACAATTTTTTAAAAAATCATATTCATGTGATTTCCTGATTGGCTGCATCTACAGACATTTTTCTGAATATTCCAAAAGTGATACTTTGCTTTCCAGTACAAGCTTTCTGCAAACTAAACTCTGACACTTCCTACTCTTCTACTGATTGTCCAGTCTTTGTTTAAAAATAACTTTTCATCAGGGTTTTTTGCCTTCCTTGAATCAGAGTGATTGTATTCTGTGCGATAATTATACTACTAAAAGTGAATTATAATCGAAATGGATCATGAGGTCAAATAGAGCTGATGCTTTTTACTCTATATTTGTTAGTTGTCTCTGTATTATCCATTGTCTTAATGGTTTGTTCTTGAGTTATTTATATACTGAACTACGTCATCCCTGATGTCACTACACCACTTGTATTGTCGGTTATTCTCTATTCTTATTATTATTGTAAAGGTGACATTTCAGTGAGGGTATTTGATTTAACTAATTTCAAACTAAAGCCTACAGATACATTTGGATCAACAGTAGATGTTTATTTCTTCAACAATTCTGGACAAGTGATGGGAACAGAGCATACCTTTTCAGCTGCCATGGTATTAACAATGGAAAAATATATCAGTTAATGCTCCTGAATAGAAGAAGATTTGAAAGGATGAATGCTGGCTTCTTGGCATCTCTTATACTAATTGGTGGTAGGCTGTATCCCGCAGTGGTTGCCATTGAGAACAGTGCAGTGTTAAAGTACATTTATTGCATAGAGACGACAGGGAAAAATGATCTATGGTGTATTCCTTTCCAAAATGATAAAATGTATGTATGTAAGTAACCCTTTTAAATTATTATTACATTCTGCTTTTTTTCTAAAATATGTAATTTTATAATTTTGGTTAATGGCGAGGTTAGGTCGGCTGTAAGGGGAGGAGGAGGCCGATTTAATAATACTCGTGTATTTTTAAATAATACACGAGAATTATTTTAAAATTATATTCAGGTTATGGTCAGCTGTCTTTACAATGTGGGGAAAGCAAAGCAGCAAAGAATGTTCTTGAATAGATTCACCATGAACGGTCGCTGGCAAGAATGTATTGTAACCCATATCTTGTGTAGTGCGTTCGTGTCACCTCCTGGGCGGGAGTGTACGTTATAGGTGGATTTCAAATTTAACACTTTCCCTTGCTGCAGTCTTCATCGTTTCAGATATTAAAAGGATACCAGAATTGACATAAGAAGCGTGTACTGCTCTTTTTAAATGGCCAGAACTGCATTTTTAAGAAATATCGTTCTATTTCTGCTTGGAAAACGTAGGTTTCTGAAGATATAAGTAAGGTATATATGTACAGGTGAGGTGTGGTCGGGCTAGAAGGGGAGGAGGAGGCCGATACAAAAAAAAAAATATATATATATTGAAAGACCCACAAATGAATAGCCAGTTGTCATTTCTGTGAAAGTAAAGTAGTGGGAACCATCGTCATCGTACAATATGATTGCAGTTCGAATCTGCAATAGTTGGATATATGTATGCACTTGAAGACAGAACACACACCAGAAAACTATCACCCAGTTATAGAATATATCAAAAAGTGCCAGTGGCCTTCCTTTTTTTAACGTAGTTACTTTGACAAAATGTGTCAGCGTAGAAACATTGTTTGCTGCAATTTTTTGTATTTGTAATTTTAAGTCATAATTTTATTTTCAGGTTCAGTCTAGCGTATTCACCACCGAACTTGCTGCCAGGAGCGAATCGAGAACTCACGGTTTTCACCATGTATTGGTGTCCGTTATACTATCGGGAATGTACTTTTAAAGAGTACAGGTCTGTTGAAAATAAGTGCCTTCCTTCCCAGTAAAAACTACAATCTGGGTTATATTTGGTTTTCTCGCCCACTCTAAACCTAATTTTGGAGGTTTTTTGCCCTGTCTTCAATAATTTTTCTGTTTAAATGTTTATTCCTGGTATAATTCCCTTATCAGAATGCCATATGTGGAATTTCAGTGGCTGACAGTTCGTCTCACTGTCAGAATACCATCTGGTTCCTAGTGGGTGGTGTCCACTATAAGTACAGGATAACATTTCGTAAGATAATGTTCGGGACTGTGCGGGGCATTAATTTTACACATTCACAGTTGAGCTACTGCGTGTTCTGACGGAGAAGGTGTCAGACATAATTTATTGGTATAAAAATATTTATACAAATAAATGGAATTGTCACAAATACCATGTCTGCATAAGTTGCGAATTTATATCGAACAACATTTAAAACTTCTGTGTGCGGTAGTAGTTTGCTTTATTGTTCATTATATATATTCTATGGTATTCTACTTGAGAGCCTTTTCTCTGTTTGTTTGTCCAAAAAGTTTTTGATTTACACTGTTCAGGTAAATGCCCTTGCATGCAGTAATCTAATAATTTCTTTCTGAGAAGCTTAATGTTTTTTAAATCACTATTCAATTTTCTGCTGGTTAAAGTGAATTAGAAAGTCCCAACCGAGAATTTTACCTTTTGCGATAAAATTCTTGTGAATTAAATTTATCTCATTATTTTCCGAATTCACGAGGCCCTTTGAATGAAATTTTGAAGAGATGTTTCCTTCACGTAGATTTCACGCCTCCTTCTTACTGGTTACGCACCTCGACAATTTTTTAAAAAATCATATTCATGTGATTTCCTGATTGGCTGCATCTACAGACATTTTTCTGAATATTACAAAAGTGATACTTTGCTTTCCAGTACAAGCTTTCTGCAAACTAAACTCTGACACTTCCTACTCGTCTACTGATTGTCCAGTCTTTGTTTAAAAATAACTTTTCATCAGGGTTTTTTGCCTTCCTTGAATCAGAGTGATTGTATTCTGTGCGATAATTATACTTCTAAAAGTGAATTATAATCGAAATGGATCATGAGGTCAAATAGAGCTGATGCTTTTTACTCTATATTTGTTAGTTGTCTCTGTATTATCCATTGTCTTAATGGTTTGTTCTTGAGTTATTTATATACTGAACTACGTCATCCCTGATGTCACTACACCACTTGTATTGTCGGTTATTCTCTATTCTTATTATTATTGTAAAGGTGACATTTCAGTGAGGGTATTTGATTTAACTAATTTCAAACTAAAGCCTACAGATACATTTGGATCAACAGTAGATGTTTATTTCTTCAACAATTCTGGACAAGTGATGGGAACAGAGCATACCTTTTCAGCTGCCATGGTATTAACAATGAAAAAATATATCAGTTAATGCTCCTGAATAGAAGAAGATTTGAAAGGATGAATGCTGGCTTCTTGGCATCTCTTATACTAATTGGTGGTAGGCTGTATCCCGCAGTGGTTGCCATTGAGAACAGTGCAGTGTTAAAGTACATTTATTGCATAGAGACAACAGGGAAAAATGATCTATGGTGTATTCCTTTCCAAAATGATAAAATGTATGTATGTAAGTAACCCTTTTAAATTATTATTGCATTCTGCTTTTTTTCTAAAATATGTAATTTTATAATTTTGGTTAATGGCGAGGTTAGGTCGGCTGTAAGGGGAGGAGAAGGCCGATTTAATAATACTCGTGTATTTTTAAATAATACACGAGAATTATTTTAAAATTATATTCAGGTTATGGTCAGCTGTCTTTACAATGTGGGGAAAGCAAAGCAGCAAAGAATGTTCTTGAATAGATTCACCATGAACGGTCGCTGGCAAGAATGTATTGTAACCCATATCTTGTGTAGTGCGTTCGTGTCACCTCCTGGGTGGGAGTGTACGTTATAGGTGGATTTCAAATTTAACACTTTCCCTTGCTGCTGTCTTCATCGTTTCAGATATTAAAAGGATACCAGAATTGACATAAGAAGCGTGTACTGCTCTTTTTAAATGGCCAGAACTGCATTTTTAAGAAATATCGTTCTATTTCTGCTTGGAAAACGTAGGTTTCTGAAGATATAAGTAAGGTATATATGTACAGGTGAGGTGTGGTCGGCTAGAAGGGGAGGAGGAGGCCGATACAAAAAAAAAAAAATATATATATATTGAAAGACCCACAAATGAATAGCCAGTTTTCATTTCTGTGAAAGTAAAGTAGTGGGAACCATCGTCATCGTACAATATGATTGCAGTTCGAATCTGCAATAGTTGGATATATGTACGCACTTGAAGACAGAACACACACCAGAAAACTATCACCCAGTTATAGAATATATCAAAAAGTGCCAGTGGCCTTCCTTTTTTTAACGTAGTTACTTTGACAAAATGTGTCAGCGTAGAAACATTGTTTGCTGCAATTTTTTGTATTTGTAATTTTAAGTCATAATTTTATTTTCAGGTTCAGTCTAGCGTATTCACCACCGAACTTGCTGCCAGGAGCGAATCGAGAACTCACGGTTTTCACCATGTATTGGTGTCCGTTATACTATCGGGAATGTACTTTTAAAGAGTACAGGTCTGTTGAAAATAAGTGCCTTCCTTCCCAGTAAAAACTACCATCTGGGTTATATTTGGTTTTCTCGCCCACTCTAAACCTAATTTTGGAGGTTTTTTGCCCTGTCTTCAATAATTTTTCTGTTTAAATGTTTATTCCTGGTATAATTCCCTTATCAGAATGCCATATGTGGAATTTCAGTGGCTGACAGTTCGTCTCACTGTCAGAATACCATCTGGTTCCTAGTGGGTGGTGTCCACTATAAGTACAGGATAACATTTCGTAAGATAATGTTCGGGACTGTGCGGGGCATTAATTTTACACATTCACAGTTGAGCTACTGCGTGTTCTGACGGAGAAGGTGTCAGACATAATTTATTGGTATAAAAATATTTATACAAATAAATGGAATTGTCACAAATACCATGTCTGCATAAGTTGCGAATTTATATCGAACAACATTTAAAACTTCTGTGTGCGGTAGTAGTTTGCTTTATTGTTCATTATATATATTCTATGGTATTCTACTTGAGAGCCTTTTCTCTGTTTGTTTGTCCAAAAAGTTTTTGATTTACACTGTTCAGGTAAATGCCCTTGTATGCAGTAATCTAATAATTTCTTTCTGAGAAGCTTAATGTTTTTTAAATCACTATTCAATTTTCTGCTGGTTAAAGTGAATTAGAAAGTCCCAACCGAGAATTTTACCTTTTGCGATAAAATTCTTGTGAATTAAATTTATCTCATTATTTTCCGAATTCACGAGGCCCTTTGAATGAAATTTTGAAGAGATGTTTCCTTCACGTAGATTTCACGCCTCCTTCTTACTGGTTACGCACCTCGACAATTTTTTAAAAAATCATATTCATGTGATTTCCTGATTGGCTGCATCTACAGACATTTTTCTGAATATTACAAAAGTGATACTTTGCTTTCCAGTACAAGCTTTCTGCAAACTAAACTCTGACACTTCCTACTCGTCTACTGATTGTCCAGTCTTTGTTTAAAAATAACTTTTCATCAGGGTTTTTTGCCTTCCTTGAATCAGAGTGATTGTATTCTGTGCGATAATTATACTTCTAAAAGTGAATTATAATCGAAATGGATCATGAGGTCAAATAGAGCTGATGCTTTTTACTCTATATTTGTTAGTTGTCTCTGTATTATCCATTGTCTTAATGGTTTGTTCTTGAGTTATTTATATACTGAACTACGTCATCCCTGATGTCACTACACCACTTGTATTGTCGGTTATTCTCTATTCTTATTATTATTGTAAAGGTGACATTTCAGTGAGGGTATTTGATTTAACTAATTTCAAACTAAAGCCTACAGATACATTTGGATCAACAGTAGATGTTTATTTCTTCAACAATTCTGGACAAGTGATGGGAACAGAGCATACCTTTTCAGCTGCCATGGTATTAACAATGAAAAAATATATCAGTTAATGCTCCTGAATAGAAGAAGATTTGAAAGGATGAATGCTGGCTTCTTGGCATCTCTTATACTAATTGGTGGTAGGCTGTATCCCGCAGTGGTTGCCATTGAGAACAGTGCAGTGTTAAAGTACATTTATTGCATAGAGACAACAGGGAAAAATGATCTATGGTGTATTCCTTTCCAAAATGATAAAATGTATGTATGTAAGTAACCCTTTTAAATTATTATTGCATTCTGCTTTTTTTCTAAAATATGTAATTTTATAATTTTGGTTAATGGCGAGGTTAGGTCGGCTGTAAGGGGAGGAGAAGGCCGATTTAATAATACTCGTGTATTTTTAAATAATACACGAGAATTATTTTAAAATTATATTCAGGTTATGGTCAGCTGTCTTTACAATGTGGGGAAAGCAAAGCAGCAAAGAATGTTCTTGAATAGATTCACCATGAACGGTCGCTGGCAAGAATGTATTGTAACCCATATCTTGTGTAGTGCGTTCGTGTCACCTCCTGGGTGGGAGTGTACGTTATAGGTGGATTTCAAATTTAACACTTTCCCTTGCTGCTGTCTTCATCGTTTCAGATATTAAAAGGATACCAGAATTGACATAAGAAGCGTGTACTGCTCTTTTTAAATGGCCAGAACTGCATTTTTAAGAAATATCGTTCTATTTCTGCTTGGAAAACGTAGGTTTCTGAAGATATAAGTAAGGTATATATGTACAGGTGAGGTGTGGTCGGCTAGAAGGGGAGGAGGAGGCCGATACAAAAAAAAAAAAATATATATATATTGAAAGACCCACAAATGAATAGCCAGTTTTCATTTCTGTGAAAGTAAAGTAGTGGGAACCATCGTCATCGTACAATATGATTGCAGTTCGAATCTGCAATAGTTGGATATATGTACGCACTTGAAGACAGAACACACACCAGAAAACTATCACCCAGTTATAGAATATATCAAAAAGTGCCAGTGGCCTTCCTTTTTTTAACGTAGTTACTTTGACAAAATGTGTCAGCGTAGAAACATTGTTTGCTGCAATTTTTTGTATTTGTAATTTTAAGTCATAATTTTATTTTCAGGTTCAGTCTAGCGTATTCACCACCGAACTTGCTGCCAGGAGCGAATCGAGAACTCACGGTTTTCACCATGTATTGGTGTCCGTTATACTATCGGGAATGTACTTTTAAAGAGTACAGGTCTGTTGAAAATAAGTGCCTTCCTTCCCAGTAAAAACTACCATCTGGGTTATATTTGGTTTTCTCGCCCACTCTAAACCTAATTTTGGAGGTTTTTTGCCCTGTCTTCAATAATTTTTCTGTTTAAATGTTTATTCCTGGTATAATTCCCTTATCAGAATGCCATATGTGGAATTTCAGTGGCTGACAGTTCGTCTCACTGTCAGAATACCATCTGGTTCCTAGTGGGTGGTGTCCACTATAAGTACAGGATAACATTTCGTAAGATAATGTTCGGGACTGTGCGGGGCATTAATTTTACACATTCACAGTTGAGCTACTGCGTGTTCTGACGGAGAAGGTGTCAGACATAATTTATTGGTATAAAAATATTTATACAAATAAATGGAATTGTCACAAATACCATGTCTGCATAAGTTGCGAATTTATATCGAACAACATTTAAAACTTCTGTGTGCGGTAGTAGTTTGCTTTATTGTTCATTATATATATTCTATGGTATTCTACTTGAGAGCCTTTTCTCTGTTTGTTTGTCCAAAAAGTTTTTGATTTACACTGTTCAGGTAAATGCCCTTGTATGCAGTAATCTAATAATTTCTTTCTGAGAAGCTTAATGTTTTTTAAATCACTATTCAATTTTCTGCTGGTTAAAGTGAATTAGAAAGTCCCAACCGAGAATTTTACCTTTTGCGATAAAATTCTTGTGAATTAAATTTATCTCATTATTTTCCGACTTCACGAGGCCCTTTGAATGAAATTTTGAAGAGATGTTTCCTTCACGTAGATTTCACGCCTCCTTCTTACTGGTTACGCACCTCGACAATTTTTTAAAAAATCATATTCATGTGATTTCCTGATTGGCTGCATCTACAGACATTTTTCTGAATATTACAAAAGTGATACTTTGCTTTCCAGTACAAGCTTTCTGCGAACTAAACTCTGACACTTCCTACTCGTCTACTGATTGTCCAGTCTTTGTTTAAAAATAACTTTTCATCAGGGTTTTTTGCCTTCCTTGAATCAGAGTGATTGTATTCTGTGCGATAATTATACTTCTAAAAGTGAATTATAATCGAAATGGATCATGAGGTCAAATAGAGCTGATGCTTTTTACTCTATTTGTTAGTTGTCTCTGTATTATCCATTGTCTTAATGGTTTGTTCTTGAGTTATTTATATACTGAACTACGTCATCCCTGATGTCACTACACTACTTGTATTGTCGGTTATTCTCTATTCTTATTATTATTGTAAAGGTGACATTTCAGTGAGGGTATTTGATTTAACTAATTTCAAACTAAAGCCTACAGATACATTTGGATCAACAGTAGATGTTTATTTCTTCAACAATTCTGGACAAGTGATGGGAACAGAGCATACCTTTTCAGCTGCCATGGTATTAACAATGGAAAAATATATCAGTTAATGCTCCTGAATAGAAGAAGATTTGAAAGGATGAATGCTGGCTTCTTGGCATCTCTTATACTAATTGGTGGTAGGCTGTATCCCGCAGTGGTTGCCATTGAGAACAGTGCAGTGTTAAAGTACATTTATTGCATAGAGACGACAGGGAAAAATGATGTATGGTGTATTCCTTTCCAAAATGATAAAATGTATGTATGTAAGTAACCCTTTTAAATTATTATTACATTCTGCTTTTTTTCTAAAATATGTAATTTTATAATTTTGGTTAATGGCGAGGTTAGGTCGGCTGTAAGGGGAGGAGGAGGCCGATTTAATAATACTCGTGTATTTTTAAATAATACACGAGAATTATTTTAAAATTATATTCAGGTTATGGTCAGCTGTCTTTACAATGTGGGGAAAGCAAAGCAGCAAAGAATGTTCTTGAATAGATTCACCATGAACGGTCGCTGGCAAGAATGTATTGTAACCCATATCTTGTGTAGTGCGTTCGTGTCACCTCCTGGGTGGGAGTGTACGTTATAGGTGGATTTCAAATTTAACACTTTCCCTTGCTCCAGTCTTCATCGTTTCAGATATTAAAAGGATACCAGAATTGACATAAGAAGCGTGTACTGCTCTTTTTAAATGGCCAGAACTGCATTTTTAAGAAATATCGTTCTATTTCTGCTTGGAAAATGTAGGTTTCTGAAGATATAAGTAAGGTATATATGTACAGGTGAGGTGTGGTCGGCTAGAAGGGGAGGAGGAGGCCGATACAAAAAAAAAAATATATATATATTGAAAGACCCACAAATGAATAGCCAGTTGTCATTTCTGTGAAAGTAAAGTAGTGGGAACCATCATCATCGTACAATATGATTGCAGTTCGAATCTGCAATAGTTGGATATATGTACGCACTTGAAGACAGAACACACACCAGAAAACTATCACCCAGTTATAGAATATATCAAAAAGTGCCAGTGGCCTTCCTTTTTTTAACGTAGTTACTTTGACAAAATGTGTCAGCGTAGAAACATTGTTTGCTGCAATTTTTTGTATTTGTAATTTTAAGTCATAATTTTATTTTCAGGTTCAGTCTAGCGTATTCACCACCGAACTTGCTGCCAGGAGCGAATCGAGAACTCACGGTTTTCACCATGTATTGGTGTCCGTTATACTATCGGGAATGTACTTTTAAAGAGTACAGGTCTGTTGAAAATAAGTGCCTTCCTTCCCAGTAAAAACTACCATCTGGGTTATATTTGGTTTTCTCGCCCACTCTAAACCTAATTTTGGAGGTTTTTTGCCCTGTCTTCAATAATTTTTCTGTTTAAATGTTTATTCCTGGTATAATTCCCTTATCAGAATGCCATATGTGGAATTTCAGTGGCTGACAGTTCGTCTCACTGTCAGAATACCATCTGGTTCCTAGTGGGTGGTGTCCACTATAAGTACAGGATAACATTTCGTAAGATAATGTTCGGGACTGTGCGGGGCATTAATTTTACACATTCACAGTTGAGCTACTGCGTGTTCTGACGGAGAAGGTGTCAGACATAATTTATTGGTATAAAAATATTTATACAAATAAATGGAATTGTCACAAATACCATGTCTGCATAAGTTGCGAATTTATATCGAACAACATTTAAAACTTCTGTGTGCGGTAGTAGTTTGCTTTATTGTTCATTATATATATTCTATGGTATTCTACTTGAGAGCCTTTTCTCTGTTTGTTTGTCCAAAATGTTTTTGATTTACACTGTTCAGGTAAATGCCCTTGTATGCAGTAATCTAATAATTTCTTTCTGAGAAGCTTAATGTTTTTTAAATCACTATTCAATTTTCTGCTGGTTAAAGTGAATTAGAAAGTCCCAACTGAGAATTTTACCTTTTGCGATAAAATTCTTGTGAATTAAATTTATCTCATTATTTTCCGACTTCACGAGGCCCTTTGAATGAAATTTTGAAGAGATGTTTCCTTCACGTAGATTTCACGCCTCCTTCTTACTGGTTAAGCACCTCGACAATTTTTTAAAAAATCATATTCATGTGATTTCCTGATTGGCTGCATCTACAGACATTTTTCTGAATATTACAAAGAGTGATACTTTGCTTTCCAGTAGAAGCTTTCTGCAAACTAAACTCTGACACTTCCTACTCGTCTAATGATTGTCCAGTCTTTGTTTAAAAATAACTTTTCATCAGGGTTTTTTGCCTTCCTTGAATTAGAGTGATTGTATTCTGTGCGATAATTATACTTCTAAAAGTGAATTATAATCGAAATGGATCATGAGGTCAAATAGAGCTGATGCTTTTTACTCTATTTGTTAGTTGTCTCTGTATTATCCATTGTCTTAATGGTTTGTTCTTGAGTTATTTATATACTGAACTACGTCATCCCTGATGTCACTACACCACTTGTATTGTCGGTTATTCTCTATTCTTATTATTATTGTAAAGGTGACATTTCAGTGAGGGTATTTGATTTAACTAATTTCAAACTAAAGCCTACAGATACATTTGGATCAACAGTAGATGTTTATTTCTTCAACAATTCTGGACAAGTGATGGGAACAGAGCATACCTTTTCAGCTGCCATGGTATTAACAATGGAAAAATATATCAGTTAATGCTCCTGAATAGAAGAAGATTTGAAAGGATGAATGCTGGCTTCTTGGCATCTCTTATACTAATTGGTGGTAGGCTGTATCCCGCAGTGGTTGCCATTGAGAACAGTGCAGTGTTAAAGTACATTTATTGCATAGAGACGACAGGGAAAAATGATGTATGGTGTATTCCTTTCCAAAATGATAAAATGTATGTATGTAAGTAACCCTTTTAAATTATTATTACATTCTGCTTTTTTTCTAAAATATGTAATTTTATAATTTTGGTTAATGGCGAGGTTAGGTCGGCTGTAAGGGGAGGAGGAGGCCGATTTAATAATACTCGTGTATTTTTAAATAATACACGAGAATTATTTTAAAATTATATTCAGGTTATGGTCAGCTGTCTTTACAATGTGGGGAAAGCAAAGCAGCAAAGAATGTTCTTGAATAGATTCACCATGAACGGTCGCTGGCAAGAATGTATTGTAACCCATATCTTGTGTAGTGCGTTCGTGTCACCTCCTGGGTGGGAGTGTACGTTATAGGTGGATTTCAAATTTAACACTTTCCCTTGCTGCAGTCTTCATCGTTTCAGATATTAAAAGGATACCAGAATTGACATAAGAAGCGTGTACTGCTCTTTTTAAATGGCCAGAACTGCATTTTTAAGAAATATCGTTCTATTTCTGCTTGGAAAACGTAGGTTTCTGAAGATATAAGTAAGGTATATATGTACAGGTGAGGTGTGGTCGGCTAGAAGGGGAGGAGGAGGCCGATACAAAAAAAAAAATATATATATATTGAAAGACCCACAAATGAATAGCCAGTTGTCATTTCTGTGAAAGTAAAGTAGTGGGAACCATCGTCATCGTACAATATGATTGCAGTTCGAATCTGCAATAGTTGGATATATGTACGCACTTGAAGACAGAACACACACCTGAAAACTATCACCCAGTTATAGAATATATGAAAAAGTGCCAGTGGCCATCCTTTTTTTAACGTAGTTACTTTGACAAAATGTGTCAGCGTAGAAACATTGTTTGCTGCAATTTTTTGTATTTGTAATTTTAAGTCATAATTTTATTTTCAGGTTCAGTCTAGCGTATTCACCACCGAACTTGCTGCCAGGAGCGAATCGAGAACTCACCGTTTTCACCATGTATTGGTGTCCGTTATACTATCGGGAATGTACTTTTAAAGAGTACAGGTCTGTTGAAAATAAGTGCCTTCCTTCCCAGTAAAAACTACCATCTGGGTTATATTTGGTTTTCTCGCCCACTCTAAACCTAATTTTGGAGGTTTTTTGCCCTGTCTTCAATAATTTTTCTGTTTAAATGTTTATTCCTGGTATAATTCCCTTATCAGAATGCCATATGTGGAATTTCAGTGGCTGACAGTTCGTCTCACTGTCAGAATACCATCTGGTTCCTAGTGGGTGGTGTCCACTATAAGTACAGGATAACATTTCGTAAGATAATGTTCGGGACTGTGCGGGGCATTAATTTTACACATTCACAGTTGAGCTACTGCGTGTTCTGACGGAGAAGGTGTCAGACATAATTTATTGGTATAAAAATATTTATACAAATAAATGGAATTGTCACAAATACCATGTCTGCATAAGTTGCGAATTTATATCGAACAACATTTAAAACTTCTGTGTGCGGTAGTAGTTTGCTTTATTGTTCATTATATATATTCTATGGTATTCTACTTGAGAGCCTTTTCTCTGTTTGTTTGTCCAAAAAGTTTTTGATTTACACTGTTCAGGTAAATGCCCTTGCATGCAGTAATCTAATAATTTCTTTCTGAGAAGCTTAATGTTTTTTAAATCACTATTCAATTTTCTGCTGGTTAAAGTGAATTAGAAAGTCCCAACCGAGAATTTTACCTTTTGCGATAAAATTCTTGTGAATTAAATTTATCTCATTATTTTCCGACTTCACGAGGCCCTTTGAATGAAATTTTGAAGAGATGTTTCCTTCACGTAGATTTCACGCCTCCTTCTTACTGGTTACGCACCTCGACAATTTTTTAAAAAATCATATTCATGTGATTTCCTGATTGGCTGCATCTACAGACATTTTTCTGAATATTACAAAAGTGATACTTTGCTTTCCAGTACAGCTTTCTGCAAACTAAACTCTGACACTTCCTAGTCGTCTACCGATTGTCCAGTCTTTGTTTAAAAATAACTTTTCATCAGGGTTTTTTGCCTTCCTTGAATCAGAGTGATTGTATTCTGTGCGATAATTATACTTCTAAAAGTGAATTATAATCGAAATGGATCATGAGGTGAAATAGAGCTGATGCTTTTTACTCTATTTGTTAGTTGTCTCTGTATTATCCATTGTCTTAATGGTTTGTTCTTGAGTTATTTATATACTGAACTACGTCATCCCTGATGTCACTACACTACTTGTATTGTCGGTTATTCTCTATTCTTATTATTATTGTAAAGGTGACATTTCAGTGAGGGTATTTGATTTAACTAATTTCAAACTAAAGCCTACAGATACATTTGGATCAACAGTAGATGTTTATTTCTTCAACAATTCTGGACAAGTGATGGGAACAGAGCATACCTTTTCAGCTGCCATGGTATTAACAATGGAAAAATATATCAGTTAATGCTCCTGAATAGAAGAAGATTTGAAAGGATGAATGCTGGCTTCTTGGCATCTCTTATACTAATTGGTGGTAGGCTGTATCCCGCAGTGGTTGCCATTGAGAACAGTGCAGTGTTAAAGTACATTTATTGCATAGAGACGACAGGGAAAAATGATGTATGGTGTATTCCTTTCCAAAATGATAAAATGTATGTATGTAAGTAACCCTTTTAAATTATTATTACATTCTGCTTTTTTTCTAAAATATGTAATTTTATAATTTTGGTTAATGGCGAGGTTAGGTCGGCTGTAAGGGGAGGAGGAGGCCGATTTAATAATACTCGTGTATTTTTAAATAATACACGAGAATTATTTTAAAATTATATTCAGGTTATGGTCAGCTGTCTTTACAATGTGGGGAAAGCAAAGCAGCAAAGAATGTTCTTGAATAGATTCACCATGAACGGTCGCTGGCAAGAATGTATTGTAACCCATATCTTGTGTAGTGCGTTCGTGTCACCTCCTGGGTGGGAGTGTACGTTATAGGTGGATTTCAAATTTAACACTTTCCCTTGCTGCAGTCTTCATCGTTTCAGATATTAAAAGGATACCAGAATTGACATAAGAAGCGTGTACTGCTCTTTTTAAATGGCCAGAACTGCATTTTTAAGAAATATCGTTCTATTTCTGCTTGGAAAACGTAGGTTTCTGAAGATATAAGTAAGGTATATATGTACAGGTGAGGTGTGGTCGGCTAGAAGGGGAGGAGGAGGCCGATACAAAAAAAAAAAATATATATATATTGAAAGACCCACAAATGAATAGCCAGTTGTCATTTCTGTGAAAGTAAAGTAGTGGGAACCATCGTCATCGTACAATATGATTGCAGTTCGAATCTGCAATAGTTGGATATATGTACGCACTTGAAGACAGAACACACACCAGAAAACTATCACCCAGTTATAGAATATATCAAAAAGTGCCAGTGGCCTTCCTTTTTTTAACGTAGTTACTTTGACAAAATGTGTCAGCGTAGAAACATTGTTTGCTGCAATTTTTTGTATTTGTAATTTTAAGTCATAATTTTATTTTCAGGTTCAGTCTAGCGTATTCACCACCGAACTTGCTGCCAGGAGCGAATCGAGAACTCACGGTTTTCACCATGTATTGGTGTCCGTTATACTATCGGGAATGTACTTTTAAAGAGTACAGGTCTGTTGAAAATAAGTGCCTTCCTTCCCAGTAAAAACTACCATCTGGGTTATATTTGGTTTTCTCGCCCACTCTAAACCTAATTTTGGAGGTTTTTTGCCCTGTCTTCAATAATTTTTCTGTTTAAATGTTTATTCCTGGTATAATTCCCTTATCAGAATGCCATATGTGGAATTTCAGTGGCTGACAGTTCGTCTCACTGTCAGAATACCATCTGGTTCCTAGTGGGTGGTGTCCACTATAAGTACAGGATAACATTTCTTAAGATAATGTTCGGGACTGTGCGGGGCATTAATTTTACACATTCACAGTTGAGCTACTGCGTGTTCTGACGGAGAAGGTGTCAGACATAATTTATTGGTATAAAAATATTTATACAAATAAATGGAATTGTCACAAATACCATGTCTGCATAAGTTGCGAATATATATCGAACAACATTTAAAACTTCTGTGTGCGGTAGTAGTTTGCTTTATTGTTCATTATATATATTCTATGGTATTCTACTTGAGAGCCTTTTCTCTGTTTGTTTGTCCAAAAAGTTTGTTTTTACAATGTTCAGGTAAATGCCCTTGCATGCAGTAATCTAATAATTTCTTTCTGAGAAGCTTAATGTTTTTTAAATCACTATTCAATTTTCTGCTTTTTAAAGTGAATTAGAAAGTCCCAACCGAGAATGTTACCTTTTGCGATAAAATTCTTGTGAATTAAATTTATCTTATTATTTCCCGACTTCACGAGGCCCTTTGAATGAAATTTTGAAGAGATGTTTCCTTCACGTAGATTTCACGCCTCCTTCTTTCTGGTTACGCACCTCGACAATTTTTTAAAAAATGATATTCATGTGATTTCCTGATTGGCTGCATCTACAGACATTTTTCTGAATATTACAAAGAGTGATACTTTGCTTTCCAGTACAAGCTTTCTGCAAACTAAACTCTGACACTTCCTACTCGTCTAATGATTGTCCAGTCTTTGTTTAAAAATAACTTTTCATCAGGGTTTTTTGCCTTCCTTGAATTAGAGTGATTGTATTCTGTGCGATAATTATACTTCTAAAAGTGAATTATAATCGAAATGGATCATGAGGTCAAATAGAGCTGATGCTTTTTACTCTATTTGTTAGTTGTCTCTGTATTATCCATTGTCTTAATGGTTTGTTCTTGAGTTATTTATATACTGAACTACGTCATCCCTGATGTCACTACACCACTTGTATTGTCGGTTATTCTCTATTCTTATTATTATTGTGAAGGTGACATTTCAGTGAGGGTATTTGATTTAACTAATTTCAAACTAAAGCCTACAGATACATTTGGATCAACAGTAGATGTTTATTTCTTCAACAATTCTGGACAAGTGATGGGAACAGAGCATACCTTTTCAGCTGCCATGGTATTAACAATGGAAAAATATATCAGTTAATGCTCCTGAATAGAAGAAGATTTGAATGGATGAAGGCTGGCTTCTCTTATGCCAATTGGTGGTAGACTGTATCCCGCAATGGTTGCCATTGAGAACAGTGCAGTGTTAAAGTACATTTATTGCATAGAGACGACAGGGAAAAATGATCTATGGTGTATTCCTTTCCAAAATGATAAAATGTATGTATGTAAGTAACCCTTTTAAATTATTATTACATTCTGCTTTTTTTCTAAAATATGTAATTTTATAATTTTGGTTAATGGCGAGGTTAGGTCGGCTGTAAGGGGAGGAGGAGGCCGATTTAATAATACTCATGTATTTTTAAATAATACACGAGAATTATTTTAAAATTATATTCAGGTTATGGTCAGCTGTCTTTACAATGTGGGGAAAGCAAAGCAGCAAAGAATGTTCTTGAATAGATTCACCATGAACGGTCGCTGGCAAGAATGTATTGTAACCCATATCTTGTGTAGTGCGTTCGTGTCACCTCCTGGGTGGGAGTGTACGTTATAGGTGGATTTCAAATTTAACACTTTCCCTTGCTGCTGTCTTCATCGTTTCAGATATTAAAAGGATACCAGAATTGACATAAGAAGCGTGTACTGCTCTTTTTAAATGGCCAGAACTGCATTTTTAAGAAATATCGTTCTATTTCTGCTTGGAAAACGTAGGTTTCTGAAGATATAAGTAAGGTATATATGTACAGGTGAGGTGTGGTCGGCTAGAAGGGGAGGAGGAGGCCGATACAAAAAAAAAAATATATATATATTGAAAGACCCACAAATGAATAGCCAGTTGTCATTTCTGTGAAAGTAAAGTAGTGGGAACCATCGTCATCGTACAATATGATTGCAGTTCGAATCTGCAATAGTTGGATATATGTACGCACTTGAAGACAGAACACACACCTGAAAACTATCACCCAGTTATAGAATATATGAAAAAGTGCCAGTGGCCATCCTTTTTTTAACGTAGTTACTTTGACAAAATGTGTCAGCGTAGAAACATTGTTTGCTGCAATTTTTTGTATTTGTAATTTTAAGTCATAATTTTATTTTCAGGTTCAGTCTAGCGTATTCACCACCGAACTTGCTGCCAGGAGCGAATCGAGAACTCACGGTTTTCACCATGTATTGGTGTCCGTTATACTATCGGGAATGTACTTTTAAAGAGTACAGGTCTGTTGAAAATAAGTGCCTTCCTTCCCAGTAAAAACTACCATCTGGGTTATATTTGGTTTTCTCGCCCACTCTAAACCTAATTTTGGAGGTTTTTTGCCCTGTCTTCAATAATTTTTCTGTTTAAATGTTTATTCCTGGTATAATTCCCTTATCAGAATGCCATATGTGGAATTTCAGTGGCTGACAGTTCGTCTCACTGTCAGAATACCATCTGGTTCCTAGTGGGTGGTGTCCACTATAAGTACAGGATAACATTTCGTAAGATAATGTTCGGGACTGTGCGGGGCATTAATTTTACACATTCACAGTTGAGCTACTGCGTGTTCTGACGGAGAAGGTGTCAGACATAATTTATTGGTATAAAAATATTTATACAAATAAATGGAATTGTCACAAATACCATGTCTGCATAAGTTGCGAATATATATCGAACAACATTTAAAACTTCTGTGTGCGGTAGTAGTTTGCTTTATTGTTCATTATATATATTCTATGGTATTCTACTTGAGAGCCTTTTCTCTGTTTGTTTGTCCAAAAAGTTTGTTTTTACACTGTTCAGGTAAATGCCCTTGCATGCAGTAATCTAATAATTTCTTTCTGAGAAGCTTAATGTTTTTTAAATCACTATTCAATTTTCTGCTTTTTAAAGTGAATTAGAAAGTCCCAACCGAGAATGTTACCTTTTGCGATAAAATTCTTGTGAATTAAATTTATCTTATTATTTCCCGACTTCACGAGGCCCTTTGAATGAAATTTTGAAGAGATGTTTCCTTCACGTAGATTTCACGCCTCCTTCTTCCTGGTTACGCACTTCGATAATTTTTTAAAAAATGATATTCATGTGATTTCCTGATTGGCTGCATCTACAGACATTTTTCTGAATATTACAAAGAGTGATACTTTGCTTTCCAGTACAAGCTTTCTGCAAACTAAACTCTGACACTTCCTACTCGTCTAATGATTGTCCAGTCTTTGTTTAAAAATAACTTTTCATCAGGGTTTTTTGCCTTCCTTGAATTAGAGTGATTGTATTCTGTGCGATAATTATACTTCTAAAAGTGAATTATAATCGAAATGGATCATGAGGTCAAATAGAGCTGATGCTTTTTACTCTATTTGTTAGTTGTCTCTGTATTATCCATTGTCTTAATGGTTTGTTCTTGAGTTATTTATATACTGAACTACGTCATCCCTGATGTCACTACACTACTTGTATTGTCGGTTATTCTCTATTCTTATTATTATTGTAAAGGTGACATTTCAGTGAGGGTATTTGATTTAACTAATTTCAAACTAAAGCCTACAGATACATTTGGATCAACAGTAGATGTTTATTTCTTCAACAATTCTGGACAAGTGATGGGAACAGAGCATACCTTTTCAGCTGCCATGGTATTAACAATGGAAAAATATATCAGTTAATGCTCCTGAATAGAAGAAGATTTGAAAGGATGAATGCTGGCTTCTTGGCATCTCTTATACTAATTGGTGGTAGGCTGTATCCCGCAGTGGTTGCCATTGAGAACAGTGCAGTGTTAAAGTACATTTATTGCATAGAGACGACAGGGAAAAATGATGTATGGTGTATTCCTTTCCAAAATGATAAAATGTATGTATGTAAGTAACCCTTTTAAATTATTATTACATTCTGCTTTTTTTCTAAAATATGTAATTTTATAATTTTGGTTAATGGCGAGGTTAGGTCGGCTGTAAGGGGAGGAGGAGGCCGATTTAATAATACTCGTGTATTTTTAAATAATACACGAGAATTATTTTAAAATTATATTCAGGTTATGGTCAGCTGTCTTTACAATGTGGGGAAAGCAAAGCAGCAAAGAATGTTCTTGAATAGATTCACCATGAACGGTCGCTGGCAAGAATGTATTGTAACCCATATCTTGTGTAGTGCGTTCGTGTCACCTCCTGGGTGGGAGTGTACGTTATAGGTGGATTTCAAATTTAACACTTTCCCTTGCTGCAGTCTTCATCGTTTCAGATATTAAAAGGATACCAGAATTGACATAAGAAGCGTGTACTGCTCTTTTTAAATGGCCAGAACTGCATTTTTAAGAAATATCGTTCTATTTCTGCTTGGAAAACGTAGGTTTCTGAAGATATAAGTAAGGTATATATGTACAGGTGAGGTGTGGTCGGCTAGAAGGGGAGGAGGAGGCCGATACAAAAAAAAAAATATATATATATTGAAAGACCCACAAATGAATAGCCAGTTGTCATTTCTGTGAAAGTAAAGTAGTGGGAACCATCGTCATCGTACAATATGATTGCAGTTCGAATCTGCAATAGTTGGATATATGTACGCACTTGAAGACAGAACACACACCTGAAAACTATCACCCAGTTATAGAATATATGAAAAAGTGCCAGTGGCCAACCTTTTTTTAACGTAGTTACTTTGACAAAATGTGTCAGCGTAGAAACATTGTTTGCTGCAATTTTTTGTATTTGTAATTTTAAGTCATAATTTTATTTTCAGGTTCAGTCTAGCGTATTCACCACCGAACTTGCTGCCAGGAGCGAATCGAGAACTCACCGTTTTAACCATGTATTGGTGTCCGTTATACTATCGGGAATGTACTTTTAAAGAGTACAGGTCTGTTGAAAATAAGTGCCTTCCTTCCCAGTAAAAACTACCATCTGGGTTATATTTGGTTTTCTCGCCCACTCTAAACCTAATTTTGGAGGTTTTTTGCCCTGTCTTCAATAATTTTTCTGTTTAAATGTTTATTCCTGGTATAATTCCCTTATCAGAATGCCATATGTGGAATTTCAGTGGCTGACAGTTCGTCTCACTGTCAGAATACCATCTGGTTCCTAGTGGGTGGTGTCCACTATAAGTACAGGATAACATTTCGTAAGATAATGTTCGGGACTGTGCGGGGCATTAATTTTACACATTCACAGTTGAGCTACTGCGTGTTCTGACGGAGAAGGTGTCAGACATAATTTATTGGTATAAAAGATTTATACAAATAAATGGAATTGTCACAAATACCATGTCTGCATAAGTTGCGAATTTATATCGAACAACATTTAAAACTTCTGTGTGCGGTAGTAGTTTGCTTTATTGTTCATTATATATATTCTATGGTATTCTACTTGAGAGCCTTTTCTCTGTTTGTTTGTCCAAAAGGTTTTTGATTTACACTGTTCAGGTAAATGCCCTTGCATGCAGTAATCTAATAATTTCTTTCTGAGAAGCTTAATGTTTTTTAAATCACTATTCAATTTTCTGCTGGTTAAAGTGAATTAGAAAGTCCCAACCGAGAATTTTACCTTTTGCGATAAAATTCTTGTGAATTAAATTTATCTCATTATTTTCCGACTTCACGAGGCCCTTTGAATGAAATTTTGAAGAGATGTTTCCTTCACGTAGATTTCACGCCTCCTTCTTACTGGTTACGCACCTCGACAATTTTTTAAAAAATCATATTCATGTGATTTCCTGATTGGCTGCATCTACAGACATTTTTCTGAATATTCCAAAAGTGATACTTTGCTTTCCAGTACAAGCTTTCTGCAAACTAAACTCTGACACTTCCTACTCTTCTACTGATTGTCCAGTCTTTGTTTAAAAATAACTTTTCATCAGGGTTTTTTGCCTTCCTTGAATCAGAGTGATTGTATTCTGTGCGATAATTATACTACTAAAAGTGAATTATAATCGAAATGGATCATGAGGTCAAATAGAGCTGATGCTTTTTACTCTATATTTGTTAGTTGTCTCTGTATTATCCATTGTCTTAATGGTTTGTTCTTGAGTTATTTATATACTGAACTACGTCATCCCTGATGTCACTACACCACTTGTATTGTCGGTTATTCTCTATTCTTATTATTATTGTAAAGGTGACATTTCAGTGAGGGTATTTGATTTAACTAATTTCAAACTAAAGCCTACAGATACATTTGGATCAACAGTAGATGTTTATTTCTTCAACAATTCTGGACAAGTGATGGGAACAGAGCATACCTTTTCAGCTGCCATGGTATTAACAATGGAAAAATATATCAGTTAATGCTCCTGAATAGAAGAAGATTTGAAAGGATGAATGCTGGCTTCTTGGCATCTCTTATACTAATTGGTGGTAGGCTGTATCCCGCAGTGGTTGCCATTGAGAACAGTGCAGTGTTAAAGTACATTTATTGCATAGAGACGACAGGGAAAAATGATCTATGGTGTATTCCTTTCCAAAATGATAAAATGTATGTATGTAAGTAACCCTTTTAAATTATTATTGCATTCTGCTTTTTTTCTAAAATATGTAATTTTATAATTTTGGTTAATGGCGAGGTTAGGTCGGCTGTAAGGGGAGGAGGAGGCCGATTTAATAATACTCGTGTATTTTTAAATAATACACGAGAATTATTTTAAAATTATATTCAAGTTATGGTCAGCTGTCTTTACAATGTGGGGAAAGCAAAGCAGCAAAGAATGTTCTTGAATAGATTCACCATGAACGGTCGCTGGCAAGAATGTATTGTAACCCATATCTTGTGTAGTGCGTTCGTGTCACCTCCTGGGTGGGAGTGTACGTTATAGGTGGATTTCAAATTTAACACTTTCCCTTGCTGCAGTCTTCATCGTTTCAGATATTAAAAGGATACCAGAATTGACATAAGAAGCGTGTACTGCTCTTTTTAAATGGCCAGAACTGCATTTTTAAGAAATATCGTTCTATTTCTGCTTGGAAAACGTAGCTTTCTGAAGATATAAGTAAGGTATATATGTACAGGTGAGGTGTGGTCGGCTAGAAGGGGAGGAGGAGGCCGAAAAAAAAAAAAATATATATATATATTGAAAGACCCACAAATGAATAGCCAGTTGTCATTTCTGTGAAAGTAAAGTAGTGGGAACCATCGTCATCGTACAATATGATTGCAGTTCGAATCTGCAATAGTTGGATATATGTACGCACTTGAAGACAGAACACACACCAGAAAACTATCACCCAGTTATAGAATATATCAAAAAGTGCCAGTGGCCTTCCTTTTTTTAACGTAGTTACTTTGACAAAATGTGTCAGCGTAGAAACATTGTTTGCTGCAATTTTTTGTATTTGTAATTTTAAGTCATAATTTTATTTTCAGGTTCAGTCTAGCGTATTCACCACCGAACTTGCTGCCAGGAGCGAATCGAGAACTCACGGTTTTCACCATGTATTGGTGTCCGTTATACTATCGGGAATGTACTTTTAAAGAGTACAGGTCTGTTGAAAATAAGTGCCTTCCTTCCCAGTAAAAACTACCATCTGGGTTATATTTGGTTTTCTCGCCCACTCTAAACCTAATTTTGGAGGTTTTTTGCCCTGTCTTCAATAATTTTTCTGTTTAAATGTTTATTCCTGGTATAATTCCCTTATCAGAATGCCATATGTGGAATTTCAGTGGCTGACAGTTCGTCTCACTGTCAGAATACCATCTGGTTCCTAGTGGGTGGTGTCCACTATAAGTACAGGATAACATTTCGTAAGATAATGTTCGGGACTGTGCGGGGCATTAATTTTACACATTCACAGTTGAGCTACTGCGTGTTCTGACGGAGAAGGTGTCAGACATAATTTATTGGTATAAAAATATTTATACAAATAAATGGAATTGTCACAAATACCATGTCTGCATAAGTTGCGAATATATATCGAACAACATTTAAAACTTCTGTGTGCGGTAGTAGTTTGCTTTATTGTTCATTATATATATTCTATGGTATTCTACTTGAGAGCCTTTTCTCTGTTTGTTTGTCCAAAAAGTTTGTTTTTACACTGTTCAGGTAAATGCCCTTGCATGCAGTAATCTAATAATTTCTTTCTGAGAAGCTTAATGTTTTTTAAATCACTATTCAATTTTCTGCTTTTTAAAGTGAATTAGAAAGTCCCAACCGAGAATGTTACCTTTTGCGATAAAATTCTTGTGAATTAAATTTATCTTATTATTTCCCGACTTCACGAGGCCCTTTGAATGAAATTTTGAAGAGATGTTTCCTTCACGTAGATTTCACGCCTCCTTCTTCCTGGTTACGCACCTCGATAATTTTTTAAAAAATGATATTCATGTGATTTCCTGATTGGCTGCATCTACAGACATTTTTCTGAATATTACAAAGAGTGATACTTTGCTTTCCAGTACAAGCTTTCTGCAAACTAAACTCTGACACTTCCTACTCGTCTAATGATTGTCCAGTCTTTGTTTAAAAATAACTTTTCATCAGGGTTTTTTGCCTTCCTTGAATTAGAGTGATTGTATTCTGTGCGATAATTATACTTCTAAAAGTGAATTATAATCGAAATGGATCATGAGGTCAAATAGAGCTGATGCTTTTTACTCTATTTGTTAGTTGTCTCTGTATTATCCATTGTCTTAATGGTTTGTTCTTGAGTTATTTATATACTGAACTACGTCATCCCTGATGTCACTACACCACTTGTATTGTCGGTTATTCTCTATTCTTATTATTATTGTGAAGGTGACATTTCAGTGAGGGTATTTGATTTAACTAATTTCAAACTAAAGCCTACAGATACATTTGGATCAACAGTAGATGTTTATTTCTTCAACAATTCTGGACAAGTGATGGGAACAGAGCATACCTTTTCAGCTGCCATGGTATTAACAATGGAAAAATATATCAGTTAATGCTCCTGAATAGAAGAAGATTTGAAAGGATGAATGCTGGCTTCTTGGCATCTCGTATACTAATTGGTGGTAGGCTGTATCCCGCAGTGGTTGCCATTGAGAACAGTGCAGTGTTAAAGTACATTTATTGCATAGAGACGACAGGGAAAAATGATCTATGGTGTATTCCTTTCCAAAATGATAAAATGTATGTATGTAAGTAACCCTTTTAAATTTTTATTACATTCTGCTTTTTTTCTAAATTATGTAATTTTATAATTTTGGTTAATGGCGAGGTTAGGTCGGCTGAAAGGGGAGGAGGAGGCCGATTTAATAATACTCGTGTATTTTTAAATAATACACGAGAATTATTTTAAAATTATATTCAGGTTATGGTCAGCTGTCTTTACAATGTGGGTAAAGGAAAGCAGCAAAGAATGTTCTTGAATAGATTCACCATGAACGGTCGCTGGCAAGAATGTATTGTAACCCATATCTTGTGTAGTGCGTTCGTGTCACCTCCTGGGTGGGAGTGTACGTTATAGGTGGATTTCAAATTTAACACTTTCCCTTGCTGCAGTCTTCATCGTTTCAGATATTAAAAGGATACCAGAATTGACATAAGAAGCGTGTACTGCTCTTTTTAAATGGCCAGAACTGCATTTTTAAGAAATATCGTTCTATTTCTGCTTGGAAAACGTAGCTTTCTGAAGATATAAGTAAGGTATATATGTACAGGTGAGGTGTGGTCGGCTAGAAGGGGAGGAGGAGGCCGATACAAAAAAAAATATATATATATATTGAAAGACCCACAAATGAATAGCCAGTTGTCATTTCTGTGAAAGTAAAGTAGTGGGAACCATCGTCATCGTACAATATGATTGCAGTTCGAATCTGCAATAGTTGGATATATGTACGCACTTGAAGACAGAACACACACCAGAAAACTATCACCCAGTTATAGAATATATCAAAAAGTGCCAGTGGCCTTCCTTTTTTTTAACGTAGTTACTTTGACAAAATGTGTCAGCGTAGAAACATTGTTTGCTGCAATTTTTTGTATTTGTAATTTTAAGTCATAATTTTATTTTCAGGTTCAGTCTAGCGTATTCACCACCGAACTTGCTGCCAGGAGCGAATCGAGAACTCACGGTTTTCACCATGTATTGGTGTCCGTTATACTATCGGAAATGTACTTTTAAAGAGTACAGGTCTGTTGAAAATAAGTGCCTTCCTTCCCAGTAAAAACTACCATCTGGGTTATATTTGGTTTTCTCGCCCACTCTAAACCTAATTTTGGAGGTTTTTTGCCCTGTCTTCAATAATTTTTCTGTTTAAATGTTTATTCCTGGTATAATTCCCTTATCAGAATGCCATATGTGGAATTTCAGTGGCTGACAGTTCGTCTCACTGTCAGAATACCATCTGGTTCCTAGTGGGTGGTGTCCACTATAAGTACAGGATAACATTTCGTAAGATAATGTTCGGGACTGTGCGGGGCATTAATTTTACACATTCACAGTTGAGCTACTGCGTGTTCTGACGGAGAAGGTGTCAGACATAATTTATTGGTATAAAAATATTTATACAAATAAATGGAATTGTCACAAATACCATGTCTGCATAAGTTGCGAATATATATCGAACAACATTTAAAACTTCTGTGTGCGGTAGTAGTTTGCTTTATTGTTCATTATATATATTCTATGGTATTCTACTTGAGAGCCTTTTCTCTGTTTGTTTGTCCAAAAAGTTTTTGATTTACACTGTTCAGGTAAATGCCCTTGCATGCAGTAATCTAATAATTTCTTTCTGAGAAGCTTAATGTTTTTTAAATCACTATTCAATTTTCTGCTGGTTAAAGTGAATTAGAAAGTCCAAATCGAGAATTTTACCTTTTGCGATAAAATTCTTGTGAATTAAATTTATCTCATTATTTTCCGAGTTCACAAGGCCCTTTGAATGAAATTTTGAAGAGATGTTTCCTTCACGTAGATTTCACGCCTCCTTCTTCCTGGTTACGCACCTCGACAATTTTTTAAAAATTGATATTCATGTGATTTCCTGATTGGCTGCATCTACAGACATTTTTCTGAATATTACAAAAGTGATACTTTGCTTTCCAGTACAAGCTTTCTGCAAACTAAACTCTGACACTTCCTACTCGTCTAATGATTGTCCAGTCTTTGTTTAAAAATAACTTTTCATCAGGGTTTTTTGCCTTCCTTGAATCAGAGTGATTGTATTCTGTGCGATAATTATACTTCTAAAAGTGAATTATAATCGAAATGGATCATGAGGTCAAATAGAGCTGATGCTTTTTACTCTATTTGTTAGTTGTCTCTGTATTATCCATTGTCTTAATGGTTTGTTCTTGAGTTATTTATATACTGAACTACGTCATCCCTGATGTCACTACACCACTTGTATTGTCGGTTATTCTCTATTCTTATTATTATTGTAAAGGTGACATTTCAGTGAGGGTATTTGATTTAACTAATTTCAAACTAAAGCCTACAGATACATTTGGATCAACAGTAGATGTTTATTTCTTCAACAATTCTGGACAAGTGATGGGAACAGAGCATACCTTTTCAGCTGCCATGGTATTAACAATGGAAAAATATATCAGTTAATGCTCCTGAATAGAAGAAGATTTGAAAGGATGAATGCTGGCTTCTTGGCATCTCTTATACTAATTGGTGGTAGGCTGTATCCCGCAGTGGTTGCCATTGAGAACAGTGCAGTGTTAAAGTACATTTATTGCATAGAGACGACAGGGAAAAATGATCTATGGTGTATTCCTTTCCAAAATGATAAAATGTATGTATGTAAGTAACCCTTTTAAATTATTATTACATTCTGCTTTTTTTCTAAAATATGTAATTTTATAATTTTGGTTAATGGCGAGGTTAGGTCGGCTGTAAGGGGAGGAGGAGGCCGATTTAATAATACTCGTGTATTTTTAAATAATACACGAGAATTATTTTAAAATTATATTCAGGTTATGGTCAGCTGTCTTTACAATGTGGGGAAAGCAAAGCAGCAAAGAATGTTCTTGAATAGATTCACCATGAACGGTCGCTGGCAAGAATGTATTGTAACCCATATCTTTTGTAGTGCGTTCGTGTCACCTCCTGGGTGGGAGTGTACGTTATAGGTGGATTTCAAATTTAACACTTTCCCTTGCTGCAGTCTTCATCGTTTCAGATATTAAAAGGATACCAGAATTGACATAAGAAGCGTGTACTGCTCTTTTTAAATGGCCAGAACTGCATTTTTAAGAAATATCGTTCTATTTCTGCTTGGAAAACGTAGGTTTCTGAAGATATAAGTAAGGTATATATGTACAGGTGAGGTGTGGACGGCTAGAAGGGGAGGAGGAGGCCGATACAAAAAAAAAATATATATATATATTGAAAGACCCACAAATGAATAGCCAGTTGTCATTTCTGTGAAAGTAAAGTAGTGGGAACCATCGTCATCGTACAATATGATTGCAGTTCGAATCTGCAATAGTTGGATATATGTACGCACTTGAAGACAGAACAAACACCTGAAAACTATCACCCAGTTATAGAATATATGAAAAAGTGCCAGTGGCCATCCTTTTTTTAACGTAGTTACTTTGACAAAATGTGTCAGCGTAGAAACATTGTTTGCTGCAATTTTTTGTATTTGTAATTTTAAGTCATAATTTTATTTTCAGGTTCAGTCTAGCGTATTCACCACCGAACTTGCTGCCAGGAGCGAATCGAGAACTCACGGTTTTCACCATGTATTGGTGTCCGTTATACTATCGGGAATATACTTTTAAAGAGTACAGGTCTGTTGAAAATAAGTGCCTTCCTTCCCAGTAAAAACTACCATCTGGGTTATATTTGGTTTTCTCGCCCACTCTAAACCTAATTTTGGAGGTTTTTTGCCCTGTCTTCAATAATTTTTCTGTTTAAATGTTTATTCCTGGTATAATTCCCTTATCAGAATGCCATATGTGGAATTTCAGTGGCTGACAGTTCGTCTCACTGTCAGAATACCATCTGGTTCCTAGTGGGTGGTGTCCACTATAAGTACAGGATAACATTTCGTAAGATAATGTTCGGGACTGTGCGGGGCATTAATTTTACACATTCACAGTTGAGCTACTGCGTGTTCTGACGGAGAAGGTGTCAGACATAATTTATTGGTATAAAAATATTTATACAAATAAATGGAATTGTCACAAATACCATGTCTGCATAAGTTGCGAATTTATATCGAACAACATTTAAAACTTCTGTGTGCGGTAGTAGTTTGCTTTATTGTTCATTATATATATTCTATGGTATTCTACTTGAGAGCCTTTTCTCTGTTTGTTTGTCCAAAAAGTTTTTGATTTACACTGTTCAGGTAAATGCCCTTGTATGCAGTAATCTAATAATTTCTTTCTGAGAAGCTTAATGTTTTTTAAATCACTATTCAATTTTCTGCTGGTTAAAGTGAATTAGAAAGTCCCAACCGAGAATTTTACCTTTTGCGATAAAATTCTTGTGAATTAAATTTATCTCATTATTTTCCGACTTCACGAGGCCCTTTGAATGAAATTTTGAAGAGATGTTTCCTTCACGTAGATTTCACGCCTCCTTCTTACTGGTTACGCACCTCGACAATTTTTTAAAAAATCATATTCATGTGATTTCCTGATTGGCTGCATCTACAGACATTTTTCTGAATATTACAAAAGTGATACTTTGCTTTCCAGTACAAGCTTTCTGCGAACTAAACTCTGACACTTCCTACTCGTCTACTGATTGTCCAGTCTTTGTTTAAAAATAACTTTTCATCAGGGTTTTTTGCCTTCCTTGAATCAGAGTGATTGTATTCTGTGCGATAATTATACTTCTAAAAGTGAATTATAATCGAAATGGATCATGAGGTCAAATAGAGCTGATGCTTTTTACTCTATTTGTTAGTTGTCTCTGTATTATCCATTGTCTTAATGGTTTGTTCTTGAGTTATTTATATACTGAACTACGTCATCCCTGATGTCACTACACTACTTGTATTGTCGGTTATTCTCTATTCTTATTATTATTGTAAAGGTGACATTTCAGTGAGGGTATTTGATTTAACTAATTTCAAACTAAAGCCTACAGATACATTTGGATCAACAGTAGATGTTTATTTCTTCAACAATTCTGGACAAGTGATGGGAACAGAGCATACCTTTTCAGCTGCCATGGTATTAACAATGGAAAAATATATCAGTTAATGCTCCTGAATAGAAGAAGATTTGAAAGGATGAATGCTGGCTTCTTGGCATCTCTCATACTAATTGGTGGTAGGCTGTATCCCGCAGTGGTTGCCATTGAGAACAGTGCAGTGTTAAAGTACATTTATTGCATAGAGACGACAGGGAAAAATGATGTATGGTGTATTCCTTTCCAAAATGATAAAATGTATGTATGTAAGTAACCCTTTTAAATTATTATTACATTCTGCTTTTTTTCTAAAATATGTAATTTTATAATTTTGGTTAATGGCGAGGTTAGGTCGGCTGTAAGGGGAGGAGGAGGCCGATTTAATAATACTCGTGTATTTTTAAATAATACACGAGAATTATTTTAAAATTATATTCAGGTTATGGTCAGCTGTCTTTACAATGTGGGGAAAGCAAAGCAGCAAAGAATGTTCTTGAATAGATTCACCATGAACGGTCGCTGGCAAGAATGTATTGTAACCCATATCTTGTGTAGTGCGTTCGTGTCACCTCCTGGGTGGGAGTGTACGTTATAGGTGGATTTCAAATTTAACACTTTCCCTTGCTGCAGTCTTCATCGTTTCAGATATTAAAAGGATACCAGAATTGACATAAGAAGCGTGTACTGCTCTTTTTAAATGGCCAGAACTGCATTTTTAAGAAATATCGTTCTATTTCTGCTTGGAAAACGTAGGTTTCTGAAGATATAAGTAAGGTATATATGTACAGGTGAGGTGTGGTCGGCTAGAAGGGGAGGAGGAGGCCGATACAAAAAAAAAAATATATATATATTGAAAGACCCACAAATGAATAGCCAGTTGTCATTTCTGTGAAAGTAAAGTAGTGGGAACCATCGTCATCGTACAATATGATTGCAGTTCGAATCTGCAATAGTTGGATATATGTACGCACTTGAAGACAGAACACACACCTGAAAACTATCACCCAGTTATAGAATATATGAAAAAGTGCCAGTGGCCATCCTTTTTTTAACGTAGTTACTTTGACAAAATGTGTCAGCGTAGAAACATTGTTTGCTGCAATTTTTTGTATTTGTAATTTTAAGTCATAATTTTATTTTCAGGTTCAGTCTAGCGTATTCACCACCGAACTTGCTGCCAGGAGCGAATCGAGAACTCACCGTTTTCACCATGTATTGGTGTCCGTTATACTATCGGGAATGTACTTTTAAAGAGTACAGGTCTGTTGAAAATAAGTGCCTTCCTTCCCAGTAAAAACTACCATCTGGGTTATATTTGGTTTTCTCGCCCACTCTAAACCTAATTTTGGAGGTTTTTTGCCCTGTCTTCAATAATTTTTCTGTTTAAATGTTTATTCCTGGTATAATTCCCTTATCAGAATGCCATATGTGGAATTTCAGTGGCTGACAGTTCGTCTCACTGTCAGAATACCATCTGGTTCCTAGTGGGTGGTGTCCACTATAAGTACAGGATAACATTTCGTAAGATAATGTTCGGGACTGTGCGGGGCATTAATTTTACACATTCACAGTTGAGTTACTGCATGTTCTGACGGAGAAGGTGTCAGACATAATTTATTGGTATAAAAGATTTATACAAATAAATGGAATTGTCACAAATACCATGTCTGCATAAGTTGCGAATTTATATCGAACAACATTTAAAACTTCTGTGTGCGGTAGTAGTTTGCTTTATTGTTCATTATATATATTCTATGGTATTCTACTTGAGAGCCTTTTCTCTGTTTGTTTGTCCAAAAAGTTTGTTTTTACAATGTTCAGGTAAATGCCCTTGCATGCAGTAATCTAATAATTTCTTTCTGAGAAGCTTAATGTTTTTTAAATCACTATTCAATTTTCTGCTTTTTAAAGTGAATTAGAAAGTCCCAACCGAGAATGTTACCTTTTGCGATAAAATTCTTGTGAATTAAATTTATCTTATTATTTCCCGACTTCACGAGGCCCTTTGAATGAAATTTTGAAGAGATGTTTCCTTCACGTAGATTTCACGCCTCCTTCTTCCTGGTTACGCACCTCGACAATTTTTTAAAAAATGATATTCATGTGATTTCCTGATTGGCTGCATCTACAGACATTTTTCTGAATATTACAAAGAGTGATACTTTGCTTTCCAGTACAAGCTTTCTGCAAACTAAACTCTGACACTTCCTACTCGTCTAATGATTGTCCAGTCTTTGTTTAAAAATAACTTTTCATCAGGGTTTTTTGCCTTCCTTGAATTAGAGTGATTGTATTCTGTGCGATAATTATACTTCTAAAAGTGAATTATAATCGAAATGGATCATGAGGTCAAATAGAGCTGATGCTTTTTACTCTATTTGTTAGTTGTCTCTGTATTATCCATTGTCTTAATGGTTTGTTCTTGGGTTATTTATATACTGAACTACGTCATCCCTGATGTCACTACACCACTTGTATTGTCGGTTATTCTCTATTCTTATTATTATTGTGAAGGTGACATTTCAGTGAGGGTATTTGATTTAACTAATTTCAAACTAAAGCCTACAGATACATTTGGATCAAGAGTAGATGTTTATTTCTTCAACAATTCTGGACAAGTGATGGGAACAGAGCATACCTTTTCAGCTGCCATGGTATTAACAATGGAAAAATATATCAGTTAATGCTCCTGAATAGAAGAAGATTTGAAAGGATGAATGCTGGCTTCTTGGCATCTCTTATACTAATTGGTGGTAGGCTGTATCCCGCAGTGGTTGCCATTGAGAACAGTGCAGTGTTAAAGTACATTTATTGCATAGAGACGACAGGGAAAAATGATCTATGGTGTATTCCTTTCCAAAATGATAAAATGTATGTATGTAAGTAACCCTTTTAAATTATTATTGCATTCTGCTTTTTTTCTGAAATATGTAATTTTATAATTTTGGTTAATGGCGAGGTTAGGTCGGCTGTAAGGGGAGGAGGAGGCCGATTTAATAATACTCGTGTATTTTTAAATAATACACGAGAATTATTTTAAAATTATATTCAGGTTATGGTCAGCTGTCTTTACAATGTGGGGAAAGCAAAGCAGCAAAGAATGTTCTTGAATAGATTCACCATGAACGGTCGCTGGCAAGAATGTATTGTAACCCATATCTTGTGTAGTGCGTTCGTGTCACCTCCTGGGTGGGAGTGTACGTTATAGGTGGATTTCAAATTTAACACTTTCCCTTGCTGCAGTCTTCATCGTTTCAGATATTAAAAGGATACCAGAATTGACATAAGAAGCGTGTACTGCTCTTTTTAAATGGCCAGAACTGCATTTTTAAGAAATATCGTTCTATTTCTGCTTGGAAAACGTAGGTTTCTGAAGATATAAGTAAGGTATATATGTACAGGTGAGGTGTGGTCGGCTAGAAGGGGAGGAGGAGGCCGATACAAAAAAAAAAATATATATATATTGAAAGACCCACAAATGAATAGCCAGTTGTCATTTCTGTGAAAGTAAAGTAGTGGGAACCATCGTCATCGTACAATATGATTGCAGTTCGAATCTGCAATAGTTGGATATATGTACGCACTTGAAGACAGAACACACACCTGAAAACTATCACCCAGTTATAGAATATATGAAAAAGTGCCAGTGGCCATCCTTTTTTTAACGTAGTTACTTTGACAAAATGTGTCAGCGTAGAAACATTGTTTGCTGCAATTTTTTGTATTTGTAATTTTAAGTCATAATTTTATTTTCAGGTTCAGTCTAGCGTATTCACCACAGAACTTGCTGCCAGGAGCGAATCGAGAACTCACGGTTTTCACCATGTATTGGTGTCCGTTATACTATCGGGAATGTACTTTTAAAGAGTACAGGTCTGTTGAAAATAAGTGCCTTCCTTCCCAGTAAAAACTACCATCTGGGTTATATTTGGTTTTCTCGCCCACTCTAAACCTAATTTTGGAGGTTTTTTGCCCTGTCTTCAATAATTTTTCTGTTTAAATGTTTATTCCTGGTATAATTCCCTTATCAGAATGCCATATGTGGAATTTCAGTGGCTGACAGTTCGTCTCACTGTCAGAATACCATCTGGTTCCTAGTGGGTGGTGTCCACTATAAGTACAGGATAACATTTCGTAAGATAATGTTCGGGACTGTGCGGGGCATTAATTTTACACATTCACAGTTGAGCTACTGCGTGTTCTGACGGAGAAGGTGTCAGACATAATTTATTGGTATAAAAATATTTATACAAATAAATGGAATTGTCACAAATACCATGTCTGCATAAGTTGCGAATATATATCGAACAACATTTAAAACTTCTGTGTGCGGTAGTAGTTTGCTTTATTGTTCATTATATATATTCTATGGTATTCTACTTGAGAGCCTTTTCTCTGTTTGTTTGTCCAAAAAGTTTGTTTTTACAATGTTCAGGTAAATGCCCTTGCATGCAGTAATCTAATAATTTCTTTCTGAGAAGCTTAATGTTTTTTAAATCACTATTCAATTTTCTGCTTTTTAAAGTGAATTAGAAAGTCCCAACCGAGAATGTTACCTTTTGCGATAAAATTCTTGTGAATTAAATTTATCTTATTATTTCCCGACTTCACGAGGCCCTTTGAATGAAATTTTGAAGAGATGTTTCCTTCACGTAGATTTCACGCCTCCTTCTTCCTGGTTACGCACCTCGACAATTTTTTAAAAAATGATATTCATGTGATTTCCTGATTGGCTGCATCTACAGACATTTTTCTGAATATTACAAAGAGTGATACTTTGCTTTCCAGTACAAGCTTTCTGCAAACTAAACTCTGACACTTCCTACTCGTCTACTGATTGTCCAGTCTTTGTTTAAAAATAACTTTTCATCAGGGTTTTTTGCGTTCCTTGAATCAGAGTGATTGTATTCTGTGCGATAATTATACTTCTAAAACTGAATTATAATCGAAATGGATCATGAGGTCAAATAGAGCTGATGCTTTTTACTCTATATTTGTTAGTTGTCTCTGTATGATCCATTGACTTAATGGTTTGTTCTTGAGTTATTTATATACTGAACTACGTCATCCCTGATGTCACTACACCACTTGTATTGTCGGTTATTCTCTATTCTTATTATTATTGTGAAGGTGACATTTCAGTGAGGGTATTTGATTTAACTAATTTCAAACTAAAGCCTACAGATACATTTGGATCAACAGTAGATGTTTATTTCTTCAACAATTCTGGACAAGTGATGGGAACAGAGCATACCTTTTCAGCTGCCATGGTATTAACAATGGAAAAATATATCAGTTAATGCTCCTGAATAGAAGAAGATTTGAAAGGATGAATGCTGGCTTCTTGGCATCTCGTATACTAATTGGTGGTAGGCTGTATCCCGCAGTGGTTGCCATTGAGAACAGTGCAGTGTTAAAGTACATTTATTGCATAGAGACGACAGGGAAAAATGATCTATGGTGTATTCCTTTCCAAAATGATAAAATGTATGTATGTAAGTAACCCTTTTAAATTTTTATTACATTCTGCTTTTTTTCTAAATTATGTAATTTTATAATTTTGGTTAATGGCGAGGTTAGGTCGGCTGTAAGGGGAGGAGGAGGCCGATTTAATAATACTCGTGTATTTTTAAATAATACACGAGAATTATTTTAAAATTATATTCAGGTTATGGTCAGCTGTCTTTACAATGTGGGTAAAGGAAAGCAGCAAAGAATGTTCTTGAATAGATTCACCATGAACGGTCGCTGGCAAGAATGTATTGTAACCCATATCTTGTGTAGTGCGTTCGTGTCACCTCCTGGGTGGGAGTGTACGTTATAGGTGGATTTCAAATTTAACACTTTCCCTTGCTGCAGTCTTCATCGTTTCAGATATTAAAAGGATACCAGAATTGACATAAGAAGCGTGTACTGCTCTTTTTAAATGGCCAGAACTGCATTTTTAAGAAATATCGTTCTATTTCTGCTTGGAAAACGTAGGTTTCTGAAGATATAAGTAAGGTATATATGTACAGGTGAGGTGTGGTCGGCTAGAAGGGGAGGAGGAGGCCGATACAAAAAAAAAAATATATATATATTGAAAGACCCACAAATGAATAGCCAGTTGTCATTTCTGTGAAAGTAAAGTAGTGGGAACCATCGTCATCGTACAATATGATTGCAGTTCGAATCTGCAATAGTTGGATATATGTACGCACTTGAAGACAGAACACACACCAGAAAACTATCACCCAGTTATAGAATATATCAAAAAGTGCCAGTGGCCTTCCTTTTTTTTAACGTAGTTACTTTGACAAAATGTGTCAGCGTAGAAACATTGTTTGCTGCAATTTTTTGTATTTGTAATTTTAAGTCATAATTTTATTTTCAGGTTCAGTCTAGCGTATTCACCACCGAACTTGCTGCCAGGAGCGAATCGAGAACTCACGGTTTTCACCATGTATTGGTGTCCGTTATACTATCGGGAATGTACTTTTAAAGAGTACAGGTCTGTTGAAAATAAGTGCCTTCCTTCCCAGTAAAAACTACCATCTGGGTTATATTTGGTTTTCTCGCCCACTCTAAACCTAATTTTGGAGGTTTTTTGCCCTGTCTTCAATAATTTTTCTGTTTAAATGTTTATTCCTGGTATAATTCCCTTATCAGAATGCCATATGTGGAATTTCAGTGGCTGACAGTTCGTCTCACTGTCAGAATACCATCTGGTTCCTAGTGGGTGGTGTCCACTATAAGTACAGGATAACATTTCGTAAGATAATGTTCGGGACTGTGCGGGGCATTAATTTTACACATTCACAGTTGAGCTACTGCGTGTTCTGACGGAGAAGGTGTCAGACATAATTTATTGGTATAAAAATATTTATACAAATAAATGGAATTGTCACAAATACCATGTCTGCATAAGTTGCGAATATATATCGAACAACATTTAAAACTTCTGTGTGCGGTAGTAGTTTGCTTTATTGTTCATTATATATATTCTATGGTATTCTACTTGAGAGCCTTTTCTCTGTTTGTTTGTCCAAAAAGTTTGTTTTTACAATGTTCAGGTAAATGCCCTTGCATGCAGTAATCTAATAATTTCTTTCTGAGAAGCTTAATGTTTTTTAAATCACTATTCAATTTTCTGCTTTTTAAAGTGAATTAGAAAGTCCCAACCGAGAATGTTACCTTTTGCGATAAAATTCTTGTGAATTAAATTTATCTTATTATTTCCCGACTTCACGAGGCCCTTTGAATGAAATTTTGAAGAGATGTTTCCTTCACGTAGATTTCACGCCTCCTTCTTCCTGGTTACGCACCTCGACAATTTTTTAAAAAATGATATTCATGTGATTTCCTGATTGGCTGCATCTACAGACATTTTTCTGAATATTACAAAAGTGATACTTTGCTTTCCAGTACAAGCTTTCTGCAAACTAAACTCTGACACTTCCTACTCGTCTAATGATTGTCCAGTCTTTGTTTAAAAATAACTTTTCATCAGGGTTTTTTGCCTTCCTTGAATCAGAGTGATTGTATTCTGTGCGATAATTATACTTCTAAAAGTGAATTATAATCGAAATGGATCATGAGGTCAAATAGAGCTGATGCTTTTTACTCTATTTGTTAGTTGTCTCTGTATTATCCATTGTCTTAATGGTTTGTTCTTGAGTTATTTATATACTGAACTACGTCATCCCTGATGTCACTACACCACTTGTATTGTCGGTTATTCTCTATTCTTATTATTATTGTGAAGGTGACATTTCAGTGAGGGTATTTGATTTAACTAATTTCAAACTAAAGCCTACAGATACATTTGGATCAACAGTAGATGTTTATTTCTTCAACAATTCTGGACAAGTGATGGGAACAGAGCATACCTTTTCAGCTGCCATGGTATTAACAATGGAAAAATATATCAGTTAATGCTCCTGAATAGAAGAAGATTTGAAAGGATGAATGCTGGCTTCTTGGCATCTCGTATACTAATTGGTGGTAGGCTGTATCCCGCAGTGGTTGCCATTGAGAACAGTGCAGTGTTAAAGTACATTTATTGCATAGAGACGACAGGGAAAAATGATCTATGGTGTATTCCTTTCCAAAATGATAAAATGTATGTATGTAAGTAACCCTTTTAAATTTTTATTACATTCTGCTTTTTTTCTAAATTATGTAATTTTATAATTTTGGTTAATGGCGAGGTTAGGTCGGCTGTAAGGGGAGGAGGAGGCCGATTTAATAATACTCGTGTATTTTTAAATAATACACGAGAATTATTTTAAAATTATATTCAGGTTATGGTCAGCTGTCTTTACAATGTGGGTAAAGGAAAGCAGCAAAGAATGTTCTTGAATAGATTCACCATGAACGGTCGCTGGCAAGAATGTATTGTAACCCATATCTTGTGTAGTGCGTTCGTGTCACCTCCTGGGTGGGAGTGTACGTTATAGGTGGATTTCAAATTTAACACTTTCCCTTGCTGCAGTCTTCATCGTTTCAGATATTAAAAGGATACCAGAATTGACATAAGAAGCGTGTACTGCTCTTTTTAAATGGCCAGAACTGCATTTTTAAGAAATATCGTTCTATTTCTGCTTGGAAAACGTAGGTTTCTGAAGATATAAGTAAGGTATATATGTACAGGTGAGGTGTGGTCGGCTAGAAGGGGAGGAGGAGGCCGATACAAAAAAAAAAAATATATATATATTGAAAGACCCACAAATGAATAGCCAGTTGTCATTTCTGTGAAAGTAAAGTAGTGGGAACCATCGTCATCGTACAATATGATTGCAGTTCGAATCTGCAATAGTTGGATATATGTACGCACTTGAAGACAGAACACACACCAGAAAACTATCACCCAGTTATAGAATATATCAAAAAGTGCCAGTGGCCTTCCTTTTTTTAACGTAGTTACTTTGACAAAATGTGTCAGCGTAGAAACATTGTTTGCTGCAATTTTTTGTATTTGTAATTTTAAGTCATAATTTTATTTTCAGGTTCAGTCTAGCGTATTCACCACCGAACTTGCTGCCAGGAGCGAATCGAGAACTCACGGTTTTCACCATGTATTGGTGTCCGTTATACTATCGGGAATGTACTTTTAAAGAGTACAGGTCTGTTGAAAATAAGTGCCTTCCTTCCCAGTAAAAACTACCATCTGGGTTATATTTGGTTTTCTCGCCCACTCTAAACCTAATTTTGGAGGTTTTTTGCCCTGTCTTCAATAATTTTTCTGTTTAAATGTTTATTCCTGGTATAATTCCCTTATCAGAATGCCATATGTGGAATTTCAGTGGCTGACAGTTCGTCTCACTGTCAGAATACCATCTGGTTCCTAGTGGGTGGTGTCCACTATAAGTACAGGATAACATTTCGTAAGATAATGTTCGGGACTGTGCGGGGCATTAATTTTACACATTCACAGTTGAGCTACTGCGTGTTCTGACAGAGAAGGTGTCAGACATAATTTATTGGTATAAAAATATTTATACAAATAAATGGAATTGTCACAAATACCATGTCTGCATAAGTTGCGAATATATATCGAACAACATTTAAAACTTCTGTGTGCGGTAGTAGTTTGCTTTATTGTTCATTATATATATTCTATGGTATTCTACTTGAGAGCCTTTTCTCTGTTTGTTTGTCCAAAAAGTTTGTTTTTACACTGTTCAGGTAAATGCCCTTGCATGCAGTAATCTAATAATTTCTTTCTGAGAAGCTTAATGTTTTTTAAATCACTATTCAATTTTCTGCTTTTTAAAGTGAATTAGAAAGTCCCAACCGAGAATGTTACCTTTTGCGATAAAATTCTTGTGAATTAAATTTATCTTATTATTTCCCGACTTCACGAGGCCCTTTGAATGAAATTTTGAAGAGATGTTTCCTTCACGTAGATTTCACGCCTCCTTCTTTCTGGTTACGCACCTCGACAATTTTTTAAAAAATGATATTCATGTGATTTCCTGATTGGCTGCATCTACAGACATTTTTCTGAATATTACAAAGAGTGATACTTTGCTTTCCAGTACAAGCTTTCTGCAAACTAAACTCTGACACTTCCTACTCGTCTAATGATTGTCCAGTCTTTGTTTAAAAATAACTTTTCATCAGGGTTTTTTGCCTTCCTTGAATTAGAGTGATTGTATTCTGTGCGATAATTATACTTCTAAAAGTGAATTATAATCGAAATGGATCATGAGGTCAAATAGAGCTGATGCTTTTTACTCTATTTGTTAGTTGTCTCTGTATTATCCATTGTCTTAATGGTTTGTTCTTGAGTTATTTATATACTGAACTACGTCATCCCTGATGTCACTACACCACTTGTATTGTCGGTTATTCTCTATTCTTATTATTATTGTGAAGGTGACATTTCAGTGAGGGTATTTGATTTAACTAATTTCAAACTAAAGCCTACAGATACATTTGGATCAACAGTAGATGTTTATTTCTTCAACAATTCTGGACAAGTGATGGGAACAGAGCATACCTTTTCAGCTGCCATGGTATTAACAATGGAAAAATATATCAGTTAATGCTCCTGAATAGAAGAAGATTTGAATGGATGAAGGCTGGCTTCTCTTATGCCAATTGGTGGTAGACTGTATCCCGCAATGGTTGCCATTGAGAACAGTGCAGTGTTAAAGTACATTTATTGCATAGAGACGACAGGGAAAAATGATCTATGGTGTATTCCTTTCCAAAATGATAAAATGTATGTATGTAAGTAACCCTTTTAAATTATTATTACATTCTGCTTTTTTTCTAAAATATGTAATTTTATAATTTTGGTTAATGGCGAGGTTAGGTCGGCTGTAAGGGGAGGAGGAGGCCGATTTAATAATACTCGTGTATTTTTAAATAATACACGAGAATTATTTTAAAATTATATTCAGGTTATTATCAGCTGTCTTTACAATGTGGGGAAAGCAAAGCAGCAAAGAATGTTCTTGAATAGATTCACCATGAACGGTCGCTGGCAAGAATGTATTGTAACCCATATCTTGTGTAGTGCGTTCGTGTCACCTCCTGGGTGGGAGTGTACGTTATAGGTGGATTTCAAATTTAACACTTTCCCTTGCTGCAGTCTTCATCGTTTCAGATATTAAAAGGATACCAGAATTGACATAAGAAGCGTGTACTGCTCTTTTTAAATGGCCAGAACTGCATTTTTAAGAAATATCGTTCTATTTCTGCTTGGAAAACGTAGGTTTCTGAAGATATAAGTAAGGTATATATGTACAGGTGAGGTGTGGTCGGCTAGAAGGGGAGGAGGAGGCCGATACAAAAAAAAAAAATATATATATATTGAAAGACCCACAAATGAATAGCCAGTTGTCATTTCTGTGAAAGTAAAGTAGTGGGAACCATCGTCATCGTACAATATGATTGCAGTTCGAATCTGCAATAGTTGGATATATGTACGCACTTGAAGACAGAACACACACCTGAAAACTATCACCCAGTTATAGAATATATGAAAAAGTGCCAGTGGCCATCCTTTTTTTAACGTAGTTACTTTGACAAAATGTGTCAGCGTAGAAACATTGTTTGCTGCAATTTTTTGTATTTGTAATTTTAAGTCATAATTTTATTTTCAGGTTCAGTCTAGCGTATTCACCACCGAACTTGCTGCCAGGAGCGAATCGAGAACTCACCGTTTTCACCATGTATTGGTGTCCGTTATACTATCGGGAATGTACTTTTAAAGAGTACAGGTCTGTTGAAAATAAGTGCCTTCCTTCCCAGTAAAAACTACCATCTGGGTTATATTTGGTTTTCTCGCCCACTCTAAACCTAATTTTGGAGGTTTTTTGCCCTGTCTTCAATAATTTTTCTGTTTAAATGTTTATTCCTGGTATAATTCCCTTATCAGAATGCCATATGTGGAATTTCAGTGGCTGACAGTTCGTCTCACTGTCAGAATACCATCTGGTTCCTAGTGGGTGGTGTCCACTATAAGTACAGGATAACATTTCGTAAGATAATGTTCGGGACTGTGCGGGGCATTAATTTTACACATTCACAGTTGAGCTACTGCGTGTTCTGACGGAGAAGGTGTCAGACATAATTTATTGGTATAAAAGATTTATACAAATAAATGGAATTGTCACAAATACCATGTCTGCATAAGTTGCGAATTTATATCGAACAACATTTAAAACTTCTGTGTGCGGTAGTAGTTTGCTTTATTGTTCATTATATATATTCTATGGTATTCTACTTGAGAGCCTTTTCTCTGTTTGTTTGTCCAAAAGGTTTTTGATTTACACTGTTCAGGTAAATGCCCTTGCATGCAGTAATCTAATAATTTCTTTCTGAGAAGCTTAATGTTTTTTAAATCACTATTCAATTTTCTGCTGGTTAAAGTGAATTAGAAAGTCCCAACCGAGAATTTTACCTTTTGCGATAAAATTCTTGTGAATTAAATTTATCTCATTATTTTCCGACTTCACGAGGCCCTTTGAATGAAATTTTGAAGAGATGTTTCCTTCACGTAGATTTCACGCCTCCTTCTTACTGGTTACGCACCTCGACAATTTTTTAAAAAATCATATTCATGTGATTTCCTGATTGGCTGCATCTACAGACATTTTTCTGAATATTCCAAAAGTGATACTTTGCTTTCCAGTACAAGCTTTCTGCAAACTAAACTCTGACACTTCCTACTCTTCTACTGATTGTCCAGTCTTTGTTTAAAAATAACTTTTCATCAGGGTTTTTTGCCTTCCTTGAATCAGAGTGATTGTATTCTGTGCGATAATTATACTACTAAAAGTGAATTATAATCGAAATGGATCATGAGGTCAAATAGAGCTGATGCTTTTTACTCTATATTTGTTAGTTGTCTCTGTATTATCCATTGTCTTAATGGTTTGTTCTTGAGTTATTTATATACTGAACTACGTCATCCCTGATGTCACTACACCACTTGTATTGTCGGTTATTCTCTATTCTTATTATTATTGTAAAGGTGACATTTCAGTGAGGGTATTTGATTTAACTAATTTCAAACTAAAGCCTACAGATACATTTGGATCAACAGTAGATGTTTATTTCTTCAACAATTCTGGACAAGTGATGGGAACAGAGCATACCTTTTCAGCTGCCATGGTATTAACAATGGAAAAATATATCAGTTAATGCTCCTGAATAGAAGAAGATTTGAAAGGATGAATGCTGGCTTCTTGGCATCTCTTATACTAATTGGTGGTAGGCTGTATCCCGCAGTGGTTGCCATTGAGAACAGTGCAGTGTTAAAGTACATTTATTGCATAGAGACGACAGGGAAAAATGATCTATGGTGTATTCCTTTCCAAAATGATAAAATGTATGTATGTAAGTAACCCTTTTAAATTATTATTGCATTCTGCTTTTTTTCTAAAATATGTAATTTTATAATTTTGGTTAATGGCGAGGTTAGGTCGGCTGTAAGGGGAGGAGGAGGCCGATTTAATAATACTCGTGTATTTTTAAATAATACACGAGAATTATTTTAAAATTATATTCAAGTTATGGTCAGCTGTCTTTACAATGTGGGGAAAGCAAAGCAGCAAAGAATGTTCTTGAATAGATTCACCATGAACGGTCGCTGGCAAGAATGTATTGTAACCCATATCTTGTGTAGTGCGTTCGTGTCACCTCCTGGGTGGGAGTGTACGTTATAGGTGGATTTCAAATTTAACACTTTCCCTTGCTGCAGTCTTCATCGTTTCAGATATTAAAAGGATACCAGAATTGACATAAGAAGCGTGTACTGCTCTTTTTAAATGGCCAGAACTGCATTTTTAAGAAATATCGTTCTATTTCTGCTTGGAAAACGTAGGTTTCTGAAGATATAAGTAAGGTATATATGTACAGGTGAGGTGTGGTCGGCTAGAAGGGGAGGAGGAGGCCGATACAAAAAAAAAAATATATATATATTGAAAGACCCACAAATGAATAGCCAGTTGTCATTTCTGTGAAAGTAAAGTAGTGGGAACCATCGTCATCGTACAATATGATTGCAGTTCGAATCTGCAATAGTTGGATATATGTACGCACTTGAAGACAGAACACACACCAGAAAACTATCACCCAGTTATAGAATATATCAAAAAGTGCCAGTGGCCTTCCTTTTTTTAACGTAGTTACTTTGACAAAATGTGTCAGCGTAGAAACATTGTTTGCTGCAATTTTTTGTATTTGTAATTTTAAGTCATAATTTTATTTTCAGGTTCAGTCTAGCGTATTCACCACCGAACTTGCTGCCAGGAGCGAATCGAGAACTCACGGTTTTCACCATGTATTGGTGTCCGTTATACTATCGGGAATGTACTTTTAAAGAGTACAGGTCTGTTGAAAATAAGTGCCTTCCTTCCCAGTAAAAACTACCATCTGGGTTATATTTGGTTTTCTCGCCCACTCTAAACCTAATTTTGGAGGTTTTTTGCCCTGTCTTCAATAATTTTTCTGTTTAAATGTTTATTCCTGGTATAATTCCCTTATCAGAATGCCATATGTGGAATTTCAGTGGCTGACAGTTCGTCTCACTGTCAGAATACCATCTGGTTCCTAGTGGGTGGTGTCCACTATAAGTACAGGATAACATTTCGTAAGATAATGTTCGGGACTGTGCGGGGCATTAATTTTACACATTCACAGTTGAGCTACTGCGTGTTCTGACGGAGAAGGTGTCAGACATAATTTATTGGTATAAAAATATTTATACAAATAAATGGAATTGTCACAAATACCATGTCTGCATAAGTTGCGAATATATATCGAACAACATTTAAAACTTCTGTGTGCGGTAGTAGTTTGCTTTATTGTTCATTATATATATTCTATGGTATTCTACTTGAGAGCCTTTTCTCTGTTTGTTTGTCCAAAAAGTTTGTTTTTACACTGTTCAGGTAAATGCCCTTGCATGCAGTAATCTAATAATTTCTTTCTGAGAAGCTTAATGTTTTTTAAATCACTATTCAATTTTCTGCTTTTTAAAGTGAATTAGAAAGTCCCAACCGAGAATGTTACCTTTTGCGATAAAATTCTTGTGAATTAAATTTATCTTATTATTTCCCGACTTCACGAGGCCCTTTGAATGAAATTTTGAAGAGATGTTTCCTTCACGTAGATTTCACGCCTCCTTCTTCCTGGTTACGCACCTCGATAATTTTTTAAAAAATGATATTCATGTGATTTCCTGATTGGCTGCATCTACAGACATTTTTCTGAATATTACAAAGAGTGATACTTTGCTTTCCAGTACAAGCTTTCTGCAAACTAAACTCTGACACTTCCTACTCGTCTAATGATTGTCCAGTCTTTGTTTAAAAATAACTTTTCATCAGGGTTTTTTGCCTTCCTTGAATTAGAGTGATTGTATTCTGTGCGATAATTATACTTCTAAAAGTGAATTATAATCGAAATGGATCATGAGGTCAAATAGAGCTGATGCTTTTTACTCTATTTGTTAGTTGTCTCTGTATTATCCATTGTCTTAATGGTTTGTTCTTGAGTTATTTATATACTGAACTACGTCATCCCTGATGTCACTACACTACTTGTATTGTCGGTTATTCTCTATTCTTATTATTATTGTAAAGGTGACATTTCAGTGAGGGTATTTGATTTAACTAATTTCAAACTAAAGCCTACAGATACATTTGGATCAACAGTAGATGTTTATTTCTTCAACAATTCTGGACAAGTGATGGGAACAGAGCATACCTTTTCAGCTGCCATGGTATTAACAATGGAAAAATATATCAGTTAATGCTCCTGAATAGAAGAAGATTTGAAAGGATGAATGCTGGCTTCTTGGCATCTCTTATACTAATTGGTGGTAGGCTGTATCCCGCAGTGGTTGCCATTGAGAACAGTGCAGTGTTAAAGTACATTTATTGCATAGAGACGACAGGGAAAAATGATGTATGGTGTATTCCTTTCCAAAATGATAAAATGTATGTATGTAAGTAACCCTTTTAAATTATTATTACATTCTGCTTTTTTTCTAAAATATGTAATTTTATAATTTTGGTTAATGGCGAGGTTAGGTCGGCTGTAAGGGGAGGAGGAGGCCGATTTAATAATACTCGTGTATTTTTAAATAATACACGAGAATTATTTTAAAATTATATTCAGGTTATGGTCAGCTGTCTTTACAATGTGGGGAAAGCAAAGCAGCAAAGAATGTTCTTGAATAGATTCACCATGAACGGTCGCTGGCAAGAATGTATTGTAACCCATATCTTGTGTAGTGCGTTCGTGTCACCTCCTGGGTGGGAGTGTACGTTATAGGTGGATTTCAAATTTAACACTTTCCCTTGCTGCAGTCTTCATCGTTTCAGATATTAAAAGGATACCAGAATTGACATAAGAAGCGTGTACTGCTCTTTTTAAATGGCCAGAACTGCATTTTTAAGAAATATCGTTCTATTTCTGCTTGGAAAACGTAGGTTTCTGAAGATATAAGTAAGGTATATATGTACAGGTGAGGTGTGGTCGGCTAGAAGGGGAGGAGGAGGCCGATACAAAAAAAAAAATATATATATATTGAAAGACCCACAAATGAATAGCCAGTTGTCATTTCTGTGAAAGTAAAGTAGTGGGAACCATCGTCATCGTACAATATGATTGCAGTTCGAATCTGCAATAGTTGGATATATGTACGCACTTGAAGACAGAACACACACCTGAAAACTATCACCCAGTTGTAGAATATATGAAAAAGTGCCAGTGGCCATCCTTTTTTTAACGTAGTTACTTTGACAAAATGTGTCAGCGTAGAAACATTGTTTGCTGCAATTTTTTGTATTTGTAATTTTAAGTCATAATTTTATTTTCAGGTTCAGTCTAGCGTATTCACCACCGAACTTGCTGCCAGGAGCGAATCGAGAACTCACCGTTTTCACCATGTATTGGTGTCCGTTATACTATCGGGAATGTACTTTTAAAGAGTACAGGTCTGTTGAAAATAAGTGCCTTCCTTCCCAGTAAAAACTACCATCTGGGTTATATTTGGTTTTCTCGCCCACTCTAAACCTAATTTTGGAGGTTTTTTGCCCTGTCTTCAATAATTTTTCTGTTTAAATGTTTATTCCTGGTATAATTCCCTTATCAGAATGCCATATGTGGAATTTCAGTGGCTGACAGTTCGTCTCACTGTCAGAATACCATCTGGTTCCTAGTGGGTGGTGTCCACTATAAGTACAGGATAACATTTCGTAAGATAATGTTCGGGACTGTGCGGGGCATTAATTTTACACATTCACAGTTGAGCTACTGCGTGTTCTGACTGAGAAGGTGTCAGACATAATTTATTGGTATAAAAGATTTATACAAATAAATGGAATTGTCACAAATACCATGTCTGCATAAGTTGCGAATTTATATCGAACAACATTTAAAACTTCTGTGTGCGGTAGTAGTTTGCTTTATTGTTCATTATATATATTCTATGGTATTCTACTTGAGAGCCTTTTCTCTGTTTGTTTGTCCAAAAGGTTTTTGATTTACACTGTTCAGGTAAATGCCCTTGCATGCAGTAATCTAATAATTTCTTTCTGAGAAGCTTAATGTTTTTTAAATCACTATTCAATTTTCTGCTGGTTAAAGTGAATTAGAAAGTCCCAACCGAGAATTTTACCTTTTGCGATAAAATTCTTGTGAATTAAATTTATCTCATTATTTTCCGACTTCACGAGGCCCTTTGAATGAAATTTTGAAGAGATGTTTCCTTCACGTAGATTTCACGCCTCCTTCTTACTGGTTACGCACCTCGACAATTTTTTAAAAAATCATATTCATGTGATTTCCTGATTGGCTGCATCTACAGACATTTTTCTGAATATTCCAAAAGTGATACTTTGCTTTCCAGTACAAGCTTTCTGCAAACTAAACTCTGACACTTCCTACTCTTCTACTGATTGTCCAGTCTTTGTTTAAAAATAACTTTTCATCAGGGTTTTTTGCCTTCCTTGAATCAGAGTGATTGTATTCTGTGCGATAATTATACTACTAAAAGTGAATTATAATCGAAATGGATCATGAGGTCAAATAGAGCTGATGCTTTTTACTCTATATTTGTTAGTTGTCTCTGTATTATCCATTGTCTTAATGGTTTGTTCTTGAGTTATTTATATACTGAACTACGTCATCCCTGATGTCACTACACCACTTGTATTGTCGGTTATTCTCTATTCTTATTATTATTGTAAAGGTGACATTTCAGTGAGGGTATTTGATTTAACTAATTTCAAACTAAAGCCTACAGATACATTTGGATCAACAGTAGATGTTTATTTCTTCAACAATTCTGGACAAGTGATGGGAACAGAGCATACCTTTTCAGCTGCCATGGTATTAACAATGGAAAAATATATCAGTTAATGCTCCTGAATAGAAGAAGATTTGAAAGGATGAATGCTGGCTTCTTGGCATCTCTTATACTAATTGGTGGTAGGCTGTATCCCGCAGTGGTTGCCATTGAGAACAGTGCAGTGTTAAAGTACATTTATTGCATAGAGACGACAGGGAAAAATGATCTATGGTGTATTCCTTTCCAAAATGATAAAATGTATGTATGTAAGTAACCCTTTTAAATTATTATTGCATTCTGCTTTTTTTCTAAAATATGTAATTTTATAATTTTGGTTAATGGCGAGGTTAGGTCGGCTGTAAGGGGAGGAGGAGGCCGATTTAATAATACTCGTGTATTTTTAAATAATACACGAGAATTATTTTAAAATTATATTCAAGTTATGGTCAGCTGTCTTTACAATGTGGGGAAAGCAAAGCAGCAAAGAATGTTCTTGAATAGATTCACCATGAACGGTCGCTGGCAAGAATGTATTGTAACCCATATCTTGTGTAGTGCGTTCGTGTCACCTCCTGGGTGGGAGTGTACGTTATAGGTGGATTTCAAATTTAACACTTTCCCTTGCTGCAGTCTTCATCGTTTCAGATATTAAAAGGATACCAGAATTGACATAAGAAGCGTGTACTGCTCTTTTTAAATGGCCAGAACTGCATTTTTAAGAAATATCGTTCTATTTCTGCTTGGAAAACGTAGGTTTCTGAAGATATAAGTAAGGTATATATGTACAGGTGAGGTGTGGTCGGCTAGAAGGGGAGGAGGAGGCCGATACAAAAAAAAAAATATATATATATTGAAAGACCCACAAATGAATAGCCAGTTGTCATTTCTGTGAAAGTAAAGTAGTGGGAACCATCGTCATCGTACAATATGATTGCAGTTCGAATCTGCAATAGTTGGATATATGTACGCACTTGAAGACAGAACACACACCAGAAAACTATCACCCAGTTATAGAATATATCAAAAAGTGCCAGTGGCCTTCCTTTTTTTAACGTAGTTACTTTGACAAAATGTGTCAGCGTAGAAACATTGTTTGCTGCAATTTTTTGTATTTGTAATTTTAAGTCATAATTTTATTTTCAGGTTCAGTCTAGCGTATTCACCACCGAACTTGCTGCCAGGAGCGAATCGAGAACTCACGGTTTTCACCATGTATTGGTGTCCGTTATACTATCGGGAATGTACTTTTAAAGAGTACAGGTCTGTTGAAAATAAGTGCCTTCCTTCCCAGTAAAAACTACCATCTGGGTTATATTTGGTTTTCTCGCCCACTCTAAACCTAATTTTGGAGGTTTTTTGCCCTGTCTTCAATAATTTTTCTGTTTAAATGTTTATTCCTGGTATAATTCCCTTATCAGAATGCCATATGTGGAATTTCAGTGGCTGACAGTTCGTCTCACTGTCAGAATACCATCTGGTTCCTAGTGGGTGGTGTCCACTATAAGTACAGGATAACATTTCGTAAGATAATGTTCGGGACTGTGCGGGGCATTAATTTTACACATTCACAGTTGAGCTACTGCGTGTTCTGACGGAGAAGGTGTCAGACATAATTTATTGGTATAAAAATATTTATACAAATAAATGGAATTGTCACAAATACCATGTCTGCATAAGTTGCGAATATATATCGAACAACATTTAAAACTTCTGTGTGCGGTAGTAGTTTGCTTTATTGTTCATTATATATATTCTATGGTATTCTACTTGAGAGCCTTTTCTCTGTTTGTTTGTCCAAAAAGTTTGTTTTTACACTGTTCAGGTAAATGCCCTTGCATGCAGTAATCTAATAATTTCTTTCTGAGAAGCTTAATGTTTTTTAAATCACTATTCAATTTTCTGCTTTTTAAAGTGAATTAGAAAGTCCCAACCGAGAATGTTACCTTTTGCGATAAAATTCTTGTGAATTAAATTTATCTTATTATTTCCCGACTTCACGAGGCCCTTTGAATGAAATTTTGAAGAGATGTTTCCTTCACGTAGATTTCACGCCTCCTTCTTCCTGGTTACGCACCTCGATAATTTTTTAAAAAATGATATTCATGTGATTTCCTGATTGGCTGCATCTACAGACATTTTTCTGAATATTACAAAGAGTGATACTTTGCTTTCCAGTACAAGCTTTCTGCAAACTAAACTCTGACACTTCCTACTCGTCTAATGATTGTCCAGTCTTTGTTTAAAAATAACTTTTCATCAGGGTTTTTTGCCTTCCTTGAATTAGAGTGATTGTATTCTGTGCGATAATTATACTTCTAAAAGTGAATTATAATCGAAATGGATCATGAGGTCAAATAGAGCTGATGCTTTTTACTCTATTTGTTAGTTGTCTCTGTATTATCCATTGTCTTAATGGTTTGTTCTTGAGTTATTTATATACTGAACTACGTCATCCCTGATGTCACTACACCACTTGTATTGTCGGTTATTCTCTATTCTTATTATTATTGTGAAGGTGACATTTCAGTGAGGGTATTTGATTTAACTAATTTCAAACTAAAGCCTACAGATACATTTGGATCAACAGTAGATGTTTATTTCTTCAACAATTCTGGACAAGTGATGGGAACAGAGCATACCTTTTCAGCTTCCATGGTATTAACAATGGAAAAATATATCAGTTAATGCTCCTGAATAGAAGAAGATTTGAAAGGATGAATGCTGGCTTCTTGGCATCTCGTATACTAATTGGTGGTAGGCTGTATCCCGCAGTGGTTGCCATTGAGAACAGTGCAGTGTTAAAGTACATTTATTGCATAGAGACGACAGGGAAAAATGATCTATGGTGTATTCCTTTCCAAAATGATAAAATGTATGTATGTAAGTAACCCTTTTAAATTTTTATTACATTCTGCTTTTTTTCTAAATTATGTAATTTTATAATTTTGGTTAATGGCGAGGTTAGGTCGGCTGAAAGGGGAGGAGGAGGCCGATTTAATAATACTCGTGTATTTTTAAATAATACACGAGAATTATTTTAAAATTATATTCAGGTTATGGTCAGCTGTCTTTACAATGTGGGTAAAGGAAAGCAGCAAAGAATGTTCTTGAATAGATTCACCATGAACGGTCGCTGGCAAGAATGTATTGTAACCCATATCTTGTGTAGTGCGTTCGTGTCACCTCCTGGGTGGGAGTGTACGTTATAGGTGGATTTCAAATTTAACACTTTCCCTTGCTGCAGTCTTCATCGTTTCAGATATTAAAAGGATACCAGAATTGACATAAGAAGCGTGTACTGCTCTTTTTAAATGGCCAGAACTGCATTTTTAAGAAATATCGTTCTATTTCTGCTTGGAAAACGTAGCTTTCTGAAGATATAAGTAAGGTATATATGTACAGGTGAGGTGTGGTCGGCTAGAAGGGGAGGAGGAGGCCGATACAAAAAAAAAAATATATATATATTGAAAGACCCACAAATGAATAGCCAGTTGTCATTTCTGTGAAAGTAAAGTAGTGGGAACCATCGTCATCGTACAATATGATTGCAGTTCGAATCTGCAATAGTTGGATATATGTACGCACTTGAAGACAGAACACACACCAGAAAACTATCACCCAGTTATAGAATATATCAAAAAGTGCCAGTGGCCTTCCTTTTTTTTAACGTAGTTACTTTGACAAAATGTGTCAGCGTAGAAACATTGTTTGCTGCAATTTTTTGTATTTGTAATTTTAAGTCATAATTTTATTTTCAGGTTCAGTCTAGCGTATTCACCACCGAACTTGCTGCCAGGAGCGAATCGAGAACTCACGGTTTTCACCATGTATTGGTGTCCGTTATACTATCGGAAATGTACTTTTAAAGAGTACAGGTCTGTTGAAAATAAGTGCCTTCCTTCCCAGTAAAAACTACCATCTGGGTTATATTTGGTTTTCTCGCCCACTCTAAACCTAATTTTGGAGGTTTTTTGCCCTGTCTTCAATAATTTTTCTGTTTAAATGTTTATTCCTGGTATAATTCCCTTATCAGAATGCCATATGTGGAATTTCAGTGGCTGACAGTTCGTCTCACTGTCAGAATACCATCTGGTTCCTAGTGGGTGGTGTCCACTATAAGTACAGGATAACATTTCGTAAGATAATGTTCGGGACTGTGCGGGGCATTAATTTTACACATTCACAGTTGAGCTACTGCGTGTTCTGACGGAGAAGGTGTCAGACATAATTTATTGGTATAAAAATATTTATACAAATAAATGGAATTGTCACAAATACCATGTCTGCATAAGTTGCGAATATATATCGAACAACATTTAAAACTTCTGTGTGCGGTAGTAGTTTGCTTTATTGTTCATTATATATATTCTATGGTATTCTACTTGAGAGCCTTTTCTCTGTTTGTTTGTCCAAAAAGTTTTTGATTTACACTGTTCAGGTAAATGCCCTTGCATGCAGTAATCTAATAATTTCTTTCTGAGAAGCTTAATGTTTTTTAAATCACTATTCAATTTTCTGCTGGTTAAAGTGAATTAGAAAGTCCAAATCGAGAATTTTACCTTTTGCGATAAAATTCTTGTGAATTAAATTTATCTCATTATTTTCCGAGTTCACAAGGCCCTTTGAATGAAATTTTGAAGAGATGTTTCCTTCACGTAGATTTCACGCCTCCTTCTTCCTGGTTACGCACCTCGACAATTTTTTAAAAAATGATATTCATGTGATTTCCTGATTGGCTGCATCTACAGACATTTTTCTGAATATTACAAAAGTGATACTTTGCTTTCCAGTACAAGCTTTCTGCAAACTAAACTCTGACACTTCCTACTCGTCTAATGATTGTCCAGTCTTTGTTTAAAAATAACTTTTCATCAGGGTTTTTTGCCTTCCTTGAATCAGAGTGATTGTATTCTGTGCGATAATTATACTTCTAAAAGTGAATTATAATCGAAATGGATCATGAGGTCAAATAGAGCTGATGCTTTTTACTCTATTTGTTAGTTGTCTCTGTATTATCCATTGTCTTAATGGTTTGTTCTTGAGTTATTTATATACTGAACTACGTCATCCCTGATGTCACTACACCACTTGTATTGTCGGTTATTCTCTATTCTTATTATTATTGTAAAGGTGACATTTCAGTGAGGGTATTTGATTTAACTAATTTCAAACTAAAGCCTACAGATACATTTGGATCAACAGTAGATGTTTATTTCTTCAACAATTCTGGACAAGTGATGGGAACAGAGCATACCTTTTCAGCTGCCATGGTATTAACAATGGAAAAATATATCAGTTAATGCTCCTGAATAGAAGAAGATTTGAAAGGATGAATGCTGGCTTCTTGGCATCTCTTATACTAATTGGTGGTAGGCTGTATCCCGCAGTGGTTGCCATTGAGAACAGTGCAGTGTTAAAGTACATTTATTGCATAGAGACGACAGGGAAAAATGATCTATGGTGTATTCCTTTCCAAAATGATAAAATGTATGTATGTAAGTAACCCTTTTAAATTATTATTACATTCTGCTTTTTTTCTAAAATATGTAATTTTATAATTTTGGTTAATGGCGAGGTTAGGTCGGCTGTAAGGGGAGGAGGAGGCCGATTTAATAATACTCGTGTATTTTTAAATAATACACGAGAATTATTTTAAAATTATATTCAGGTTATGGTCAGCTGTCTTTACAATGTGGGGAAAGCAAAGCAGCAAAGAATGTTCTTGAATAGATTCACCATGAACGGTCGCTGGCAAGAATGTATTGTAACCCATATCTTTTGTAGTGCGTTCGTGTCACCTCCTGGGTGGGAGTGTACGTTATAGGTGGATTTCAAATTTAACACTTTCCCTTGCTGCAGTCTTCATCGTTTCAGATATTAAAAGGATACCAGAATTGACATAAGAAGCGTGTACTGCTCTTTTTAAATGGCCAGAACTGCATTTTTAAGAAATATCGTTCTATTTCTGCTTGGAAAACGTAGGTTTCTGAAGATATAAGTAAGGTATATATGTACAGGTGAGGTGTGGACGGCTAGAAGGGGAGGAGGAGGCCGATACAAAAAAAAAATATATATATATATTGAAAGACCCACAAATGAATAGCCAGTTGTCATTTCTGTGAAAGTAAAGTAGTGGGAACCATCGTCATCGTACAATATGATTGCAGTTCGAATCTGCAATAGTTGGATATATGTACGCACTTGAAGACAGAACAAACACCTGAAAACTATCACCCAGTTATAGAATATATGAAAAAGTGCCAGTGGCCATCCTTTTTTTAACGTAGTTACTTTGACAAAATGTGTCAGCGTAGAAACATTGTTTGCTGCAATTTTTTGTATTTGTAATTTTAAGTCATAATTTTATTTTCAGGTTCAGTCTAGCGTATTCACCACCGAACTTGCTGCCAGGAGCGAATCGAGAACTCACGGTTTTCACCATGTATTGGTGTCCGTTATACTATCGGGAATATACTTTTAAAGAGTACAGGTCTGTTGAAAATAAGTGCCTTCCTTCCCAGTAAAAACTACCATCTGGGTTATATTTGGTTTTCTCGCCCACTCTAAACCTAATTTTGGAGGTTTTTTGCCCTGTCTTCAATAATTTTTCTGTTTAAATGTTTATTCCTGGTATAATTCCCTTATCAGAATGCCATATGTGGAATTTCAGTGGCTGACAGTTCGTCTCACTGTCAGAATACCATCTGGTTCCTAGTGGGTGGTGTCCACTATAAGTACAGGATAACATTTCGTAAGATAATGTTCGGGACTGTGCGGGGCATTAATTTTACACATTCACAGTTGAGCTACTGCGTGTTCTGACGGAGAAGGTGTCAGACATAATTTATTGGTATAAAAATATTTATACAAATAAATGGAATTGTCACAAATACCATGTCTGCATAAGTTGCGAATTTATATCGAACAACATTTAAAACTTCTGTGTGCGGTAGTAGTTTGCTTTATTGTTCATTATATATATTCTATGGTATTCTACTTGAGAGCCTTTTCTCTGTTTGTTTGTCCAAAAAGTTTTTGATTTACACTGTTCAGGTAAATGCCCTTGTATGCAGTAATCTAATAATTTCTTTCTGAGAAGCTTAATGTTTTTTAAATCACTATTCAATTTTCTGCTGGTTAAAGTGAATTAGAAAGTCCCAACCGAGAATTTTACCTTTTGCGATAAAATTCTTGTGAATTAAATTTATCTCATTATTTTCCGACTTCACGAGGCCCTTTGAATGAAATTTTGAAGAGATGTTTCCTTCACGTAGATTTCACGCCTCCTTCTTACTGGTTACGCACCTCGACAATTTTTTAAAAAATCATATTCATGTGATTTCCTGATTGGCTGCATCTACAGACATTTTTCTGAATATTACAAAAGTGATACTTTGCTTTCCAGTACAAGCTTTCTGCGAACTAAACTCTGACACTTCCTACTCGTCTACTGATTGTCCAGTCTTTGTTTAAAAATAACTTTTCATCAGGGTTTTTTGCCTTCCTTGAATCAGAGTGATTGTATTCTGTGCGATAATTATACTTCTAAAAGTGAATTATAATCGAAATGGATCATGAGGTCAAATAGAGCTGATGCTTTTTACTCTATTTGTTAGTTGTCTCTGTATTATCCATTGTCTTAATGGTTTGTTCTTGAGTTATTTATATACTGAACTACGTCATCCCTGATGTCACTACACTACTTGTATTGTCGGTTATTCTCTATTCTTATTATTATTGTAAAGGTGACATTTCAGTGAGGGTATTTGATTTAACTAATTT